>NW_028322123.1:0-320476 GCF_001445615.1 Aspergillus lentulus
CCTAACCCTAACCCTAACCCTAACCCTAACCCTAACCCTAACCCTAACCCTAACCCTACATATGTTATACCTGATAGCGGTTGCGCTTCGCGCCCCTTTCTAACCCATAGAGGTTATGGTTATTCTCTCTTCCTCTTTAATCCTACTACCTTCTATCTTAACTCTTATAATACTATCTATTTTAATTTAACCTTCTTATCTAATCCCTTTTCTCCTCTATAGAGATTATAGCTATTCTCTACATTCTTATTCTCTTATTAATTACTACCTATTAGTCTTATACTATTATAAATCTTTACTATCTCTATACTACTTATATTATATCCTTTTCTATTCTATATACTTTATAATTCTTCTCTTCTTCTCTATCTCTATAGAATTCCTAATTTTATACTTTATATTATTATCTATCCTACTAATCTATTTACCCTCTATCCTATCTACTATAAGTTATTATACTTCTTACCTTATCTAATCTATAGATATTATAGTTATACTCTTCTTTCTTATCCTTTTCTAATTATTACTATCTAATTACTCTCTCTTTATATTATTATCTAATCTCTATTAGTAAGAATTATAGTATAGTTAATTATAAATCTTATCTTATTAATAAATTAATCTACTATAATTAATTATTAATTATATCTATAGATTATAATTATTTTATACCTTCTATACTATCCCCTTTTATTTACTATACTATATAATTACTTTATACTATTATCTACCTACTTAAACTCCTATCTTAAGTAGTATTCTTATATCTTTTCTTTTTAATAGAGATTAGACTATTTATCTCTCTCTCTCTTATTCTATAGCTTATCTTAATTATTCTTTAAATTTTATATATATTATTCTTCTTTTTATTCTATATCTACTTACTTCTCTACTTTAATTCTTCTTTTTCTAATCTATCTACCCTCTATTACTTTACTAATCTTTATCTTTATAATTTTATTTTATATTTTATATTACTATCCTTTATTATCTTTCTTCTTATTTTATATATTCCTTAGTACTATCTATTATTATATTTTTCTTATTATCTATTCCTATTCTTTCTTTATATATCTACTAATCCCTATACCTAAGTAAATTATTATTTCTTTATTTAATATCTCTTATCTTTATACTCTCTATACTTGTATATATCTTAGTCTACTTAAAGTACTTTCTAACTTCCTTCTTTTATTATTCTTTATATATCTTTTTATATTACTATTTTTTATAATTAACTACTTCTAAATAATCTATTTATTTATATTTTTATTCTTTTTCTCTTATTTATCTTAATCTAATACTATATATATCTATAGTACTAATCTTTTTTATTCTCTTTATTTCTCTTATTATATTCTTAACTTTTAAATATATATAATTCTCTAATAGTATATCTTTATCTACTATAGTTATAGATATATATTCTATTCCTAAGGAAGCTATACTAAATTATATAATTAATTATTATTAGTCTAGGCCTATTCCTTAGATTTTTATTATATTTTTTATTTTATAGTAGTTATAGTTATATACTCTCTCTCTTTCTCTCTCTTTTTCTCTATAATATATCTTTTATCTTTCTCTTTACCTCTTTCTCTTTACCTCTTTCTCTTTACCTCTTTCTCTTTACCTCTTTCTCTTTACCTCTTTCTCTTTACCTCTTTCTTTTATTTTAAATATATATCTTTCTATAATAGTATATTATAACCTATTCTCTTTATATATATTAATTTAGACTTATATTCTTATACTACTTTATTCTATTTAGATTAAGCTAAGAATATATATTTCTTATTAACTCTTATTATACTCTTCTTTTTTAAATATATATTTCTTTAATAGTATTTTATAATTAAGTATATCTATAGTTAATATTTTTATTCTTATATTTATTTACTTCTTATATTACTCTTATTATTAGACTCTATTATTCTTTAATTATATATTATAGTATTATAGAAGTTAGTAATCTAATTATATATACTTCTATACTACTTAATCTCTTATTTTATAGAATCTAATAATATATAACTAGACCTCCTCTCTAGATTTCTCTTCCCTCTCTCTGACTTTTAAAATATATATATTCCTCTTATACCTTACCTCTACCTAGTAGACTATTATATATCTACTATCCCTACTAGATCTATTAGAGTAACTAGATCTAATTACTATCTAATTAACTAACTAGGGCCCCTAGTCTGACCCCTCTCTAATATATATCTCTACTAACTAAAATCCACAGAATATTTACTTCTATAAATTTTTAAAAATTCTAGACTTAATATTACTAGGCATGCTATATATTACTAGACTAGTTAAAATTAGCTCTATTTATTAAAAATAATTATGATTAGTCAGCTAGTAATAAATTTTAAAGTGTCTTCTAAGAATTTTTAAAAAATCAGGAAGTATGCTTACCTAATCAGTCTATTATCAGTCTATAGCTAAAAGTCCCTACTATTCACTAAAAATATTTATAATTAGTTATCTAGTACTAGACTCTTAGTAAATACTAGAAAATATTTTTCTTATAGTTTCTGCCTGATTTCTAAGGCCCTACTAGGCTGACAGACACCTCAGGCACTCATCCATACTAGATGGTGGCCTAAAAGGGTATAGGCTTCCCGCAGATAGTGGTCTTGGCAGACCCCAACAAAAAATTTCAACCTTACCCTGACCCCCCTAGTCTAACCCCCTTCCTAGTGAATATTCTAGAATCTAATATTAGAATATTATAATTTAGTTAATTAGAATTGTATATTATTTTCAATCATTCAAAAATATTAACATTTGACTAACTTAGGGGGGGGTGATGGGTTACCCTGATCACCCCCCCCTGCCAACCCTAGGATTTGTATGATCACCCCCCCCCCTGATGAGACATTATAGTGTTAGTATTCTGCTCTAATTTATCTTCTTATCTATATAAATATAGATATACCTATAACTAAGATCTCTTTAGTATAATAAACCCTCCTCTTTATATATATCTTATACTAATTAATAAATATACTATTATATCTTACTTAATATCTATTTTATATTCTATTCTTCTTCTCTTTATTATATTTATACTACTAAGCTACTAAGTCTTAATCTATTTTTATAATTATAGTTACTATACTCTTCTTTTATATATATATATATATTCTACTACTATAATAATTATATTAGATTATTTATTTTAGCTTTATTTCTTATATATTTTTTATCTTTTACTCTACCTCTTTCTCTTACCTCTTTCTTTTTTTTAAATATATATCTTTCTATAATAGTATATTATAATATATTCTCTTTATATATATTAATCTAGACTTATATTCTTCTACTACTTTATTTATACTAAGCTAAGAATATATATTTCTTATTATAATTACTATATATATTTAGACTCTTATAGTCTTAATTACTAAGCCTAGATCTATTCTCTAGAGTTCTCTTATTATACTCTTCTTTTCTAAATATATATTTCTTTAATAGTATTTTATAATTAAGTATATCTATAGTTAATATTTTTATTCTTATATTTATTTACTTCTTATATTACTCTTATTATTAGACTCTATTATTTTTTAATTATAGATTATAGTATTATATAAGTTAGTAATCTAATTATATATATTTCTATACTACTTAATCTTATAGTTTATAGAATTTAATAATATATAACTAGACCTATTCTCTACATTTCTCTTCCCTCTCTCTAACTTTCTAAATATATATATTTCTCTTATACCTTACCTTAACCTAGTAGCTATAGATATATATATATATCTTCTATCCCTACTAGATCTATTCTAGTAACTAGATTTAATTACTATCTAGCCTACTAGGCCTAGTAGTATTACCTCTCTTTGATATATATCTCTACTAGTCTACTATATGAAATCTATGAAATATTTACTTCTAAGAATTTTTAAAAATTCTAGGCCTAATATTACTAAGCATGCTATATATTATTAGGCTACTAGAAATTAGGTCTATCTACTAAAAATATCTATAAATAGTAGAGCCTAAAAGAATTTATAGTTACCTACTAGCAGCCACCAGAAAAAAAGCCTAGGTTTAAAGAATTTTTAAAAATTCTAGACTTGATATTACTAAGTATACCAGATATCACTAGACTAGTAGAACCTAGGGCTATCTACTAAAAATATCTAGAACTAGTAGATATAGACTATATTAGATAGTAGTGGCCGGCGGCTACCGCCGGCGGCAGCTGCCGGCGGATGCCATAGGGAAAAAGAATTTTTAAAAATTCTAGACTTAATATTACTAAGCATGCTGGATACCACTAGACTACTAGGATCTAGGGCTATCTAATAAAAATATCTAGATTTAGTAGATATTAAATTATTCAAAATTCATAGTTACTAGCTGCAGCCGCCGGAAAATCCTAATTCTAAAGAATTTTTAAAAATTCTAGACTTATGATTACTAGGGGTGCTAGATATCACTAGACTAGTAGGAACTAGGGCTATCTACTAAAAATATCTAGATCTAGTAGATCCTAAAAAAATTTAGCATTCCCTGTGGTACCCGCCGGCGAAATCCTAGGTTTAAAGGATTTTTAAAAATCTAGGATTCTATATCACTAGATAGATAAGATATCACTCAGTCAGCATAAATTAGGCCTATCTACTAAAAATAATAAGAATTAGTAATATCTAAAGATGACCCCCCTTAAAATTTTTGAAATGTGAATTCTAGGGTTTCTCTTCAGATTTCTCTATGGGTAACTAGATCTAGGGTACCTATCTAGTACCATAAGATAGCCTAGAATCTCAAGAACTGATCATCAGAAGATGGGCCCTACTTGATGCCCAGGGGGACCAGACCCAGCAGCGGCAGAGGCCGCATGCCGGGGTACCCAGGCCCATAGAAAAGGGCCCAACCGGGTCGGGCGGAGCTTGCTCGTAGGTTTATTTATAAGTTTTTTATAATTTATTTATATATATATGTCTATCTATATTAAAAATATATATAACTTAGAATATATCCTATTAAATAGTTCTAGTAGTTAGACCTTAATAAATTTAACTATAAGTTAACCTTCTAATTATTAGATATACTCCTAGAGCTATTTAACTATACTTATTAAGCCCTTAGCCATAACCTAAGGTTAAGTAGTCTATTATAGAGTTATCTAACTAATATTAGAGCTAGTAGGGGTTAGAGCATTTCCTACTATAATATTTAATATTAAGAGTTAATCAAACTTCCTAAAGTAATTTATACTATATAGTATTTAATTTATCACACCCTAGGATCTATCTCTGCTATTCTCTACTAGTTAACTACTTTAGGAATAGGGTGATATAGTCCCTAGACTATATCTAATACTTACCTAAGGCCTACTAACCAGGTAGCCTGGGTAATATAATAATATAATAATCTAATAGGATTAAGGATAATCTAAAGGTAATATAAGAATAATAATAGTAGAGATAGAAGCAGGGCCTATTAAGTATATATACTTAATAGTAGAGAGTAACTAATAAATCAGATTAGTGAACTTATACTTAAGTAAATAATTTATATTAAATATAAGGAACTAACTAAGAGTGCTAGATATAATGATAATAAGTATTCTTATATATCTATAGTTCCTCCTTCAGGTATGGGTGGTAGGTAGTAGGATGGTATGTTAGTAGATACCTGTGATATTAATATACTAACTATTAGAGTTGCATTTGGTGCGAGTTCAGGTGAGTCCAACCTTAGTTAGAACTGAACTGATGCGATTTCAAGTTGAAATTTTAGAAATCAAATCTAAATCAAATCTGATGTAATTTAGTTATGGTTTTACTGTAAAAACCCACCACTAGGCCTAGCTAGGTATAGCTAGGCACCTACTAACCTATCTAGGCCAGCGGTATGCCTAGGTAATAACAAAAATTTCAATGGTTTTCAAAATTCAATTTCTCCTACCTTAGGCCTATGCTTTAAGCCTATTAGATAGGCTTATAAAATATTATAGTTTTTATATAAAATATATAGTAATTATAGCTATTTTAATCTATATTAGAAATATTAATTCAATATCTATAGGTTTGAATGGGTGGTGGTTAAAAATATATTCTAACCACAGTAAGTATCAGACCTTAGTACCCTTATATATATATATCCACACCACTTTCATACTAACCTATAATAAAAATAATTATTCCCCTATATCTCACCAACCACTAGATCTTTTGAATTAATATTTTATATTTAGATAGACTAGATACTAGGCTATCTAGTAATATTAATATTTCTATGGAAATCCTAGAAATTAGTAATTACTAAGCAAAACAGTTTTTTATAGTTTAACTAAAGACCCCCTGGATCTGACCCGGAACCACCCCTAACCTGGTGCGGGTTTGCAATCTAGGAACCGAATCAAACCACTGCGAGTTTGGTGAGGCTTGGGTTCGATTTTTGCGGGTCGGTTATGCCACTCTACTGAAGACCCCCTGGATCTGACCCGGAACCACCCCTAACCCAGTGTGGGTTTGCAATCTAGGAACTGAATCAAACTACTGCGAGTTCGGTGAGGGTTGGGTTCGATTTTTGCGGGTCGGTTATGCCACTCTACTAACTATGTTATATACCCATCTACCATGTCATATAAGGGGCTGGATTCAGCCTATCAGTTGCCATTGCATGGTGTACTGGGTAAGTATGTAGTAGGGTATAACTAAATAGTATTTCTGCAGAATCCCTGTCTAGATTAAGTGTTTTCCCAGATTGCTCAGTGATTGTTTCGCGATTAATTAGTGAGTAATAGTTCCTGTATTCTGCCCATTACATCCGCCCTGCACTAGTGCGGCTGTGTTGGTGTTGTAACAAAACTGTGGAATAATAATAATATCTACTATTTTAATTAAACTAATAAGGATGCACAGCCTGCATAAGGCAAAGAGATATTATAATAATGCTTCTAGCTACAGGGATATAGTATATAAAGGGGGGAGGCAGTTATTAGGCGCAGCAAGCCTATATATAGCAAACTGTAGTAGTCATGTGGGTAGAGTTGCATTTGGTCCAAGTTCAGGTGAGTTCAAAACCAGTTGGAACCGAACTGCTGCAATTTCAAGTCTAAATCTTAGAAATCAGAACCAAACCTAATCCATTCTGATTTGGTTTAAGTTTCACTACAAAATCCGCTACTAGGCCTAGCTAGGCCTAGCTAGGCCCCTACTAACTAACCATAGTTAGATTTAGTTTAATTTTAGGTAAGTTAAACTGCTATCATTCAGTGAATTTTTGCTGTTCTGAAATTTTAAATAATCATTAACTGCTATACTATCTACCATACTATCACTATACTTATAGAAAATTAATATTTTTATATGAGATATATAGTATTTATTATTATAATAATCTATATCTAAAATATCAATTCGATATCTATAGGGCTGAATGGGTGGTGGTTAAAATCATCCTTAGATCATAGTAATTATTAAAGGTTGATGTATATATATATATAAACCACCACTACTTTCATACCAACCTATAACAGAAATAATTATTCCCTTATATCTCACTAACCACTAGGTATTTTGAATCGATATTTATATATTTAGATAGCCTAGATCTAGGGCTATCTAGTGATATTAATATTATTAGATAGATCCTAGAAATTAGTGATTTCTATCCAAAACAGTGAGGGTTGGTTAGTCAAATCCAATAAAACCTCAAAAATCAAAACCAATGGTTTTAACTGAACTCAAATTAGTTCTAACCTAGGGAAACTGAAACCGGTGCGATTCTATAGGCTTAGAACTGAACCCTCACTGCTGCGAGTTCGGTGAGGGTTGGATTCGATTTTAGCGGTTCGGTTATGCAACTCTACATGTAGGTAGCACATAACCCACTAAGATATCATCACCCACTGAGGTGTGAGATGCTTGCACCTTAGTAATTAGTTCAATGACAAAGGCATTGCTACTACCATGCTATCTACCACCAATAGAGAGCATTCCATAGGTGCTCTCACACTATAGGGGTAAGATTAATGTCTAGCTAAAATTTCCCTTATTCCCTGCATTATTAACCTTTATTACTTATACTCTTTATAATAAGTAGAATTTCTATTAAACTTCACGCCGGCATACAAGCACAAATTATAATAATAGAGGAGATTATAGAACTTATCTAGAGAATTAGTTAATAATAGTACTATAATACATACTATCAGACCTGCTATTCCCTTCTTAAGGAGTTATAAGAACAGATTTAACAAATCCTCTAAAGGCTTATTAGATTACATATAGGAGATCCAGTGCCTAGCCTGAATCTTTATATAGTAATAGTAATTACTATTAACCTGCATTATATTACTAAAACTCTCCGCTCAAGGCAGGAAAAAGCTGGCTTAGTCTTGAAAGAAGTATATTAATATTATTTCAAGATTCTATCCCAGATTAGCTGTCTCTACTATACTTAATAGAAACCTAAATTTCAAGCTGATTACCTTCCCTAGAAGCGCGAACAAGGCTAGTATCCTTAAGTTCTCCTAAAATTTCCCCAACTTTGTACAAGACCATGGTACATTAGAATGCATATCAACTATTATGCATTAAGTAAGCAGGGAGCATTTTAAGAATTGTGACATGGCACCTTTCTAGTCATATTTATACAGGTATATATCCTCCTACTTATACAAAGATATCTCCGCTGGGAATCACCCGTACTGAGTTGATTTAACAGAACACCTGGCTAGGGAAGCAAAAGATCAAGTCTGGGCACTATTATAAACGGCCATTTTCCCCCAAAGACGAACTTAATCATATCCCACAGTTAATCTAGCACTGCTGCTACAGTACAGTTAACTACGGATAAAGTGTTAAACCGACTACCCACACCTGGGCATCAACAGGAAAGTCTGTCACAAGTTCACAACCTCCAGTGAGCTTCATGCGGCCTTATTGGACAAGAAAATACTTTTTTGGGCGGCCACTCGTAGAAGTAACGCTCACAGCGCCTTCTGCTCCTAATTGGGTGGATATAATGTTTAGAGAGGAAGTTGACTGTATTCATTCGGCCGGGTGGATGTTAGCCGCCTTCCCTTTTACGGCCATACTATCCACGTAGCCGAATGGCACACTATCTGTATTTACCAGCCGCTTGACTAGCGGCCTCATTTAGACCTCCCAAACCCAAGAAAGGGAAGGACGCTTCCACGTGCCTGTACACGGATTCTAATTTTATTTGTTCGACCTGGTGGGCCCTCCAGCACAACAGAGTGATCGCGAAGCCACAAATCTCCTTAACTATGAGGCAGGCCATCTCTATCGAGACTGGGAAACAAAGCACTCTGTTCTGCTTACGTGGCAAATATCTTTCGACCATATTCGACGAATGAGGCAGTCTGCGGCGGACTTGCTCTCTCTAATGAGTTTTTTCGACCGGCAAGTAATTTCAGAAGACGTCCTCCGAGTTAGATATGATACAAAGCACAACAATGTGGGTACAGAGGAGACTGCCGACGACGCCAGTGAGGACGATGGGGATAGCGCATCTGAATCCAACACAAATCATCGTTTTGAGAATGATATTACAACACTAAGAGACTACTCATTCATTACAGTCAGGGAGGATACCACGGTATTCACGATGCATAGGCTGGTACAACTGACAGTGCGGGTGTGGCTGAACACCCATGGACAAATGGAGCAATGGAAAGAGAAGTTCATCAGCAATCTCTGTGCGGAGTTTCCAACTGGCGAATATAGAAATTGGGAAAGGTGCCGGTTGCTCTATGCCCATGTTAAATCAGCGATGTCACAACAACCAGAATCACGAGAGTATCTTCTACAATGGGCTGGTCTGCTTTACAGAGCTGCATGGTATGCATCGAAAAGTGGTAACATCACGGACGTGAGGGAAATGGCATCAAGATCACGGAAATATACTGTGAAAATTATAGGCGCAGAGGATAAAGAAGCTCTCGATATCACTGCGATGCTAGCGAAAGCATACAGTCTCGAAGGGCAATGGGAGAAGACTGAGAAGCTTCAGGTGCAGGTGATGGAGACTCGTAAGACCAAGCTGGGAGAGGACCACCCTGACACGCTTACCAGTATGGGAAGTCTGGCGTCGATGTATTGGAACCAAGGCCGATGGGAGGAGGCCGAGAAGCTCCAAGTGCAGGTGATGGAGACTCGCAAAAGAAGGCTTGGCGAGGACCACCCTGACACGCTTACCAGTATGGGAAACCTGGCAGCGAGGTATTCGAAGCAGGGCCGATGGGCGGAGGCCGAGAGGCTTCAGGTGCAGGCAGTGGAGGCTCGCAAAAGATAGTTCGGCAAGGACCATCCTGACAGGCTAAGGAGTATGCCCCACATTTCTTTCGCCTGGAAAGGTTCAGGTCAACATGCTGCCACTCCCAACTTGTTCAGAGGTTGCTTATCCAAGCCGACACAAACTGTGGGGCTAATTATCCTGGTACTTTGCCAGTTCTGAAGCTTTGGTAGAGTGACAAACCTGGTGTTGCATACTGATGCAATACCTTCTTTCTAACTTGCTAGCGGAGTTTCTTGGAATATCCCTCCATATCTGCATTATAATAGTCTAGCTACAGATTGTCGATTGGACCGTGGATACCAAGTGTGGCTCGACCTGCCTCCGGAAGCGGCAGTAACCGGGCCATTTGATTGTTCCTTGATAAAAGGTGTATGATGACCTCTTCTATAAACAACTAATGAAGGATACATAGCTTCATTTATTAATTATATTAATTTAAATGAAGAGAATATTACTCGTCTTAAAATAAATGCAGGTGTAATTTATTCATATTACTTCTATTAAGTACCGTGATTCATAAATTTGTGTGCTGTATGTGGGAAAGTGGAAGCCTGGCGGATGTTGGGGATGAGGATAACTGTGTATTTTTGTACAAGACTAAACGACAGTAGTTACGTAAGTTTGGTTCAACTCTGTATTATTTACGAGTTCTATTTATATGGAGAATTGAGGTAGCCATATATGAACTCCATGCATTTATTAGCGCCTTGGCGTTAGGCTTTGAAATAAGCTTGTCTTGCGGGGGGCGGAATGAGGTTTCGTCAACCAATGAATTAGGTATTCAATAACAGGCTTACATGGGAGTGGGCTTTTCGTCCCTTAACTAGTAAATATTAGTAAAACAGGTGATGTCGACTCAGAATCAACTTGAGAATCATTACTTGGTTGAATGGAATAATTCGCCTCACCCGGACTTAATAGGCATTTATGGTAAACCAGATGTAGAATGGGATGTGGTCGGTAATATGTGCATTGTGTTACCTCTTTTATTCTTGGGGTTATTACTTTTGTTGGAGAATGTTATTACTGCTATCTGTATGCCCTGTCATTTATCTTTGTTGTAATTCAGAGGAAGGCTTTTCGTCGTTATCCTCACCTGAAAACATGAGGGTTTATATACAAGTTGATTATCAGATTAATTTCCAATCCAACTTATTTAACATTGTCTACTTAATTGAGCCTCAATCACAACATTCCCCCTCAGGATCGCCGTCCTTGCATGGAGATACTGCACTGGCGAGAATCGACTAGGCCTCGGAAAATTTGTGGTTTGGTGGTTGATTACATTATTCATAACTTATAGTTAGTTAACTATTTCTAATTAAAGTTAATAAAACACAACAGCTAATAGAACCTTTAATTCTGGCAGGTGCTGTAGTGGGTTCCGCAGTGATTTTTCTAAAGTATTTAAATTTCAAGAGATAAAGATTTAAGTTGAAATAGAGTAGATAGTAGATTGATTTTAGGTAGTAGATTTAAGAGACTGGTTAACTAAGCATTACTAAGAATAGTAAGTAGCGGTAAGAATAGTCAATACAGGCCCACTAGGGATCTTTAATGACAAGATATATACGCGAATGGGATACGGACTAAAGACAGTAGCAAGTACATCCCCATGATAATAGGAAAGATATGAGATCCACAATGCATGTATCATGGGCTCATACTCTATGTGTCGCATGATCAAAATCATCATTTAAAGGTCGTCTGTATCGATGCAAACTAAGCTCCATGGCTTCTCAAGAAGTCATTTTGGGTGATTGGTTACCTCTGGCCTAGCTGCTGGCCCACAGCGACACAGATTGCCTAACAATCACTTAGCATGGACCCTGTGGCAATGTTCCGTTTGCGGGACTATCAGATAGCCATCTGGGTTAGTGGCTAAGAAAGCTGAGCTGATAAGGATACATGGAACACTGAATCGCTCCTTGACCTGGGGTCACCTAGTCGGATTAGCTGTCCTACCAATGAAATAGCTCATATCTCAGGTGACTATATGCATTAAGATGGGCTCAAAATGGTGGTCTGACCAATTCTGCACCGGTGGCAATCATTCCACAGCAATTCCCTTCAGAAATAGAATTGGGTAAATAGTTAGTTTCCTTACTGTGGGACATCCCTAAATATTACAGTGAGATAAGCATGGGATGCCCAGGGATGAATAACACATTTGTACTACTGGAACTAAGCACAGAAAATTATTCTTTGAGGTCTAGACTAATGGTCACACATGTTGCTTGCTGGTACTAGATCTCATGACATAGAATCGTTAACGTCAGAGATATGAGCTGTAGAGAATGCTTGACGTATTAGTAGCAACCACTACAGGATCTTGCTTATTTTGATCGTGTCTGGAGATATTTTCTATAGACATAAAAAGGTTGGTGAATCTCTGCTCTTTCAACCCTTTGGGTGTGTCACAAGCTCTGAAACACAAATTTTAAGATACAAACTGAGACTGTTATCTACCCATATTCTTAAACATAACACTTTTATTTAATATGGCCGGGGACTGGCAATTAAGCTCAGAGGATGCATACATTGAACCCAGAGATGGCCGAACAATTCTACACGCTCGGTGCCGAAACGAAATGGGTCAATTAGTAAAAAGCGAGCTCGACCTTGACGAGCACATTGGGGCTGAAAATAGTATAGTCCTTAATACCAATTGTGTCATAACTGCCATGCACTGACTTGCTCCAGCCGACCAGGGATTAACCTGGTTCAAAAAAGGCTTCACCCATGACGCGGATCCAAAACGCAGCGTTTACTTCGACTTCGAAGACCCGAACTACGAGCAACCTGTACTTCATGCAAAAACGGTCTTTGGCAATAAAAACGCTAATATAAATACTCGTGAACACATTAGGAATATCAACGGCCGCCTGGAGTTTGATTTGTGAAACCCCTATGATGATACTTCAAGTGTGACCTCTTTGATCGTTGTTTATTTGCATTTGCAGACTTTGAAGCCTATGTGTTGATCCTTGCTGAGTGGGAAATTGCCTTGGGATGGGTTTTTATTACCGGTATGACGGTAGGTTTTCCCCATTCTGTAATGCAAATGCAAAGGCAACTCGGTTATATTATAACAATAAAATCAAGTAAAAACTACTGCAGTTATCAAAGTGGACACTAATAGATTGTCATAGCTAGCAAGGGTTTCAAGGCGGAAAGCCCCATTTTTTGTTATTAGCTGTAGTCATTATGTTTCTTGAGCTTAAGCTAACAGCTTGGAAGGGGCGTGTAGTCTTGCCCTAAGTTACTGTTGCAAAACCTAACAGTTAATACCAAACATCCCGACATCATAAGTGAAGACGAAGCTGTAACCATCATGGAAATATTCAATCTGATAACCACCTGACCACACTAAACCATTGACTCATCTTTGTGCTGTCTATAAGAACTCCTTTCAGTATAAATACTGTCGGCTTCTTCTAACGTTGATAATACATTGGGAGACCTTGTATGCTTATCCAGAAGCATTGTTACTCCTCTCCAGCATGTATAATTATAGTGGTGTGAGCAGTTAGTCCCATCCGAGGGGGCTTCGCAAGAAGCAGCTTCTAGAGCAAAAAGTAAAGAATAAAAATTTAAGTCTCAGCTATTGTTCCCATATAGTTGCCTGTGCTGGAGACACTAAATTTCTGGATGTTTATGGCGACGGTATCTCCTATAGCCTTCTAGTTAAATACACGAAAGCTGTATTCCGGAGGAGTGTTTACCATATAACAAGGACTGGAAGCCAAGATGGACTCTGTTAATAATTCCTAAGCTGATAACGTTGATCCAGGAAGTCTTATATTGTATTTCCCTGGTTTGACTATGATGCCATTGTGCTTTGGTATGGATTTACTTGTCATGGTGGATAAAACCTGCTGGGGTACAGAATCATGCATGAATTGACCCTAAAGATAACTTATAGACCCTTTTAGCCAGAGGCTCACATTTGAAGCAAAGTAACTAGAGTGTATAAGAGAAGGAATAATATCCATATCTCTACAGTAACTTGTAGAATAGAGATGATGCCATGGCTAGATAGAGCTCTCAGCTCGTTCCAAAGAGCCCTTTATATATATACATATGGTATAATGGAAAACATTTTTTAGTCATAGAACTAATACAATCAATATTCCTTATACCAAGTAGTGAACATCGAATCCAGGTTTGCGTATTAGTATTACATAACTGAAGACGCCAAAACTCAAGTCATGTGGAAGGTAAGAGATGATTATCACAGTGTATATTATATGTATCTAATGTAAATCTGGCTAAGTACAGTTATTTTAATTACTTATTACACCAACTCTAGATATGATGAGAAGACCTGGGTTTTCGTTGATGAAAATGCTAATCTTTCTTTAGATGCTGGTATGCTTTGAGTTTAGCTGGACCGCGCCCACTGCCTTCCGCGTACCAAGGTTAGGTTTCTAGCTACCAACCTTGAGTATAGGACGTCCTCTTATTTTACATTATTAATAATTATTTAAGGTAGATTTCCGATCCCGTCCCAGGTAGCTCCGTACTATCCAATAGACAAACATCCCATTACCTCGCAGGTTCCTTACTAAGACTCATAAGCAACCTATCCCCTTTGTGATGGTAATCAGTGCTGTAAAGCAAAAGATATAAAATCTGTTTACAACTGCACTAGGAGTATTGATGTGTTCCCTTCCAGGGCTTTAGGTTTAATCAAATGGCAATTATTCTATTTCCATGGTACTACCGCCTTATTCCATGTAAGTGAGACGCCTATAGAGGAAGCACTCTGGGTTCTTGTTTGAGACCCTGGTAGCAAATGAGGCTTATGGATTAAGTAGATGGAGTACGACCGGATTACATTTACTTACTTTTTCCGTCAATACATATTACACACCTCTTTAATTGTTCTATATCTTTCGCAGAATTTAGAAACCTCAATGAATTCCCGGTTGCGGATAATTCCAAGCAGCTATACTTGAATCTTGGAATGACAGGTGGCAAATTTGATTGGAAGCTGCAGGGCTCTGTGCGAATGATGAGATATGCTTGGAGTGACTAAGACCAACGGCAAGGCATATGACTCTATGATAGTGAGTGAGAATTAAGATCTATGGGAGAAAATATAATCCTTTCATGCCCTCTTAGCTCTTCACCTCAAGTAGACAGAACTAGATTGCAGATCCAGATTATGTAGCGGCAAAATGGATTGCCTCTGTCCGTTATGCCAGAATTTGGCGGGCCAACGATTCAGAATTCGCCACAGGAGTGGGAAAGTCTGGGCTTTGCAAATCAATAATCATGACTTGACGAAGGCAATACGCCCTCAGGTTTCTCTGGTAAGCACCTTACTATTAGCACCCTTCGTGGGAAAACTCCGCCTTGTACTGGCCTAGTCATTTCGAAAGGGCTGAGTGAGCATACCTTGATAGATCCTGTGGATCTCTATACCTAAGTTAATCAAGTGATATAGTGGATTTTATTATAGTAGCTTCTATATGGTCATTTGTTAGTAACCCTCAGCCAAGCTCAGAAGGAGCGGTGACTTGGTCATGTTCCACCATGGGCTTGTCAGTGGCAAACATTACTTGTGGATGGGAGCTAGAATCCTTCGACGTCTAGATGGATGCGGATCAGGCTAGTTGAGCTTTTTGGTCTACGTTAGTTACAGCTTATTCAAAGTTGGACCTTGAATCACATTTGACACCATGGAGTCAGATTTTGGTCTGGGTAATTTAACGGTGGTAGAGGACTTTGGAACACCCTCAACTCTTATATCTATCAAGCGCCAGCTTGAACTGACTTACCTAGACAAAAATCCGGTTCTTTATTTAGTTGTGCCATGGTATGGAACTCTGTTGGAATAGTGGACCGATCAGTCAGCCCCATGTCCAAGTATAGTCCAGTGAAGACGGGATTGGAAGAATATTAAGCACCCGAGGACAACACATGATGTGCTCAGCAACCCCCATAGAACTTCTACTGTACTAAAAAATAAAGATAGGGCGGGACAGTGCAGTCCACTGTTCTAAACCTCATTAAGATTCGCGAAGTGTTAACACCTAAGTGTCCAAAGATGGCCATCTTCGAAGTCTTTTGCTTGGATGCTGGTCTCACCTATAAAAGCTCATCTAATTCGTGTCCTAAATCCCTACATTACTTTGTATGAGATTAATCCCTGAGATTGTCTAAATTTGAATCGCCTTCTATCCTCGTTGCATTTTTCACGACCAGAATGCCCGTCAACGACTACACTACGGCGTCTAAGTACAAGGTATTGCTATTTTAGGGCATTCTTGCAGTGCTTATTGGTGACCCGCAGTTTTCTGCTGCGAGTAAGGCGTAGAGGGTTTCTTAGCGCAGTCTATCCAGAAAGCCATATCCTACGTTTGGAAGTCAACATCAGTGAAAATTAAAGTTAATTTAGCCTTTGGCATATGCTGTTGAACCATTAATCTTTTATCCTGAAACCGGAAAGAGATATTGAATGATGCAGAACGTTTGAAGATTGAGAATACAGTTTCTTCAGGCTACCAAGGAATACTGGTTTATCTCTACATTGCATCACTATTTTGTAAATTATTATGATTCTGACTCCAGAGGCTCGATGGCAGCATCTGGTATTTAACAAAAATACCTTAACAAGGTTAGTTATCCAATATTAGGCTTACATAGGAGTGAGCCTTTCTTGCCTTAACTGGTAACTGTTAGTATACCAGGTGATGTCAACCTAGAATTAACTAGAAAATCATTACTTGGTTAAGGATCAGGCAGAGATTATAAAAGAAAATATTCTCCCTGAGGTTAGACCAACATTTTAAATGTTAACTCCCACATCAACATTTAAAGGTATCAAATTCAAATAAACAGTTATGATGAAACTCTCTTTACTCACTCTATGCCTCTCCACTGCTGCCCTTGCGGCTAGTCATCCGGCCTATGAGCCTGGAATCCCAATTTATATAGGACCACCAGAATGCAGCCGTGGTTTCGCATATTGTGGCTGGTTTCTTAAAGATAAACTTGGTAAGCACAATACTGATATACAACCGGCGGTAGCTAAAAGTGCCATCCACTAACTTGTCAAAAAAGGCTTTAACAATCTACCTCACTATAGTGATCAAGCAATCTACTATTGCGAAAACATCTACTATCCTGACTACGTGAAAAAGTGTGATGATAAGTGTGGCTTGCAAGGCAAAGCTCTTTGTTATAGTTGAATGCTTATATATGGTAAGTTTTTACCGGTCAGATACTGTGAAACGTGGGCATGAATTCTGCCTGCCACCAAGCTGCTCATAAACACACACTGCAGATAATGGCCCTGTTTCTGAGTGCGAATTTCACTGCTGGAGATCTTTTTCCATGTCATTTCTTACTAATATTTTGGTAGCAGTCACTACTATATTTCTGAAAAATGGGGGTTTGACCCGGTGGATAACTGCTTCTGTATGGCTACCCAAGTGAAGGACAAGATCTATTTAATGAGTATTAACTGGAGTATTATGCCTGCCTTGGTATAGGTTTTGCCCTTCTATTAGGTTTTCCTATACTGTTATGCAAATGCAAAGGCAATTTTTGGAAGATCATTCCCCAGCCTTAATAAAATCTGTGGTGGTGTCAAAACAGCCAGGTAGAAAAATATGCGATCCTCTAAGCATGTAGGTAGCAAAAGCGTATCTAATCTCTAATTCACTTCACCACTCTAACAGAGTAGTGCTGAGTAGTTATGTGTAATGAATTACCCGTCGCCTCCAGACGATACCCAGATGTATAAGGGATAATTAAGCCAGACCTTTTTAAAACACCTACGTGCCCCCGGGCCCTAATTAACCAACCCACCCGCCGGCCCCTGGAGGAAGATTCTAGTCGGCTCAGATAGTCGATAACCAGTATTATCTGTAAGAATTTTTAATTGTAAGGGCCAATAAGCATTTCAGGGCGTGCACAATAAACGCACGCCAAGTATTTTGTTTATGAGAGCTCTCTCAAAGTCCCAGTAATTCCCTCTAACTGAATATCCCCTTTCATATTATGGAATTGCAGGTTTCGTTCAGTAATCCTATTTTTAGAGAGAAAGATTGTGGATGGGATGCGGTCGGTAACCCCATGGCCACCTTCTGGGCCTCCTCTGGATCCATCGATAGCTTTGAACATACCTTGTAAACTTTCCGGGTGCGTCCGGTCTGGTTTCTCACACGGAAAGCGCAGCAATCCACCATGAATTTATACCATGGTACTCAGTGACGGAATTCGTCGCAACATTGCAAAAGTTAGCAAAGAAGAATGTGATCTGTTCATTGACGCAGTGAAACAATTGAATCAATTTTATTACAGCCCTACCAGTTCCAGAACTGATTTCCCTGCAGGTCATGTTTCATACTGGTTTAAACAAGATGAGATTCACCAAAGCTCTCACGGACGTGGCATCGGGAGATGTGCAACCGCTATGAACCCCTGCTCCGAATGATCCATCCAGAGTTGTCACTGCACTATTGGGATTGGAAAAACAATCCATTTGCTATTCCTGATGGCCAAGGCGGAGTTGCCAACCTTTTCGATGCTGATTTTATGGGGAACGCCGATGGCAACGTGAACGAGGGTTCGGTCGGTGAGCCACTCTTATCGGCTGGCTTCTACGACCACGATCCCGAGGATGGCAAATTCCGCGGCAATAAAGAACATCCTGTCATCATTAAACCTGACCCAAAAGAACTATCTACCTGGAGATATCCTCCAAATTCTAATCCCGCCGACCCTCCTAAGACGCTGACCAGAGAAAAACAACCTGGTTCTCCACCGGTAGGAAAAGGAAGCTGGCCGAGCGATGATGATTTATTGAATGCAGATACATGGGAAGGCTTTAGTGATCTCATGTATGGGGATGAAATACCGCGTCCTTTTGGGAGTCAGAATGGTGCTCATGGAGCGGCACACGGTTATATTGGGGGGAACCTCGGCGATCCCCACCTTTCTTTCTGAGACCTGTTTGTGTTTCTTCTGCATTCAAATATCGATCGGCTTTGGGCTATGTGGCAACTCCAGCCAGGCCATGCAGAGAGGCTTGATCCTAAGCAGGTTTACAATACTAAGAGCAATATAACTAGTAGCAGTGATATTAGGACCGGGCCATCCCTCCTGGGGGATCCTCAGCCCACTGGAACCCTGGGCTGGCTTCGAAGCTTAAAAGACTGCAACCAGAGTCATCAAAAACCTTTGGCCAGTTCATCCATGGTTCGCACCCGAAAATATGACGGGGAATTACAAGACCTCCTTGGATGTTTCTGTCGTCACCCCGCCAAGCTACGACACGGCACCACCCTCTGGCTAATGTGGCGGAGCTGATCTTCATCAACTGAAGGTAAGAATGATTTATGGCAATCAAATTCAAGTGCATCATTAATTGGAGATACAGACGCAACTTAGGGAGTTGGTTGAAACTCATGTTTTCAGCCCGTGTTGTAATGTAAAGTTAGTGTGAGAGAGATTCTCTTCAATATCCCGCTTCTATCTGTTGGTTAGTCTTGTCATCCTTTTAAAATTGAGTCTCATGATCTGTTACATGGTTCGAAGCAAGATGCATTCAGTAACGCTACGTTGTAAAATGTGGTATACTTGCAAGGTCGGAGATGTATATGGGCATCTGTGGCGTCTTGACCTGCAGCTCTGGGCTTTGGCCTTGGAGGCCTTCTCTGTAGATAGATATACAGCCATCGACCGTAAGCTTTAATGCCGCTAGCCAGTGAAGTTTGACTAGAATGCCGTTCTTTGTATGCTTTTGTAAATATAACAACCCTATCGCATTGCAATGTGATCAGGATATGGAGCACCCCTATTTGCATCCATGCCCAGAGCCCTGGGATAGGTAGAAGTTCATTAAAGGCCTGGGGAAAGCTTCCATATCAGAAGATGGCCTTGAGGTACTTATGCTTCTTACTCTTTAGGCTATGCTGCAGGATGGCCCACCACACACTAGCCACATCATGGTCGGGTGGACTGCGAAGATGGCCTTCATAATTGCATGTCATTACCCGCAGTGCGTGATACTGGGAATGATTCCTTCTGGAACAGCTTGGCTATATTTTGCTGCGATCCTTGCAGGAGCCGCTGGATTTTCGGGGTCGGCCTAGCCGACAGAGTTGGCAAGACCGCTTGGACAGGCCTATGTCTAGGAAGGGTACTAAGGATTTATCGAGTTGCAGCGACCTTGTGACTGAGCCAAGATCCGCCAAGCTATGTATCGGTTCGTACTTTCTTTGTGTCGAAGTACTGAATGCATCAGGTTGCTCTTTATTTTAAGCTCGAGGTATCGGAATCATCCCTGGTCGGGCGGGTCATCTCTTGTATGAGGTTGATTGTTGCTTTCCTAACCATGAATCTGGAATATTACATTAATACTGAAAGACTGGACTGTAGTTAGTCCAAGTTCTACTCGTTACCGAATGCGGCCATCATCGCCGGTACGTCCGCTGACAACTTAATTAGGGACCTATTGACTTCGACTGCAAGCAATCTAGACTTCTCACAGCCACCATACCGCGCCCGATCTATAACCCCTACTAAACTTAGTGTTCAAGCTATGGAATAAATGACTTCAACTGTTAGATTGAACTTATTTGAGTCGTCATGTGTTCAAAGTGGTGGCAAAATGGTCTCGAGTCACGAATAATGCGGAGAATATCAAATAAACTCCTGATTCTGAGCCTCCGTATTCACACAAGGGACATGGGAAAACCTAACCTGATAGGAAAAACGCATCAAGGCCTGTGGACTTTGTAAAATGAAAAGCCGACACCCCTTTCCCCCCGAAAATGCGGGGTTCATCTAGGCACGTACTCAACTATAGCAGCTGAGGAAATTTTGGTGCCTACTGGGAGGCTGTAGAACTTTTTGGTTGCCTCAACATCCGACTGCTGAATCTCAGGCGGCTCATCGCGATAGTTCATCACAGACAATGGATTCTTTTCATTAATTTGGACCGCACCGCCCTCAAAGTAGGGTCCAGGGTCCATAGCGAACTCATGTCGTAATCCAATGACGTGTCCCAATTCGTGCGTAAACACTTTCCAAAGGAAGGGTTTCCAATCAGGGTGGAAGGCAAAGCTATAAACGTAGACGAAGTTAAGGTCCTTATTGTTTGGAAAATAGGCTCTGGCGAGAAGAGTCCCCTGACTGCCACCGTACGAGAGGACAAAGTTTGCATCTTTCGCCAAGGGAACAAATTCAAATGTAACACCAATATTGAACTTATTCCACTCCTCAGCAGCCTGCCGAAGCTGCGCCGCCGCATAGTTCGCATCGTCCTGGGAATCATATCCCATTTGCCAAGCAGTCCATTTGATCACAGAACCAGGCCTCCATCGGGGAACCTCAAGTTCCAGCCCTACCATAATCGCGGCAGGGTCATGTTTGAAATTTTGAGGGACTGGTTCTTGAGTAATACACACAGGACTGCTGGGGAGCTTTCCAGTCGCATTTGGAACTGGTCCTGAAACTCGTGAAATATCAACAGTGTCTAGAGCTTGTTTTCCGAGGTGTTGCGCGGTTTCTTGGAGGAGAATCTCCTTATTACTTGGGTCTTTTGTCGCCATGTCTGAGCCAGGGTATGGTGTACCACACCAACCTTGGGGGAATCCAGCCAGGGTGATTGACTTTAAAAGGAGTGGTGATTAGGTAGGAACTCAACTGAGACGGCCATGAGGAAGGAGACAACACGGAGCGAACCTGTTAAATATTTGAGGGAGGGAAGTTAAAACTGCTTCATACGTCATCATCATGCGAACTACGGCATCTCATATAACCCAACTGTGGTGATTCCAATCAGCCCGAAATTCCTGTCCGCAAAAGGACACAATACGAAGCTAATATATGGCCGGGACAACGGTCTGCCATAGTCTCCCTGTATCGTCAAAGGCCTTGTCAACCAGCTCTCGTCGCGCATTTTCATAATCCAGAAACAGATCAGAGGGGGAGCGATCCCTTCCACAGGCCAGAACTTGAGCGAAGGTTATCGGGTCCTCGAAGGCGTACGCGGCAGATTCCTGACGTGGCGGCATCTACAATATCAGTTCAGGCGTGACATGACTAATAAATCTAGACCAAAGCACAGATGGCCGCTATAGAAAGGTAAGTAAAGGAAAGGCTGTATTTTATCAAGCTGAAGTATAAATTAGACGTTGGGTTACGCAACTCTGATCTAGACCGTGCCACTTTATGGCTGCAAACGCTCTTGCAGAGAGCAGTCACGCGATGATTAGTGTGTCACCATGAGTAGGCAAACTTTAATTCGGTGGCTTTCGCCACTTCCGTTGCACGAAAGCTTAGCCAACCATAATTTTCTGTGTTTCCCTATACTCCAGTCAATTTGGGCCCAGGCACAAAATATATGCACGGAAACTTTATTAGTGGTTTGTGCATTGTACCACACCTAGGGTTTGTCCTGATCTGTCACTTCCCACAAGACACCCGCCCTTCGACATGGTGCAATTAAGATCAACGAGCTGATTCCTTATGAGTCAAAAGAATAGCTCTATTGGTCTGAAAGGTTAACTTCTCAGTAGCCAGCACCATTTCGGTTGAAGCAGTAGGCGGTTTTGGTGTGCTGAGATTGGCGGGAAGATAGAGAGCAGCGGAACCACCGGATTGTGACACAACACTGATATAGCATTAGTATGTTTGGTGCGAACCTTCTCTTCATTGTGCATGCATATCCATACTTTTTTGTATGAGTGTTGACGAAGTTCATAGCCTCATCAAAGCTCTCAAAGAATTGGTTAGTTGGCGGAGGCACCATGGAATTAGTGCTTTGATTCTCGATATTCTGAATAACCTCATCATTATAGCCGCCGTAGTCTACCAAAGATGAGCTAGCGGCAGCCATTTTGACGTGATCTACTACCTCTCGTAGTATATCAAAACATGAAGCAATTACATCACATAGTTGCGATACCCTACCACCTTGCCCTATAGCTCGGCCCTAGCCCTGTCGCTAATACTATTTGAGCATGAAGTCTAGCTGGCGGTGACAGGTAGTCACCGCATGTGTGTGGTGCACTTTTATTTGGTCGGCTGCGTGACTCCGGCAGCCTTGCGGCAACGCATAGCTGCTGACTGCCCCTCTAATTTCCAACCCAACCTAAACTCCTCTTAGTCGAGATATATTTTTGGAAGCTTATACGTGCAATTCTAATAGCGAAGAATAATCTCTTATATCTTAACAGAAGAGTTACTGATTCTTTTGTGCTAAGTTTTGCTGCCATATATATGTGCATGAATCTGATATGATATTCACACATAGTGACTATATAGTGGCATAGATCTGCACTTTACCACTGGAAATGGCAGCTACTAAGGCCTTACTAGATGAAGTCCATCATCCACTGTAACAGCTGAAATCTAACTATAATGTCTATACACTTGGCACTGTTAGCAGCCATAATTTAGTGGTGGTCTGCCTACCATCAAGTATATATAGAACTGTATCTACTTCCACTATGGTATCACACATGGTTTCTACCTTCTGAAATATCTAGTTTAGATTAATAGTTAGTATTAGGGGAGGAGTTCCTAGTAAAACTACTAATATTTACCTTAGCAATGTTATTATCAGCAAGCTAACTGCTGCCTTACCTAATATTATCTAATATAACTACAGGAAAACATTATATAATAGATATTTCTAGCATACTAGGACTCTTAATAAGCCCCCTCTAATCTTATTAAAGGCTATAGCATAAATAGAGAGTAACTATTTAAGTAAAAGGAATGCATTAAGCAAAATTATAGAGGACATACTAAAGAGAGAAGAAATTAGAGAAAGGTTTTTATAATCAGAATGTGTCTGGCTCTTCAGAGGGATATATATGCACAAAGGTCTTCAACCCTAACTATTCTAAATATAATAAAGCTCAGGTAGTGGACCAGCCTCTATAAAGCACTAATAAGCCTTATATTTATTACAGCTTAATTACTTCTGGCAATCAGGTTATAAAAGATACGAGAACTCAGGATGCTGTGGGTTAAGAACTAGATATTCTCTGCTTTAAAATAGAGGCAGCTGGCCTTATAGATAAACTTCTATTACTTATTATTTAAGGTATTAGTAACTATTATAATTCCCACAAAAATAAACAGTAGTAAGGATATGCTATACTTACTACTGCCACCTATACAAAGACTCTCCTGTTAGTAGTCCCTGCTTATTAGCACAATAAGGAGCTATATAAGTTAAGGAAACTAGTCTAGATAGTCCCATTCAGAAGGAACTCACAGTTCATAGGCTAGGAAGAGGAAATTACTAGAATCAAGGGTTTAATTATAAAATAAGATAGACCCAGCAAAGTCACTATTTATAGACTAGGTGGGGTTGGGAAGACCTAGATCACACTAGAACTGGCATATCACATGTAAAATTAAGACACTAAATACTTAGTTTTCTGGATCTTATATACCAGCTATAAGGCTGTGAAACAGGCCTACACAAGCATTATATTAAAGCTAGGAATAACTAACATAAAGCCAACAGAGGTCAAGGAATAAGTAAAAGCTTATCTTAGCTATAAAAGTGCAGCAAATTAGCTTCTGCTTTTTAATAACATAGATGATTTAGAGATATAGAATAAGGGTAGCACTAATAGTCCAGCACTGGCAGACTTTCTGCCTGAGAGTGAATAAGGCTGTATTCTCTTCACTATATAAAGCCAGCAGGTAGCTATAAGACTGGCGTCTCCTAATATGGTAATAGTCTCAGAGCTAGATATAGAGACTGCTGCCAACATTCTATAAGGATTACTAATTAAAAGAAACTTACTAAAGGATTATAAAGCAACTCTTACTCTCTTTAGAGGGCTTACCTACCTTCTACTAGTAATCACACAGGCAGCTGTGTATATTAATAAAAAAGATACTAGACTATCTAAATACACCAGCCTTTTACAAGAGCTAGAGCCAGATGTAATTAAGTTGCTAAGCAAAGATTTTAGGGACAAAGGGTAGTATAAAGATATCCAAAATCTAGTAGTAATAACATGGTTAATATCCTTCTAATAGATATAGTAATTAAACAAACTTGCAGCAGACTATCTAGCATTTATAGCCTCTATTAATCCTTATAATATCCCACAGTCCTTACTACCCCTTACAATCTCAAGCAAGAAGAGAATTAATGCTATTAGCCTACTCAAAGCCTTCTTATTTATTAGTAAGGGTAGTGGGGATCATTCTCTAAATCTTTACTAACTTATCTATCTTGCCACTTAAAACTGGGTAAGAAATAATAATAAGTTTCCTCTATAAATATTGAAAACAGCAGAGTAATCAAGTGAAGTTTTACAGATAATAACCCTACTAATTAGAAGCTATGGTAGGAATACCTACCACATGCACTCTTACTAATAGAAGAAGAGCACTTCTAAATAGAGCAGGATAATTATATTAATCTAATTCAGAAGATTAGCTACTATTTATATAGTGATAGGAGGTGCAATGAAGCAGAAGACTTATTTATATAAGTATTAAAGATCTGCAGTCAGCTAGTGGGGCCTAAGCATCCCAATACTCTATACAGTATGCTGTCACACCCTGGGATCCATCTCTGCTGTTCTCTGCTAGTCAACTACTTTGGGAACAATGTGATATAGTCCTTAGACTATATCCAATACTTACCTAAGGCCTACCAACTAGGTAGCCTAATAATGTAGTAATATAATAACCCTTCTAAGGTTAAGGATAATCCAAAGGTAATATAAGAATAATAATAGTAGAGATAGAAGCAAGGCCTATTAAGTATATATACTTAATAGTAGAGAGTAACTAATAAATTAGACTAGTGATCTTGTACTTAAGTAAATAATTTATATATTAAATATAAGGAACTAAAACTAAGAGTGCTAGATATAGTATAAAGAAGTATCCTTATATATCCAGAGTTCCTCTAGTTAGTATGGTTAGTAGGTGGTAGGATAGTATATTAGTAGATGCCTATAATATTAATATATTAACTATATTATATACCCATCTACTATATTATATAATTTATGTGGTTGCAGTAAAGATATTTAGTAAGTAACTACTAAACTATTTTTCTACAGAAACCTATCTAGATTAAGTATTCCTCTAGATTACACCCTAACTACTCTAGGATTAACTAGTAATTATTAATCCTTAGGTTTCTGCCTATTATATCTACCTTATACTAGTATAGCTATATTAGTGCTGTAATATTACCTCCCTCTCTCCTAGTATTTTATTCTTAAAACTTAATTTAAAAGGTGGCACTTTCCTAGGTAGGTATATTCCTATTTCTTTAACTATATTTACTTATTATACTAAAGTATTATACTAACTCTATTCCTAAAGATACTCTCACTCCTAAACTTTCTTATAAGTATAATTAAGTTACTAGTTATATTTATTAAGCTAAGTATATTAATAATAATAGTTTTATCCCTTCTTTTCCCTATAATTCTTATATACTATATAGTAAGGTTTATATAATAGATTAAACTTATAAATATTTAAAGTATACTTTATATATCTATTAGGGTTATATATATAAGAAGGACTTCTATACTATAAAAGAATAGGATATCCTAAAGAGTACTAAGAAGAAGATTACTTCTAAACTTTCTATAACTAATAATAAATTAGAGCTTCTTTATCCTAAGCTTTAATAGTTATAAGAATATTTAGAAAAAATTTAAAAGAAGTTAATAAAAAAATAATAGAAGGTTACTAAGTCCTTAGCTTATTATTTATAACTTTAAAAATAATAAAAGTTTCTTAAAGAATATAGTTTTAAAATATCAGAATATAATACTAAATTATTATAGATCCTAGATAAAAAGAAGTCTTCTAAGTAGCCTAATCCTATAGCTAAAATTAAATAGCTAGCTATAACTTCTAAGAGTCCTAATTTTAATTAGATAATAATAGAGATTAATTAGATACCCCCTTCCTTCTAGGAGAACTTTAATTTCCCTTTAAATAGTACTATTAAATAAGTTAGTAGCAGCCTATTAGGTTCTTAATAAGCTCCTATATATTTTCTAAGGTATTATAGCCTTTCTATTTTATAAGGTAGTATAGGTTTCTACTAACTTACTTATAATTCAGGATTTCCTTAACTTTATACTCTTATTTAGTATTATTATTAACTTCTATATTTTTAGTAATTTTTATATCCTTTAGTGCTGGTTCTAGTAATAAGATATAAAATACTAGATAAATTTTTAATATACTTTTTAGTAGTTATAGTTTATAGTTAATTAGTCCTAATTTTTCTTGAATAATAAATAGTCTAATTTTCTAATAGTCTAGTTGTTGGTGAGAACCATAATCATTGATCTTATCTTATCAATGAATTAATCTGCTATGGTTGATCATTAACTATATCCATGGTTCTTATAGCCATCATCAATAATCATTACTTTCAACCATTAGCAAATAGTGATCTAATCTATAAGATCACCTAGCTATGAGACCATTCAACATTCAAATGGTTTATACTAGAAGAAATCACCTATAAATACACCCTTAAATTACTCTATAGCTAGTTCTAATAATTAAGAAATCAAGACATTTTAGCTAAGGTATCCTTAGCTACTTTCCTTTTACTATTCTCCCTATTCTTCATTCACACCTAGGCAAGCCATCTATTCCCCTTTTGCATTCATGAATTTTTCCTTTGTTATTTATATACTATTGAGTATATACTGTTCATTTTCATTCACAAAACTATTCTTAAAATTAAGTATAGTCTGCCTTAAAACCATTACCACTAGCAGTAGACTAGATTTAAGAGGTCTCTGCACCTAGAGATATAGATTCAGTATTATTTATTTCATTAATAAAGAAAGATAGTTTAAATTAGGGTTATAATTTCTAGATTATTATTATTAATATTACTTTAAAACTATTAAAATAATTTTAATAACCTAAATTTTATATCTTTTATAAAGATTATAACATTAAATATATCTCCATCACTTTCTAGAAGACTTAGGATAGTTAATAATATTCACTATTATAATATTACATCAGGGAAGAGCTAAAAGATATCCTATAATAAACCTTCACTATCTTCAGTATCTGGATTAATCTGAGGAGGTCAAAATAATTAATCTAATGCATATTGGGATAACATTCATCGCAATAGGAGATAGAGTCTTTAAATTATGTAAGGGTAGGGGGTAGGCCTGTAGCCACCCTATATATATTATATTAATATTAAAAGGCTTTAGCCCCCTTCTTGTAATTCTACCTAAGCTATAAAGGAGAGTAATAATCTAATAATTATATATATAGTAATAATAATTACTAGATTCTGCTATATACTTATAGATTATATCAAACCTTAGGGGTAGCTATTAATATTATATCCCCCCCTACTTAGACTAAACTTAGTCTACAGAGTTCTTAGTTATTAATAGATATTATAAACCTTAGTTAGCACCTGCTGTTATAGCTATAGGGGTATAACTATTACTAAGAGATATTAATTACTAGATCTAGTATTTAAATATTATTATTTCTTTATTAAATATCTATAGAATTAACTAATTATTTCTTTATACTCTTAATTTAAAATAACCTTAGGGGTGGCTTAGTATATTCTTTATTAATAAGTAAAGATATAATTAGATTAGTTTACTTAGTAGTAGTAATAAGTAAGTTACCTAAGTAATTAACAACCTTAATTAATAAATAAAGAATTATAGTAAATATTATCTCATTTATATAGTGTAAATAAATAAGATTAATAAAGGTAGAATTAACTAATAATTATAAATAAATAAGTAAGTATTTACTACTAGTATATATAGCCTAAGTATAAATACCCCTAATCTTTTATACTTTATTATATATAACCTTTTATAGTAACTTTAATAGAAAATCTAATTTCTAGATTATTATTAGTTTAAATTACTAATCTCTTAGAGTCTCTTCCTTTTATAGAGTATATTTACTTCTATTAACTTCTCTACTACTATTTCTTTTATCCTTAGTTCCTTATAAAAATATATATCCCTAATTATTATAATACTATTAAGTATATTATTACTAAATATCCCCTTCTACTAATTATATAGGAGAAGTCTTATATTATTCTCCTTAATATTATTTATAATATATAATAGTCTTTTAATAAAGATAGCTAGCCCTAGATAAAAGTAGTTATAAATTCATCTTAGTAGTCTATAGTAATCTTATATTAATATAGTATTAAACTTAATACTCTATATAAATAGTATAAGAAGTTAAGTACCTTTTAGAAGTATATAACTTTACCTAAGTATAGTCTAGAGAAGTTAAGTTAGGGTCTATTCTAAGGTGCTTATATAAACTATATTTAGAATAGAAAGGCTATAAAATATAAGTACTACCTTAATTATAATAAAGGGTGGAATATAGATAATAATATATAAGTATCTCCTTCCTTAAACCCTATTAGTAGTTACTAATAATTATAATACTATTCTATAGGCTAGTAGCTTATTAAAGATTTATAGTAATAGTCTTATTCTAAAGGATATCCCCCTAACTATTATAGAAATACTTAATAATACTACTAATAAATAATTAATTACTTTAGGTCTTGCTTATACTCTATAGTATAAAATATCTATCTCCTTTACTAATATTCCTTCTTTCTTTAAATATCCTTAGAATACTCCTTCTATTAAACTAGATCTAAGTAGTTCTACTAGCTATTATTTATTTTATAGCTCTATCCTTACCTAAGGTAAGTACTACTAGTTATTAACTAAACTTTTAACTTCTATAAAGTATTATAGAAAGAATCCTCTTAATAGAAATATTCTAGCCTAACCTCTTTTAATTTCTAAGTTTAAAGATCTAGAGTAGCTTTAATATATTTATAAGGACCTAGTATATTTTACTAAGATAATTAATAATAAGATTTTAAAGCTTAAGGAGGCCCTTTAGCCTATTAAAGAGAAGAAGGCTAATAATAAATTTAACCCTAAAAATAGGATATACTAGGATAAGTAACTTATAGATCTCTTAAACCTTAAGATAGAGGTAAAGGCTAAGGTAGTTAAGTATAGCTCCTATTAAAGAAGCTAATAAAGTTAAGGAAGCCTTTTAGTTAAATTAATTTTCTAATTCTTAGAGTTTAGTATAGGTATAGCTCTTCTAATTAAAGTTATTTATAGATTTCTTTTTATACTTAGCTATCTTTAAGAGTAATTAGCTTTTTAGTTAAATAGGTACTTTATTCCTTTATTTAATATTCTTATAATACTAAATAACTTATCCTTCTCTAATTACTCCTAATAAGCTAGAATTACTACTATAAATAATTTATTAAAGTTTATATCTCCCTTATTAGTATCTTATTAAGTTTAATTATCTCTTAATAGATTATATAATATTCCCCTATTTAATTTATTATCTAAAGAAGTTAAGTTAATTTTACTCTAGTTATCTACTAGAGTTAACTCCTTTTAATAGTATATAGATTAGCTAGTTCCTATTAGTATATTATTAATATATTCTTAAAATCTTATTTATTAAGTATATTATTTTATTAAGATACCTTTCTCTACCTACTTTAAATATACTCCTAAATATTTAGTAGATTCCTACTCCTTTTAAGTTATTTTTAAAAGTTTATTATATAAGAATAAGGGGTTATTAACCTCTTTAAGCACCTTATATACTTTAATAGATATATAGATTAATAATTCTACCTTCTATAATTATTATATTAGTATAGCTAATATCTATAGTTTCTTTAAGTTCTTCCTAATATTAGCTTCTACTAATTATAAGATTCTCTACTATATATTTATTAGGTTTAGTAATAGTATAAGTTCTAAGTAGATATAATTAAATAATTTAATATAGTCTAAACTATTTACTCTAGAACTTCTAAGGGGATTTATTATAAATAAGAACCTATTAATTATATTTAAACTAAGATTCCTATATATTACTATCTTAAATTAACTTCTATTTAATTATATATACTAATAACTTTTTATTAGCTAGGGATTATATATAGTTAATATATTATAGTTAAGTCTTAATTTATTTAACTATTAGTTAATTAGTTTATAGATAACCAGGTAATAATAGATATATACTATAAAGAAGATAGAATAGTAATAGTTTTATCTAGGTATAAATATATACTTATACTATAAAAATAGCTAGAGGTAGATACTTATCCTAAAGATATATTAGTTTACTTATAAGGTACTTTATTAATATCTTTCTAAATAAACTATTTATATTCTTATTTTTACTATTAGTTCTAGGGTAATTTAGAGTTATTATATAGTATTTTACTTTAAGAATCTAGATATATATTTCTATAACTTAAGATAGAAGGTTTATACTATTATCTAAGTGTAGTTCTTTAAATACTTTATAGTTAATAAAGATCTCTTTATAGAGAAAATAGGCTAATATTTTATCTTTTATATTAGGTATTACTTTTACTATAACCTAACTAGTTATATAATTAACTATAGTAATAATCTACTAATTACTATTTAGGGTTATTAGTAAATATCTAATAAGATTAATTCCCTATTATTTAAAATAGCTAGATACCTTTCTTTACTAGGTGCTATATAGCTTTATATTTAAGATTTAGTCTTAAAGGCTTTATAATTTAGTAATTTAGATAGCTTCCTATAATCTCCTAAATATCCTTTTAAATTATTAGCCACTAGATATAGGTATAAATAACTTTAAGTAAGGCTAGATAAGCTAGATAACTAAACTAATTATATAGCTAGGATATAAAGTCTATTTAAAAGGGGATTTTAAGATATAGTATTTTAATACTCTTATTAATATAATATAATTAGTTAGTAGGTTAATAATTAATATACTCTGTCTTTAATTAAAAGTTTAGTACTAATATTTAAATCTTTATTTTAATATAATTAGGAATATTTAGGTTATTACCTTTTAAAAATAATACTATTACTAGATACTATTTAGATTTAGATAAGTTTAGTAAGCTATAAAGGTGCTATTTACTATTTATTTACTATAATTATATTATAGATAAACTAAGAGTAGATATTTATACTCTATTTATTAGACCTCCTTTAATAAAGTTAGGTTAATAACTAATTATATTAGGGATAACTACTTTAGTTCCCTTATAATATTATATAACTAGATTATATATTTAAAATTCTTTAATCTAATATATAAGATGTTTTAAGTATATCTTTATATTAGTTAGGTACTAAAGGCTTTTATAATCTATTATAATTATAATAGGTTTACTATTATTAATATAATAGTCCTATTATTATAGTGCTTCTTTAATTATAAAAAGTTCTTTCTTATATATAGAGTAGTTCTTTTTAGTATTATTAAGCTTTTACCTATTAAATACTACTAGGTGCTACTATCCTTTTTTATCTTATTATAGAAGTACTATACTAAGTGCCTATTTAAAGGTATTAATCTTAATTTAATATAGTAGTTTAGGATTAGTAATCTTTAAAATAGGTATATAAACTATAATATTCTTTAGTATAATAAATACTTACTAATATTAAGTATTCTAGACTATAGGTTAAAATTTCTTTTTATAAAGTAAAGTATCTAATTCTCTTAGGAGTTTATAAAAAGAAGCTATAATTCTTATAAACTCTTATATAAATTAGTAATAGTATATAGCTAGTCCTAGGAATTATTAAACTTTATAAATATTTATTAGTTTTAGCTATATCTTTATAACCTTAAGCTTTATAGGCACTAGTTAAATAAATCTATTACTAATAATATAGCTATAAAATTCTAATTCTCTCTTAGTAAATATATATTTAGAGAGTTTTATATATAACTAATATTTTCAGAGCTAATTAAGTACTTATTAAATATAATTTTAGTACTCTTTATCTAAGTCTAAAAAGATTAAAATATTATTAAGGTAGACTATTATAAAGTTAAGATCTTATATTATATTATTTATTATTATTTAGAATATTATAGGTGTATTATAAAATCTAAAAGGTATTACTTATCACAGGCTAGAAGCCTCATAAATCTATAACCTAGATTTGGACAGTAAGAAATTGCTGAAGGGTTCTAACTAGGGCTATGGCAGCTGAACATAAAAAGGAGTGTGTGAGTGGTAGACTAGATTATATGACCAGATAGATTACTACATTAATTACTATGAGGGTTATATAACTACTAGTATCCTTACTAGATAGGAGTTTATTAGTACCTAAGGTAGATTATAAGTACCTAGTAGGCTTAAGTACTTAGTAGGCCCTACCTGCTATACTACCCCCCCCTTTAAATTAAGGCTATTATGCCTCCTACACAGTAAGCACTGCTATATTAGTAAGGTTAACTACTAGCTCCTATATAGGCTGTCTATAGCCTACCTACTTAATAAGGTACTCTATTTAATAGCCTTACCTAATATATTTCTTTTGCTCCTGTAAGATCTCCTTAATAGTATATTCTACTTTACTATTAACTAGTATTACTGGCAGCTGGTAATCACTATTTAATTAGCTTAGGAACAGATTATTCATAGCTAGTTATAAGAGGCTAATATAGAACATATTATACATACCTAGTAGTATATCTAATTAGTAAGTATATAACCTAATAGCTTTAAGCACTGAACTTTGCATACTATATATTAAGTTTCCTACTTAGGTGATCTGTTTAAATATTCTATAAGTCTAACTATACTTTTAATTTAATAGTATATTATAGGGCTACTAAGTAAGAGTAGTTTAAGTACTCCTCCTAGTGCTGCTAGGCTATAGCTAGTTCTAACTATACTATATTAGTAGCTTCCCTTATCTTTATTATAATTACTTTAGCCTTAGCCTTTAGTAAATAGGCTATATAGGCAGCAGCTACCTTATAATCTAGCTCTTTAATCTCTAATAGTTTAATATTATATCTATGATCTAGGAAGAATAAGCTAACCCCTATACTAGCTATATCCTAGCTATTAATTACTAGTTAGGCTATTAGTAGCAGTAACTTCTAATTAGTCTATATATAGTTATAGAAGTTCCTGAGGTAGGCCTCTAGTATAGTATTTATTTATTTAATCTGCCTGTCTGTTTATAGGTAGAAGGCTGTTAAGAGGTACTATTAGATACCTAGTTATTTATAAAAGTACTCCTAGAACTAGCTAATAAACTATAGATTATAGTCTAAAGTAATTATGCTAGGAATACTATAGTAACTAATAAATTAATTAATTAGTAGTTATGCTACTATCTTAGAGTCTATCTATTTATAGGGTACTAAGATTATACCTTTTCTAAGTCTATTACTAATTACTATTATATCCTTATAGCTATTAGAGGTAGGCAGCTTAGTAATAAAGTTAATAGCTATCTTATACTACTTATAATCTAGAATTAGTAATAGCTTGAGTAATCCCTAATATTATTTATACTATATATAGTTAGCACTGCACTTATTATAGTTCTGTATAAATTATTAAATATCTATAGAGAGCTCTAGCTAGTAAAAGTTCTAGGTAAGTATTAAGTATAGTATATTCTTCCTAGGGTAGCCTATTAATACTAAGTTATAGGTCTCCTGTATAATCCTTATCTATAGAGATTTAGAATTAGGGACCTATTTACAGCCTTAGTAGAGTAGATAATTATCTAATAATATTAAATACTTAGTAATTAATACTTAGATATATAACTCCTTTAGGAATTATATAGCCCCTTCCTCTATAGCCTAGTATATCTTCTATAGATTAATATTATCTAGTATAGCTTCTTTCTAGTATTCTTCTAGAGGTAAAGGTGCTTTACTAGTAGATATTATACTAGAGATTATATAATAGGGCTTAGTATATTAGTTATTATATTTACTTAGTAACCTTATGTCTAGGTTAGACACTACTTTATAGTTATAGAATACTTATATATATACCTAGCTAGTAATAACCTTAAGCAGCACTAAATAATAATTATATACCTTAAGTCTATTATTATCTATATCCTATGGCATATCTTACTCCCTATATAATAGGGTATCTAGGTAGGTAGCTAGCTTCCTAGGCTAGTAGTACATCTTATAGTTAAATTAGCTTAGGGTATATAACTAATATATCTATTATTTATTAAGTCTATAGACTATCTTAAAGTATTTAAGGTTATAATAATCTGTAATAAGCTTAAATTATAGTAAGCTAATTAATTCTAATTCCTACTCCTTAAGAGTATTAATAATAGCTAGTAACTCCTTATTATAGATTTTATAATTACACTCTATGGATGTATTCTTCTTAGAGATATAGGTAACTAGCCTTAGTACCCTATTATTATTATACTAAGATAGGGTAGCTCCTATTACCTAGTTAGATATATCTATCTTAACTACCATCTTTCTATTAGGGTTAAACTGTATAAGAATTAGGGCTGTAATAAATATCTTCTTTAGTAGTTTAAAGGCCTTTATTTACTTATCTCCCTATATAAAGGGGGCTCCCTTATATATTAGTACTATTAAGGGTTAAACTATGTCTAAGAAGTCCTATATAAATTATTAATAGAAGTTCATAAAGCCTAGGAATAAATATATACTATATATAGAGATAGGGGCCTACTATTCTAATATTATATCTACCTTAGTAGGGTCTATCTGCATACCCTTACTAGCTTCTATTATAAATCTAAGATATTTAGTACTCTTTACCTTAAATTTATATTTATTAATATCTAGCTATAGTCCTATGTTCTTTAGGTGCTCTAGTATCTATTAGATATATAGCTAGTACTTAGTAAGAGAACCATCTATAAAGATTAGTATATTATTAATATATACAGAGGTGAATTTATCTAGAAAGTCCTAAAGGGTCTAGTTAATATACTATTAGAAGATGCTTAGTATATTTACTATGCTAAAGAGGGTAACTAGCTATTTAAATAAGCTAAAATAAGTATAGAAAGTAGTTAGCCATTTATCTCCTAGGGTAATATAAATCTTGTAGAAGATAGTAATTATATCTAGCTTAGTAAACTACTTTACCTTTAAGATATATTCTAGGGTCTTATTAATTAAGGGAAGTAGGTATTAGTCCTTCTTTATAATTATATTTAGTATATAGTAGTTAATATAGAATTATAATCCACCTCTAGGCTTATAGGTAAATAGCACTAGTGCTATAGCTACAGAGCTACTAATATAAATAAAGCCCTTCTCTAATAGTTCTATTAATATCTTCTATAGTATTAAGAGTTCTCCTTATAATATGCTATATAATAGCCCTTATAGGGGTTCTATTAACTTCCCTTTATTATCTTTAATAAGTTTAATTTAGTAATCTATACCTAGATAGTATAGTAGTAGTTTATTAGCCTTCTTCTAGTTAAATATATTAAGAAACTTATAGTAGTGCTTTAGTAACTTTATAGCTAGGTTAGTATACTTCTTAATCTATAAGGCCTTCTTAATATCTTAAATACTAGTAGCAAAGACCTATATAGTCCTGTTCTTTCTTTATTATTAGTTATAGATAGTAAATCCCTAGGCACTAATTGTTACGGCACTGACACAGCCGCGCTAGCGCAAGGCGGATGTGACAGGCAGAAACCCAAGGATTAATGATCACCAGTCAACCCCAGAGTGATCAGGGCATAATCTGGAGGAATGCTTAATCTAGATAGATTTCTATAGAAAAATAGTTCAGTAGTTGCTTACTGAAGTATTATACTTACAGAAGTAAACACATAATATGGTATATAAATAGTATACTAAGACTATAATATTAGGGTATGTAGTATACTACTTCTATATTAAAAATATACCATTAGGTATACTAACTGAGGAACTCTGGATATATAAGGATACTTATTTATATTATATCTAGCACTCTTAGTTTAGTTCCTTATATTTAATATAAATTATTTACTTAAGTATAAGATCACTAGTCTAATTTATTAGTTACTCTTTATTATTAAGTATATATACTTAATAGGCCTTGCTTCTATCTCTACTATTATTATTCTTATATTACCTTTGGTTATCCTTAATCTAATTTAGATTATTATATTACTGCATTATTAAGGCTACCTGGTTAGTAGGCCTCAGGTAAGTATCAGATATAGTCTAGGGACTATATCACCCTATTCCTAAAGTAGTTAACTAGTAGAGAATAGCAGAGATAGATCCTAGGGTGTGATAAATTAAATACTATATAGTATAAATTACTTTAGGAAGTTTAATTAACTCTTAATATTAAATACTATAGCAGGGAATGTGCTATAAACCCCTACTAGCTTAAATATTAGTCAGGTACCTGCTGCACAATAGTCATAGTCTTTAATAGAAGAACTAAGGGGCATAGTTAAGCAGCTCTAGGAGTATATCTAATAACTAGAAGATTAACTAGTAGCTAAGTCTATTAAGGTCAGGCTACCTAAACTATTTAATAGAAATAGGTCTAAGCTGTAAGCATTCCTTATATAGCTAGATATATATATCTATATGAATAGGGAAAGACTTACTACTAAGGCAGAAAGGGTCTTACTTGTAGTAACCTGACTAGGCCAGCATTTAATTAGTTTAAACTATTTATTAGGGATTACTAAGAATATAAAGAGGATAATCAAGCCCCTAAGACTGATGAAATATTCACCAGCTATAATGCTTTTAAGAAGTAATTAGAGGATACTTTTAGCAATATTAATAAAGAAAGAAATGCTAAGTAATAGTTATAGTAACTTAAGTAAATAGGGTCTATTAGAGAATATATATTAAAATTCCAATAGATTATATCCTATTTGAGTTAGGATAAAGATATAAATATTATATAATTTAAGAAAGGCTTGAAGCTAGAAATCTAGGAAAAGTTAATCTAGATAGAGTAACTAGATAAGCTTAGCAAGATAATTATATAGGTAGTTAAGATTAATAATAAACTATAAGACTTCTATATATACAGAAAAGACTAAAGTAACTAGAACAGCTTTAATAATAGGTATACTATGAACTATTAACTAAATAATAGGAGGCTAGCTCAGCCATAGAGCTAAGGATATATAGATCCTTATAGGCTAAGACTAATAGAGTTAGATATAACTTAATAAATAGCACTCTCTAATAAGGAGAGAGAATAGTAGAGAAAAGAAAAGTTATATTTCTAGTACAGGAAGCTAGGATATATATTAAATGCCTGTAAGCAGTAACCCTAGAAGGGTAAGTAGAATAGAAAGAAGCAGCTATATATAATAAAAAAACTTAGTACTATAGCTAGTAGAGATAGTTATAATACTACTAGAATTATTAAAATTAATAAATAACTTAAAAAACTATACTAGGAATATATAAGTTTAAGTAATAAAGAAATTAAAGTTAAGCTTAAAAAAGAAGCCTCTACTAACTATAAAAGCATAAATAATAATTAGCCTACTAAAGACTTAAATATTCTTATAGCTACTAATTAGAAATTACTAAATAGTAATATAGATAATCTTATTAACTAGGAAAGTATAACACTAGGAGGACTTATTTAATAATAGATAATACTTACTAGTAAAATATATTAGACTATTAGTTCTAATAAAAAGAAAACTGACTAGGAAGAGCTAGATTAAGAGGATTTTCCTGTAATAGATTAGGCTACTATTAACTAACCTATTAATCTACTTAATAAAGAGTATAGAACTTAGTAGGTGGGCCTTAATCCTAATAAGGAGTAGCCCTATAAGATTCCTAAGATACTCTATAAATAATCCCTATAAAATAATAATAAAGCAGACTAATATGCTATATAGCTATAATAGCTAGACTAAAAATAGTTAGCAGAACTAGAAGTATACTAACTAAATAAAAGAATCCTTAAAAAGGTTAAGCAAGGAGTAAAAGGATGTATATATTAAAACTTAGGATATTAGACCTAGGTTAAATCTTAGGAATAATATATAACCCACTGCAGTCAATATATAGTATATTATTAAAAATATAGGAAATAGAATTAAGAGTACTATATAGAACTTTAAGAAGTTTTATAGAAAAAACTGCCAGGGCCAGTCTATAGGTTATATAATTATAACTAGTGCCTATATTAATACTTTTAAGTATACCCTAGATATAAAAGTATGTCCTAGATTATATACTATAGTAATAATTATAGTATCTACTATAATAATAAGTATATAGTAGAATTTTAGCTAGAAATACTAGAAATTATAAAATAGAATAATACTTGTCCATGCTAGAAGCTTAAATACTCTTATAAAGGATATAGAAGATATCTAGAATATAATATAATATACTAGATAGTATGCTTTAAGGAGTAATATATTATATATTATAATAGGAAGCTAGAGGGAGGATATTTCTCTATGCCACTATAAAACACCAGGATGCTATAATAAGAAACCTAATATCTTATAGTAATAAAGGTATAATATACTAAGCATCTAAGGCTAGATATATATATCCTTAATCAACTAGCTAGAGTAATAGTTAATTTAGGGGTAACTAGAAATTATATATACTTAGAATTTATAAAGAAACTAGGACTGCTAGGGAAAATAAAAGTAGTACCTAAACTAATTATAGATCTAAATAGAGAAAATTTGGGAACTCTTATAATTATAACTAAGTTAGGACCAGTTCTAATAGTTATATTAGGATATATTAAATAACTAAACTTTAATATTATATTAATAGGATGGTATAATATAGTGTTAGGGATTCTATAACTTAGGAATTATAACCTAGTAATTAATTAGAGTATAAATTAAATCTAGTTTAAATATAAATGCCTATAACAGGACTGAGTTTAAGGGGAAACTAGGACCTTATAGTATATTATATTAAAAGAAATTAATAATAATACTAAGCAGCTAAAGGGTGAGCTAAGGAAAGTAATAACTAGCTAGAAGATAATAGCAGTATTAGTAGTAATAAAACTATTATAGAGGATTATAATAATAGAGCTACCAGGATAGGCACTAGAGTAAGATAGTAATTATGCTAATATTATGATGCTAGAAAGTAATAGAGAGGATATCTAGGAACCAGAACCCAGAATAAATAATCTAAGGAAAAGTAGTCCTAGGAATAGTATTCCTAGGAATACTTTTATCCCAGAACCCCACTTATTCTTAGCAACAATAAATCAGGACCAGGGTGATCCCAAGGAGATCAGTCCCAGGAATAACTAATCAGGGAATGAATTAAAACCAGAACCAACTTTACCCCAGGAATATTTGAAATTCAGGATATTACTTAAATAACCTAAGTAATATATCCTACTGGAATATAGCAAGCATGATCATTGAATTCCTCTATAGGAAGGAAAATCACTAATATATAGAAAAGTATATTAAATATTAGAAAAAGAATCCGCAACATTAAAAGAATATATTAATGAATAACTATAACTTAGGAAGATATAACTATTAACCTTATTAGCAGGACATAGTGTACTCTTTATACTAAAGAAAGATAGGAGTCTATGACTTTGCATAGACTATAGACCACTAAATATAATTATAATTAAGGATTATTATCTACTTCTATTAATCTATAAAATCTAAGATTAAATTTAAGGAGTGAAATAGTTTATAAAGTTAGATATTACTAATACCTATAACCATATTTAAATCACAGATAGTGATGAATAGAAAACAGCATTCAGAATAAAATTTAGGTACTTTAAATATTTAGTTATACTATTTAGGCTCACTAATATACCTGCATTATTTTAAAGATTTATTAATAAAGTATTATAAGAATACTTACACTCCTTTATAATAGTATATCTAGATAATATCCTTATCTTCTTAAAAAAGGAGAAGGAACATGTGGAATATATTAGTTAGGTATTAAAGAAACTTTAGGAAGCTAATATTAAATTAAAACTAAAGAAGTATAAATTCTATATCTAAGAGACTGAGTTCTTAGGACACTAGATATCCACTAAAGGGATCTATATAGACTAGAATAAAGTAAAAGTAATTATTAAATAGCCTTAACTAAAAAATATTAAGGAAGTCTAATAGTTTATCAGACTTATTAATTATTACTAATAATTTATTAGGGGATATATAAAAATCATATATATACTCTTTAAATTACTAAAAAAATCAAAAGAATTTAAATGGGATGAAGATTATGATAAAGCCTTTATTAAAGTTAAGAAATAAATTATTAGTACACTAATTCTTATATAAAGCAACCCAGAAAAGGAAAAAACCCTTAAAACTAATATATTAGATTATATGATTAGCATAAGATTAATATAACCAGGAGATAACAGGAAACTATAACTAATTATATTCTACTTATATAAGTTAATCTAAGCAGAACTTAACTATAATATCTATAATAAAGAACTGCTAGCTATAGTAGTAGCTTTTAAAGTTTAGAGAGTCTACCTAGAAGGAGTGAAATATACTATTATTATAAAAATAGATTATAAGAACCTCATGTTCTTCATAACTATAAAAGAATTAATAAGAAGATAAGCTAGATGGGCTAAGATACTCTTATAATTTAACTTTAAGATTATCTACTATAGGGGAATAGAGAATGGATAAGCTAATATACTTAGCTAATAACTAGATTATAAACTTTAAGGGAAAACTATTAAGCTAGTAATCTTAAAATAATAAAAGGATAGGTTACTAATATATAACCACTATACTCTTATAGCAACTATTAAGCTGTAAAAGGACCTACTTATTTAGAAAATTATTAAAGTAATAAAAAAAGATAAAATTATTCAGGAAATGCTTAAGAATTTAGTAGAAAATAAGTATATAACTACTAATAAGCAAGGGTTAGTATACCTATAAGGACTTATCTATATACCTAAGTATATAAGAAGTAAGATTATTACTAGGCACTATAATAACCTAATGCATGGCTATATAGGAACTAAAAAAATAGCTAAAGCTATTTTAAGGAATTATTACTTTCTAAATATAAGAAGAAAGGTATAAGGATATATTCACTAATATAAGACTTACATCTAAAATAAGCTAGCTAGGCACTAGCCATATAGTAAGATGTAATTACTAGAGATACTAAAAAAATTATAGAAATAGATTACTATTAACTTTATTAGACTACTACCAGAGTTAAAAGGGTATAATTACCTAATAATAGTTACTAATAGGCTTATAAAATTCATCTATTTAATTCTAATAATAATAATAATAATAGTATTATAGTTAGCAAGCCTACTTATAGGATATATAATTATTAATTATAGAATGCTGCAGTATATTATATTAGATAGAGATAAACTATTTATATTAAAATTTTAGTAATTATTAATAGACTTGATAGGAATTAAGCAAAGACTTATAACTATATATTATCTATAAGCTAATAGATAAATAGAACAGACTAACTAAATAGTTAAGCAGTACTTACAACACTATATAAATTACTAATAAGATGATTAGGTAGTTTACCTACTAATAGTATAGTTTATATATAATAATACTATTTACTTAATAACAGGGGAAATATCTTTCTTTATAAATTATAGATATAACCCTATATTAATTAGAGAACCACAGAATAAAGTACCTACAGTAAAAGAAGCTATAGATTTAGTAGATACTATTAAATATTTAAGGACTTAACTTTTAAGGGATATTAAATTTATAAACCTTAAAATAGTAATCTACTATAATAAGAAGCACAGGAGTGCTCTAGACCTAAAAAAGAGAAAGAAAGTTTACCTACTCTATTAAAATATTAAAATAAAATAACTAAGTTAGAAGCTGGACTACTAGAAAATTAGACTATTTATTATTAAAGAAAAATTAGGACTAGTTAACTATAAACTATAACTACTAAAAAGTATATCAAAAATTCATCTAGTATTTTATATCTTATTATTAGAACTAGCACTAAAGAATGCAAAAATTACTAAAAATATAGAAATTAATAATAATACTAAATAAGAATATAAAGTTAAGGAAATCCTAAATTATAAGTAAGTTAGCAGAAAACCATACTACCTTATAAAATAGAAAGGCTATAATACCTCAGAAAATATATAGAAACCTATTAAGAACCTAATAGGCTGCTACTAACTTATTTAATAGTACTGTTTAAAGGGAAATTAAAGTTCTCCTAAAAGGAGGGGGGCATCTGATTAATCTCTATTATTATCTAATTAAAATTAGGATTCTTAGAAGTTATAGCTAGCTATTTAATTTTAGCTGCAGGATTAGGCTGCTTAGAAGACTTCTTTTTATCTAGGATCTGCAATAATTTAGTATTATATTCTAATATTTTAAAACCACATTCTTTAAGAAACTATTATTATTTTTAAAGATGAGAATGATAAGCTAAGGTAGTAATAATCTTTAACTAGACCTTAGCTAGGTAAGCCTAGAGTTACTCTAACTTAGGATATAATAACTTAAGTTTATTATCTACCTTAATAATATTATTAGTAATCTTATCTTCTACTTATTTTAAAATATCCTACTTCTTTGCAGTATGAAACTCCTTCTTATATAACTAACCCTAATAGGTATAAGTTATATATTTTATATAATAATAAGATTAGTCTATTATATACTCTTGACTAGTGAGCAGGCAATGCTTATATAAAAAAAATAAAATAAAACTATTATAATAAATATATTCTTTTTATTTAGTATAGACAGCAGGATAGTTACAAAGGGGTTATTAAGGAATATCTAATAATATATTAGTATAATATTTAGGTATAATAGGTAAATATAAGAAAGGAAAGAAATACAGGATATACTTACCTAGGAAGTACTGTCCTTTTAAATTAAGTTTTAAGGATGAAATACTAGGAGAGAGGGAGGTAATATTATAGCACTAATATAGCTATGCTAGCATAAGGTAGATATAACAGACAGAAACCTAAGGATTAATGATTACTAGTTAACCCTGGAGTAATCAGGGTATAATCTAGAGGAATACTTAATCTAGATAGATTTCTATAGAAAAATAGTTCAGTAGTTACTTACTGAAGTATTATACTTATAGAAGTAAACACATAATATAGTATATAAATAGTATGCTAAGACTATAATGTTAGGGTATATGGTATACTATTTCTATATTAAAAATATACTATTAGGTATACTAACTGAGGAACTCTGGATATATAAGGATACTTATTTATATTATATCTAGCACTCTTAGTTTAGTTCCTTATATTTAATATAAATTATTTACTTAAGTATAAGATTACTAGTCTGATTTATTAGTTACTCTTTACTATTAAGTATATATACTTAATAGGCCTTACTTCTATCTCTACTATTATTATTCTTGTATTACCTTTGGTTATCCTTAATCTAATTTAGATTATTATATTACTGCATCATTAAGGCTACCTGGTTGGTAGGCCTTAGGCAAGTATTAGATATAGTCCAGGGACTATATCACCCTGTTCCCAAAGTAGTTGACTAGCAGAGAACAGCAGAGACAGATCCCAGGGTGTGACACTAATCTATTTTACTACTAGCCTTAGCTTATTCTTAGTACTTTTAACTATAGATCTATCTATAAGCTATAGCTAAGGCCCTTTAGCTTTTATTATTACTTCCTAGTCCCTTATCCAGGGGATCCCTAAGATTAAGTTAGTCCTGTTATCTAGCTTTAGCACTATATATATATAGACTATATACTAATAGCTACTGCTAATATTTAGGGAGAAGTAAGTAATTATTAAGATAATACTTCCTATTATATTAGTATAGTTCTCTAGATTAATAGGCTTAATCTTAATCTACTCTAGTTATAGCTTCTATATAAAGTATTTAGCTATGACTATATAAGATATACATCCTATATTAGGTAGGATTTAATAATTATATTCCCTATTAATTATACTAGATACTATAAATTCTGGAATATTAAATCTAATAGCCTTTTAAAACTACTAGTAATTAATAAGTATATCTTCTTTCTTAGGATATAGATAGTACTAGCTTTTTAGTTATATTAACTATTTAATAGGCCCCTATAAGAGTCTTTTTACAGGAGTAGCTAGTTTTCTAACTTACTTATATTATTAGTAAGCTCTAGAGCTTGTATATCTAGCTTATTATCTTTAAGTAGGGGCCTAATAACTTAGAAGGCTTAGGGTAGTTTTACTTCTCTACTCTATAGGGGAATAGTACCTAGGTACTAGCAGCCCTTAATTATATAGTCTAAGGCCCTATAGTATAGGTATCTCCCTTTAGTATAGTAGTAAGACCTCTTAATCTTATTAACCTATTTTATATACTAATATTAGTAAGCTAGGGTTATAGTAGTTAGTTCCTAATCTATAGGGTTGCTAAGGCTTAGTATACTTAGGACTAGATTTATTAAAGGTATAGGAATATAGGTAATATAACTATAGCTTATAGCTTATATACCCTTCCTATACTACTTAGCTTAGGCAACTCCTTATATATAGAAGGCTTTAATTTAGTCTGTAATTATCTATAGCTACTAGTAGTAGCCTTTAAAGCTTATTTCTTTAGCTATACTAAAGAGCTATATCTATATCTCTATATTCAGGGTGCTATTAATAAAGGTTTACTTTATATTATTAGTCTAACTATAACCTCCTACCTCTATTAATAGCTGGTTAAAGTCTACTAATATATTACTAAAGGAATAACTACCTTATTATAGATAGTATAGCTCCTCTATAGCCTTCTCTATATAATTCCTATCTTAGAACATAATATTAAGCTAGCTAATTATATAATCTAAATTAGCTCTAGTTATAGTATAGTTCTAGGTATACTAGTCTATCTAGGGGCTTATTATAGTAGTAGCTTAACCCTTAAGCCTGGTAAAGGTATACTATATATAATTATAGTAACTACTAAATATAAAATAGTTAACCTCTAGTTTCCTTACTAGATTAGAGTAGAAGATGTTATATATAGCCTTATTAATGCTATTATATTAGTTAGGGTTAGGTAGAATTAGTTTTAGTCTTCTTAATAATTTATTTATAAGGGTGGTGGCAGGAGTAGGCACTACAGGGGTTATCTAGGTAGTAGTATCTAGCTAGGGAGTAGTAGTTATCTACTATACTTCTATTTAAGTTATTTAATCTATAATCTCCTATAACTATTAGGCTATTTAGGCTAAAGGGTCTGCCTATATAGTATTCCATTACTATATATATTCCTTATTAGGTCCTTCTGGTGATATTAATATCTATAATAATGTATTATTATAACTTATACTATCTATACTATCTATATTATCTGTTTTAGCTATTCTATTTGGTTCTGTGGTTTGTCTGGTTTGTCTGGTTTATCTGGTTTGTCTGGTTTGTCTGGTTTGTCTGGTTTGTCTGGTTTGGCTGATTCGGCTGGTTTGTCTGGTTCATCTGGTTTGGCTGGTTTGTCTGGTTTGGCTGGTTCAGCTGGTTTGTCTAGTTTGTCTGGCTATCTATCACTAGCTCTGTCTGGCTGTCTAGTAATGAGTGATTTCTAATATCATGGGCTAGAAGCCTTATAAATCTATAACCTAGATTTGGATAGTAAGAAATTGCTGAAGGGTTCTAACTAGGGCTGTGGCGGCCAAATATAAAAAGGAGTGTATGAGTGGTGGACTAGATTATGTGACTAGATAGATTACTACATTGATTGCTATGAGGGTTATATGACTGCTGGTGTCCTTGCTGGACAGGAGTTTGTTGGTGCCTGAGGCAGATCGCGAGTGCCTAGTAGGCTTGAGCACTCAGCGGGCCCTGCCCGCTACATTACTAAGAATTTAAACTTACTAAATAATATATTAAAAACTATCTTTAGAATTAATAATTTACCTATTTATAACTACTAATATCTAGAGAGGAGATTAAGTTTTAAAAAATACTTAGTTTAACCTACTTAATCTAGAAGCTCTTAAATTTATAGTAGTAGATAGATATTCTTAATAGTCACTTTATTAAGTAAGTAATAGTTAATATATATTTACTATTTCCTATTAGCCTTAGGGATAATTATAATAGGAAAGCCCTAAGTACTAGCTAAAAAATAAATAACTACTTTCTTTAATAGCTCTTTAACTTATTTCTTTATCTTATAAAACTTCTTAGGTAACTATAGGTAAGAGTTTATATTAATTAAGGAGGAATCTCTAGTATTAATATAATATTATAATAATTATTCTAGAGGTATTCTAGGATATAACTCTTCCCTAAATATATCTTTATACTAGGTAAGTAGAGGACTTAACTAGTATAGGTCTATTAATATCTCTTTATCCTTTTTAAGTAGATAAATAATAAATAACTAGGCTTTTTATTATCCTTTTTAAAGTATATAATAAAGCTGTTTAATAAAGATAAGGTTAATAGATACTTCTAAATCTAAATCTAAATTAATTTAGTAGTAAAGGTTAATTAGATAGATAGTAGTAGACTTTATCCTATATTACTTAATACACATCTATCCTATAACCTAATTAATAGTTAGATTAATATATTTTAGCTAATCTTAATCTAAAATAATATTATACTCTATAGTTTTAAGAACCTATAGTATAATTATATAGCACTAATTACTTATCCTTAGTAGAATTTAAACTTAGCATAATATATATATAAGTTTGTTATTTAGTAATTAGATCTATAGTGGTTTAGATATTCTCTAAAATTAAAATTATAAAGGAGGTAATGAGTTAGCTAGATATTTTAAAATAAATATATAACTAGATCTATAGTCTAATAGTGCTTAGAGAGAAGCTACTATCTAAGATACCTTAATCTTAGTAGGGAAATAGAGGATATCTAATCTAAGGGTATTTAAATATATATTAATATATTTATAATTATTTAGTTCTATTTCTATTATACTAAGAGTACTATCTTAGGGAGGCCTATTCTCCTTCTTACTATTATTATTAGAATTATCTTCTTCTTTTAGGGGTTTAAGATTATTAAATACCTTATAGTCCTTAATATTAGAAGCCTTTAATAATTAACTAACTAGTGCTTCCTTATCTAGTGGTCTTTCTTATTTCCTAACTACTTTTTATAATTAGAATTTAATTACTTTAGTATAGTATAAGCTTAAGTATTATAGCCTTTCTAACTATAATTAAAATATACTTAATTACTTTAGTACTAAACCTTCTATTTATATATCCCTTTTCTTAGATAGTCTAGGGATGCTATAATAATATTTAGATTAATATCTATTAGATTAGTTTAGTAATTATTAACTTTATTAAATAATTAAAGCTATATCTAAGTATATAAGATAATCCCTTATTTATACTTAGTAAAATAATAAATAATATTATTAAAAGAAGTTAGTTTATTATAATCTTCTACCTAATAAATATATAGAACTAGCTTTAAGTTAGTAATAAACTTCTAAATTAATATATTATTAGGAATTCTAGACTTAATATATTTAGTAGCTTTAATAAGAGAAGTAGTATATAATTATACTATTTAATTTTTTTAAGTATACTTCTTATATTCTTCCTAATATCTATTCTCTCCTCTAATTTTACTAAAGTTATCTTAGATCTACTATTTTAAAGTAGTAATAATAGCTATTAGATTATATTTAACCTTCTATTTATAAGTATCCTATTACTCCTTAGCCTAATCTATAAGATAATATTTAACTATAGTAATCTTTTTAAGTTTAGTAGTAATCTTTTAAGTAAGGGTTTACTTATTATAAAAGTACTTATTAATTCTCTTAAGCTACTTTATTATAGTATTCTTACTATACTTATTATTATATATAGAGATAGGCTTAAGATTAGAGACCTTTTAATATAGCTTATTTACTTTAATAATATTTTAAGAGAATATAAAAAGATTAGGAGTAAGGGGTATAGCTTTTATACCCTCTTTTAACTAAGTATAATTCTAATAATTATACTTAGCCTAGAGATACTTAATTATCTAGGTATATAATTAGGATATTCTATTCTAAGTATTCTTATTAGTTATACTCTAAGTAGCTAGTATAAACTATTCTTAGAATTAAGTATAGTCTACCTTAAAACTATTATTACTAGCAGTAGACTAGGTTTAAGGGGTCTCTATACTAGGAGATATAGATTTAGTATTATTTATTTTATTAATAAAGGAGGATAGTTAAATTAGGGTTATAATTTCTAAGTTATAACTATTAATATTACTTTAAACTTATTAAAATAACTTTAATAACCTAAATTTTATATCTTTTATTATAATTATAATATTAAATATATCTCTATCACTTTCTAGAAGACTTAGGGTAGTTAATAATATTTACTATTATAATATTATATTAGGGAAGAGCTAAAAGATATCCTATAATAAACCTTTACTATCTTTAGTATCTAGATTAATCTAAGGAGGTTAAAATAGTTAATCTAATATATATCTACTAGTCTGAGAATAAAAGGGATAAAATATTTTTATTAATATTATATTATTAGTAGCATTCTTAATAGTATTATAATTATATATTATAGTTATACTATAGTCTAGATTAAATCCTTTAAGGAATCTTTTAAACCTTCTTAGTAATTAGGCATTAAGTAATTACTTAATCTAGATATACTACTAGATAGGATAACATTTATTATAATAGGAGATAGAGTCTTTAAATTATATAAGGGTAGGGGGTAGGCCTGCGGCCACCCTGTATATATTATATCAATATTAAAGGGCTTTAGCCCCCTTCTTATAATTCTACCTAAGCTATGAAGGAGTTTCTACCTAAGCAATCACTATAAACTATAGGATCTGAATAAAAATAAGGCACTATAGGGATATTACTATTCTAGAGAATAGTTTCCTAGAACCTTAGCCTAATCACCCTATTCCAAGGGATTTAAATTAATATAATTATATTAATATAAAGGCTAATAATAGCCTTATAAAGGAGTCTAGCTCAGCTACCCCTAATAAGAAATCTATTAGGGAGTCTAGAGAAGCTAGCCTGAATCAAAATAGACTAATAACTAGGTCTAAAATAAGGGATATATCAACTATTCCTAATTATAAGGTTGAAATTCAAATTCCCTAGAGAAATATAAATATAAATAACTTCTCAGTAGTAGGAGAAGATAGGGCCCTATTCACTATAGGTAATACTATATTAAGGAATCATATAAATTCCTTAAATAAGAAGGGAGAGGTAGTAGACTTCCTTCTTACTACTACTACTATAAATAAGCCCAATACCTTCCCTAAGGCATTAAATAGCCCTAATTCTAAAGAATGGCTAAGGGCATGCCTAGAGGAAGTAAATAAGCTAGAAAAGTAATATACCTATAATATAGTTGATCTTCCTAAGGGGAAAACTGCCCTAAAGGGTAGATAGGTTTTTAAAGAAAAGCCTATAAATAATACTACTACTATAACTAGTAGCTATATAACTAATAGTAAAAAAACTATTAGATATAAGGCTAGATGGGTGATCTAAGGTTTCTATTAAAGGTGGGGAATTAATTTCCTAGAAACCTTTAGCACTATCTACAGAACTAAAACCTAGTATCTAATCCTAATAATAGCTATTAATAAAGGATGGCATATTATGCAATACAATATTAAAAATACCTTTATATATACTGATATTAATACTAATATCTATACTATACTACCTATAGGGGTCTATAATAATCCTAAATATAGGGGTAAAGTATGCTACCTAAATAAGGCTATTTATAGCCTTAAAGAATCCCTAAGGCTTTGGTATAAATATTTAACTAAAGTCCTAAAAGAACTAGATTTTCATATCCTTCCTTATAATGAAGGTATATTTATAAATACTACTTATAAATGCATTATTATATGCTATATAGATGATATTCTTATTATGCATGAAAATCTAGTATATATTAGAGAGATATCTAATAAGGCTTAAAGATATATAAAACTAAAAGAAATAGGTTCAGTGGTAACCTTTCTAGGGAATAATATCTCTATAAATTATAAAGATAAAACACTATTTATCCACCAAGGCACATATACTAAAAAACTACTTAAAAGATTTAGTATATATAGCCTTTATAAGCCTGTTCTAATCCCTGGAGAACCTGGGATTAAACTAAGAAAATCTACTAGCTAAGCTAGTGAGAATGATATTAAAGAATATTAAAAGTAAATAGGATCTATCCTATATCTTACCCTAAAAACCAGGCTAGATATTACCTTTAGCACTACTAACTGTGCTAGATATATATCTAATCCTAATAATAAGTATTTTAATGCTCTTAATAGGATCTAGAAATATCTATTAAGATATCCAGAACTAGGCCTAATATATAACTATAATAGGAATAATCTTTTTATAAAAGGATATTCTGATTCAGACTGGGGTAATAATTTAGATTAAAGAAGATCTACTTTAGGATATATATTTAGCCTAAGTAGTGATATAGGGATTAATAACCCTATAAGCTGGAACTCTTAGCTACAGAAAACTATAGCTCTTAGTAGCTGTGAGGCTGAGTATATGGTCCTAAAAGAGGCTATAAAAGAAGCTATTTATTTAAATAGCATGTTCTAATACCTAAATAATTATCTAGATCTAGGCTATACTGCTAGGATTCCTAGAATCCTAGTAGATAGTGATTTAGCTAAGAAACTAGCTGAAAATCCTGAATTTTATAAAAGATCTAAATATATTAAAATTATATATCATTTCAATAGACAGGCTATTTAAGAAGGAAAAGTAGAACTTATCTACATTCCTAGAAAATACTAGCTAGCTAATTTCCTTACTAAAAATAAGAATAATCTGCTACATAAAACATTTATGAAAATAGCTAGCTTGGGATCTAGTAAGGATATATAATAAGGTTTTATTCCCTATAAGGGTTTTGTCCTTATAAATTAGCTATATTAAAAGAATTGCCATTCATTCAGGGCTGATATAACTAGCATATTTTTGCCTGATTAGAGGTTTTTAATGCTAGATACTAGCATATTAGCTAGGAGAAGAAACTAGTGCCTTTTTTCCTTTTTTATAAAAGGTTTTTGCACTAGGAAGTTATATATTTAATCTAAATATTCCCATGCTTAGCTTAAGGGGGGGTGTTGGTGAGAATTATAATCATTAATCTTATCTTATCAATGATTTGATATGCTATGGTTGATTATTGACTATATCTACAGCTCTTGCGGGTATGGATCGTCATTAATAATCATTGATTTCAACCATTAGCAAATAGTGATCTAATCTATGAGATTACCTAGCTATGAGACCATTTAATATTTGAATGGCTTATACTAGAAGAAATCACCTATAAATACACCCTTAAATTACTCTATAGCTAGTTATAATAACTAAGGAATTAAGATATTTTAGCTAAGGTATCCTTAGCTACTTTCCTTCTACTATTATTCCTATTATTCCTATTCTTCCTATTCTTCCTATTCTTCTTATTCTTCCTATTCTTCCTTTATACCTAGGCAAGCCATCTATTCCCCTTTGCATTCGTGAAATTTTCCTTTGTCATTTATATACTATTGAGTATATACTGTTCATTTTCATTCACATAAGTATCTTACTATAGTTAGATTAGGATAGGCTCTAGGCTTATAAGATTTAGAATAACCCTAGGAGTACCCCTCTTCTTCTTTACCTTATTAGCTTTCTATCCCTAGTTAAGGGTATTTAATATTAGCTATTTTAATTTATAGTAGTACTATAAGGTACTATTAATATTTCCTTCTAGCTCTAGTAAGGTATAGTTTATACTTATATTTAGTAATTTCACCTTCTGCAGTACCTAATTCTATATAAAGTTAGCTATTATAGTTATACTACCCTATAGATAGTATAGTATCTAAATTTTTACCTATAGTAATAGTTAGTAATCTTACTATAGTTAAAATAGATATAAGAACCCCCTACTAGCTTATTATTATTATTAAACTTCTCTATTATATTAGTAAGATATTATCTAGTATATTTAGTAATTAATTTAATAATCTATTACTAGTATAGAGCCTTAAAGTAATTAAGATAAATAATAGTCTTAGTACTAGTCTCTAAGATATCTAGCTAGAAGCTTAACTAAATTTTATTAGTTTTAATCTAACTATAGTTAGATTAAAGCTTATCTATTTATTAATATAAGGATCTTACTAGAGATTCTTACTCTTAACTTCTGCCTAGAGATTTAATAGGAATCTCTCTATATTATCTACTAAACTAGTATCCTTAAATAGGATATTCTTAATAGTACTAACCTAGGTAAAAATCTTTAGTATATTACTAGCAGCCTGTGGATAGACCTATATTAGATCTATTTATATAATAATATACTTAAGTAGAGATTTAAGAGGTATTACTATATTTCTATATAGGATGCCCTAATTAGACCTAGTTAAATATTAGTATAAAACTAACTATAGTTAGATTACTACTACTTACTATATTAGGTATTTAAGAGTATAATTAGCCCTAAGATTTTTAAAAACTTAAATATACTCTTTATTATTAAGTATCTACAGGAAGCCTAGTTACTAGTTAATATATATATACTTATCTAGTTAGAATAGTAACCTAAGCTATAGAAGCTTAACTTACTACTAATATTCTATAGGGAGTAGCTAAGATATCTTCTTTCTTTTCTATCTATCCTAGTAGTCTTTATATTTAGGAAAGAATAGAATCTATAGTATAAGATTTAGATAGCCTTCCTTAATCTTAAGGATTTTTAACTAATTAGATAAGGATATAGAATACTTATAATTACTAAAGATTTTTTTAGTAAAATTAAAAAATTTATAAAACTTAGCTATCTAAATCTAACTATAATTAAATTAGCTACTATACCTTATAAATACTAATATAGGCTCTTACTTACTAAATTAAGTTTTATCTATATAATATTATCTATTAAAGTCTAGTTAAAATATTTTTTACTATAGTATATTATATAATACTTATAGGTAAGCAGATAGAATTACTTATATCTAAGTATAGTAAGAATTTATATAGAGTAGGTAAGATTAATACTAAAGATATTATTAACCTAATCTTCTATCTTAGTTAGTAATAGGGTTTTCTCCTATTCTTTAGGTAAGAGGGCTTTAAATTAGCTAATAAACTAGATAGTATTAAATCCTTCTATATTTAGTTTCTAGATAGTTTATTAATTAGCTATTAGTGCCTATAGAACCTTTAGTAAGATAAGATCTTCTTTATATATATTAGCAGCCTAGCTATATATCTATTCCTATTAGTAACTATATAATTTAACTATAGTAAGAATTTATATTATTAGTTAGTACTATAATAGGCTATTCTTACTAATCTTTTATAGAAAGTCTAGTATTATTAGCCTACTCCTTAAGGAGACTAATAAAGGCTTTAATATAATATTACCTATTTATAATAATTAGGGGGTTAACTAAGGGTAGAATTAATAGGATTATAATTAACTTATCCTAGTATATATTAGCTACTAAATCTAACTATAGTTAGATTTAATCTATACCTTTATACTAGTATACTTAATAGCATAGAGTTTTATAGCTACTAATACCTTTTTATTAGTAGCCTTTTTGAAGTTAAAAGTCTTATCTAGATATATAAGCTAAATAGCATGCTATAATAGCTTATTATACTATCTAGAATCTATTAATACCCTTAGTCTATCTTTAATAGAGAATCTTTAAGTACTAGCTTTTAATATAAGCTTTAATTTTTTAATTAGATCTTTATTAAGGGCTTGGTTCTATTCTATTTACTATTCTAGGCTTAGGTTCTAAATATTAAGAATAATAGTCCTAAGATAACTCTACTCTAGTTCTTAGTATATAGTATTATCCTTTATTATATCTATAGTAATGGTGTTATTTACCTCTTTAGTCTTCTTTATCTTAGTCTTCCCTTTCTTTCTTAGTATAGCTACTGCCCTATTACTAGCTATAGTATCTATAGATCTAACTATAGTTAGAATTTAAAATTAGGAAAATAAATAGTGGAAGGGAAGGATATACTACTTACTATAGATAAATCTAACTATAGTTAGATTTATCTATAATAAGTAAGGTAAATAGGCTTATCTAAGTATAAATAGAAACTATAAGATACTTACCTAAGTAGTGATATAGGAGCTCTATTAATCTAACTATAGTAAGATTAGGCTTTATTAATTTTTAAGAAAGGGGGGTATTTTTAAAATCTAAGGTTATTTTAAAAAATAGGGCTATTTTCAAAATTCTAGATATAATAGAAGAGAATGTTTAAAAACCTATATTCTAGTTAGGAGATAAGTATTTATGCTATAGTATAATACCTTATACTTATTTATATTTACTATTAAGTTACTATTCTTTATTTTAATCTAGTATTTATAACTTAAGAGGTAGTAAATGTTAAAGAATATAGTTTAGATATAGATTTCTTTATTAGTTATATATAATATATATAATTAGTTAGCTCTTATTATATAATCCTACTTAGTTATTTACCTTTACTATATAGTTATATACTATATAGTTATATTTTTACATACTTAGTTATATTGCCTAGTTAAATATATTAAAGATATTTATATAATATCTATTCCTTTCTTAATCTAACTATAGTTAGATTCAGTGTTCTGTATTATATTTTTAGTACTTAGTTAGTTATATACTTAGTTAGTTGCATAGTACTTAGTTAGTTATATAGTTCTTATATACATTCTTATTTATATTAAATCTATTAAAGCTATATATCCTTTCTTAATCTAACTATAGTTAGATTAAGTATATTTAGATTATTAATAGGCATGAGGGGGCTGATATAATATATTATAGTTATTATTATATATAAATACTTATGATATTTATATATATATTTATATATTTTATTATGTTTCTAGCTATAAACTATAAACTTACCTAATATAGCTTAAATCTATTACTTACTAGGTTAAGATAAAACCTTAGCATCTTAACTCTTATATAAATAATATCTTGAATTAAAATAATCAGTATATAAAGAGATATTATTATATATTATAAGCTTAAGATGTGTGGTTAAGAATAGCAGTTTATCTAACTTAAAACTAAACTAAATCTAACTATAATTAGTTAGTATAGGCCTAGCTATGCCTAGCTGGGCCTAGCTATGGTTTTTTATAGTAAAACCATAACTAACCCAGATCAGGTTTAATTTGGTTCTAAGTTCTAAAATTTAGACCTGAAACTGCAGCAGTTTGGGTCTAACTAAGGTTGAACTTGCCTGAACTCACACCAAATGCAACTCTAGGTCGGTTATGCCACTCTATTCATAGTATTGGATGGAGTCATTAGATTTGATCTGCATATAAAAAATTCTGGTTGCCTTATCTGGCCTAGCGGTAAATACACTGGATTACTTTTGACATGCCACTGTAACTCCTAGAGTTGCATTTGGTCCGAGTTCGGGCGAGTTCAAAACCAGTTGGCACCGAACTGCTGCGATTTCGAGTCGAAATTTTAGAAATTAGAACCAAACCTAATCTATTCTGATTTAGTTCAAGTTTAACCGCAAAAACTGGCTACTAGGCCTAGATAGGCATAGCTAGGCCCCTACTAACTAACCATGGTTAGATTTGGTTTGATTTCAGGTGAGTTAAACTGCTATCATTTAGTGAATTTTTGCTGTTCTGAAATTTTAAATGATCATTAACTGCCATACTATCTACCATACTATCACTATACTTATAGAAAATTAATATTTTTTATATGAAATATATAGTATTTATCATTATAATAATCTATATCTAAAATATCAATTTAATATCTATAGGGCTGAATGGGTGGTGGTTAAAATCATCCTTAGATCATAGTGATTATTAAAGGTTGATATATATATATATATAAACCACCACTACTTTCATACCAACCTATGACAGAAATGATTATCCCCTTATATCTTACTAACCACTAGGTATTTTGAATCGATATTTATATATTTAGATAGCCTAGATCTAGGGCTATCTAGTGATATCAAAATTATTAGATAGATCCTAGAAATTAGTGATTTCTATCTAAAATAGTGAGGGTTGGTTAGTCGAATCCGATAAAACCTCAAAAATCGAAACCGACAGTTTTAACCGAACTCAAATTGGTTTCACCCTACCAAAACCAAAACCAAAGCAATTCCCTAGGCTAGGAACCGAACCCTCACCGCTGTGAGTTCGGTGAGGGTCGGATTCGATTTTAGCGGTTCGGTTATGCAACTCTAGTAACTCCTAACATACAGTTTGGTGACTCTACCACAACCGCGACGATCATTATCCCAACGGGAAGAAGAAGAAGGGTTATTACAAGCTAACCCCAACACAAGACTGTGGCACTGACCATGACACATAGTAACGCGACCATGATGCAGTGACGGAGGAGAGAAAGAAGCAAGTATTGCTTCTCGGTTGATCTACACAAAGTGGTCTAGGCATATACTAAGCTAATAGGATGGGAAAGCTAGAGGACAGAAGCTCAGGTGGGCGGTAAAGGAAAAGAAAAACCAATGCACCAAACTCACCAACCAATCAGGGGCGTGGAAAAGCGGTCGCAGTGCGGCTCACCATGGACTAGCGACTAACTCTAAAAAAAATAGCTACACACCTCCCATAAGGTTGGCCTTGACATCTAGACGTAAGTCAAATTTAGACCACAAATGTGAGACACCACTATTATTACACTAGACTTTGATTTGCAGTAATTGAGAAGTAAGAAAAGAAAAAGCCACTTTTAGTAACAGTCCAAAAACCTCATAAATGTTTATAAGAAACTCAAACACATTTCAGCACCCAACCTCCGAGAGTATTAACCTTTGCTATATAGGGCAATCTGGGGGCTCAGGAGCTATCTAGTAGTTAGCCTATTAAAATCACAGCATTACTGACTCCCATGTCGCTGCTTAAAGGAGAAAGCACTTACTATGACATTTAGGACCAAGCAACGCCACATAAGTCCCTTTATCGGTCTTGTACCACGGTCTGTCCAATTCATTTGAGTGTCATGTCTCCGCCACTTGACGGCAGGGGACGGGCAAGCTCTATGAAGAGAGAAAACTTACTTTCCACAGACATCAACAGAACATAGAACCTTGATGTTGGTGCCCTTGTTATATTTACCTGCAGGGTTTGTGCAGGCACAGGGCTCGTGATAGAAATCTCTTGTAGTTCCAAGTGTGCATTGGGCCTGCTTGGCAGCTTTGTCATGGATCTCCAACTCTGGCCCATCGGCGGGGGTGGCTCTAAGAGTGAGAGGAAGTAGGGTAGTAAGAATAAGTAGAACAGGCTTCATTTTTGCAAAGATCCTGACGATTCTTTCCCAATAATTCCCGAACTAGTTTCGGAGTGAATATGAAAATTTGGGCTTATCTACTCCAATATATACACATCTCACAAAATCTAGAATGATTTAGAACCAGAAGTCCATATAGTATCTGTAACTTATGGCAAATCCAGGTTTTACGCGATTATAACGTCATATCTCATGTAGCCATGGGCCGAACTGCAAGCCGAGTCACGTCTAGAATGGTGTTCCCGATCATGGACTCTTTGTAGCTGTGTAATTCCAGACTAGATAATGGAAATGTCTTCTGACAAGTGGAGATGTTTCTATTCGGTATTGCAATCCACCCAGTATCCTCCCTCAGTTCCAGGATACATGGCGTGGAAGGTTATCGATCATTTATAAATATGTCATGGACACGCATTTATCTAGGAAGGTAGCACAAAATTCATTGTCATAGCCCATACCCCTTTCGGAGGTCTCTCTGTATGAGGCAAAGGACTGCGTTTTGGTACTCCTTATAGAAACATGACGGCGTAGGATAGCACCTGTGGAGCTGTATCAGTTCAGCCTGTAGACACCCATTAAACCAAGTATTTGGACAGATTTGAAATCCTTCATATTCCTACCGAGCGAACATGTATCTTAGCTTAGTCGAGCCTCTCAATCAGAATGATTAGTATCCATTGAAGCTCCCTATCTTGAGTGTTTCCTATCAATTCTCATCTGGTTCCGTCACCTACTATCCGAATACCTTCATATTCACATTTGACCGACCGAACTCCCTCAGTACCATATACGACTACCAGCCAACCACCATGATATGGTAGCCAGGATAATAGCGAATCGAGGCTTGATCAAGCTGACAATAGAGCTTTGCATACGGAATTTATTGCGTATAGAATCAAATTGACATCAATCTGACCCTCAACTTATATGAAAACACTCATAATCTCAGATGAGAACAATGACAATAATTTCCTCTGAATCACAACAGTTCCTAATGACTTTGCAGCACAACCCCACCGCCTTTGCATTTGCATTACAGGAAGGGAAAAAACCCACAATTCATGGAATAAAAAGTCCTACCCCAAGGTGGATCCTAACCAAAACATGGAAACCATGGTATGTACCTCCTGAGAACATATTCAGCCATGAAATGTGTCTTCAAGCATAAACTAGGCTATGCAGGACGACACTAGCTGCCACTGCCTTGAATGCTCAACAGCTTAGGGCTCATACTCCAGGTGGCCATTAATGTTTCTGATGCGCTCAGCAGTATTGACGTCAGCACCATGTCCATGAAACTGAGCCCGGAGTATAGGATTTTTTGGGCCATTAGGGGGTCCCTCCCAATTAAATTGAACTGTCTCCCCGTCCGCATCACGGGTGAAGTCATGGCCGCCCCACATAAATCTATCTAGGACAGGTTAGAACATGGCTGCTTTTACAGTAGCACACATGGAAATACCCTTTGAGTCTCCGAGGTAATCATCAAGGTTAAGGTCACTGTGGTGGTAGTTGCCGCTTTCGTCCCTGCAGCAAGCCTGAAGATGGGTGTGGTGATCCTTGATATAAATCCAAGGCTTATTGCCGTCCTGGTGAGAGGACAAGTGCCAATTTCCAACCATAATATATGGAAGTAAATACTAATATAAAGTCGAAGATTCAATGAAGAGTGGTTAGTCTTGCTGTTTGGAATCATGGACGAAGTGAATGTGTGAAGAAAGGGACTTTATAAACTTCATCTCTGCCGAGCAATCTCCAGTGGGCATTGAATGAATTGAGCAAGCACCTACTGTTGACATAAGATATTGTATCATTGCATCATTATTGCAGGCAAATGACGCTTCATTATTGTTTGCGGAACAAGTCATTGTCTATCCAAGTAGCCCTTTTCAATAAATCATCAGCTGGCCTGGTGATCCTATCGCTCCTAGCTTAGGCTATGGTAGCTGGACCCAACAACTGAGGCATGCGCCACTCAACGACAAGTGTGTCTACATGCAACCAAGAACTATAAGGTTCTTGATCAACAGGTTGACCAGATAGTGATTGCCCTTGGCAATCTTGGTCGCTGAAGGTACCGCCAGAACCGCTCAACCTTGTCCACATGAATGCTTGTAATCCATAACCAGAAATCTGAGTAAACTCCGACCTACGGTAATGCGTAGTATCATGCATAAGCTATTGTTAGTACACTACTAGATTTACCACCTCAGTTATCGACTATCAAATCTCTTCATGGTCCTCAGGAAGGCCGCGGAGGGTTTCCATGTATACCAGTCCAAACCTTCTGGGATAAACAGACAGTTGAATGGACCAAGCTATCCAAGAATATAGGCTCCGTTCGCGCTCTGAAATTGACAAACCAAGTCTTCAATGAGTAGTTTTGTAATATCGGAGAAAGGGACCCAGGCAGCACGGCAGTAAATTATATAACCATTCGTGTACAGCTTGCGGAGGACGGTAGACATCTTGATGGCAAGTAAGGTGTGGCGGCAATATAGTAGGCCACGGGGTAGATTCCTTACGTAGATAATACTGTGACCATCTACGTCAGACATTCCGGGGAGACAGGCAAGGCAGATGCGATGACTGGAATGGGGAGTAGTAGTCCTTGGTTTTCATATTAAACATGCGGTCTACAATTCAAGCGGCCGGAAGCCACTAGCGACAGCTAACATACTGGAACTGAAATCTGAAATCCTAGTGGTGATGTTAATAAAACACAATAGATAAGAAAGCAATATGTATACAATTGACTGATTCATCCACAGCTAGTGCGATAAGTAATCTAGATGCAATGCTTAAAGCTGCATGCGGATAAGAGCTATATGTGCCCGTGGATTCACAAGGAAACCTAATCATGGTTTTTTGTAAAGGTTTCGGCCATTTTTATTGTGGATAAGCCTTAGTGTTAGAACTCTGCTTCCAGTGAATGATGTGGTATGACTGCCAAGGGATCTCTGGGCTGGGCTAGATCTAGCTCCGTAGCAGCAATTCCTTTCATAGAATGCGTCTCGATTACTGCGCGTTGGATGATACTGGTGATATTTTCTGCCGGCGCACTGGTGGTGTGGGTGATGCACCAACGAACCGGTACAATGGGTATTGGAAAAGCATAGTAAGTGTTTTATATTTCTTTCTTTCTTTTTCTTTCTTTTCTTATGCTATTTTGGCTAACTGTCTTAGGTAAAAAATAACAACACTTCTCTTTCTTAACACGAAGAAAACGGGATCGCGGGTGTCAACCTCGTCGACATCAACCGCGACGGCAGAGCAGATTGCGTTTATCTGTCCCCTGGAGGCTCGTCCCAGATCTTCATTAACAAGTGAGGAGACCGGAACTATAACAGCAGCGGTATCCGCCCGCATTGGAGTGGGTCTATTTGGGACACGAGCAGGTCGTGGGATCCGAAGGGCGAACTGATATTGTTTTGGGTCGAATCAAGGGAAGTGGACGAGCGGACCGTATGTGGGCACATAAGGGCGAGCCCTCCGGCTCAGGGGGCGCTTTCACATCGTTAGACTTGACTCTTTTCGAGAACCAGGGATCTGGGGGCACAAAGCTCAAAGGAGATGGAGTGTTCTATTGTGACATGTTTGGATGTGGCTATGACGGTGCGTATATGTATCCCTTGTCAACTACCTGCTCTGTTGGACGGTTGAACTCACATTCATTCAATGCACAGATTACCTCTGGGTACGCTCTAATGGCGAGATCAGACTATTTAAAAACCTCCAGAGTCCGCTTGATTGGGGAGTGCATCGTTTGATCATTGATATCAATAGGGACAGGAAGAGCATCCACTTTGTAATCCTTGCGTCAAATCATCATCTTATCATCCAGGTACGCCAGAATCTACGCTAACTGGACCTGATGATCAGGGCGACTGGGATGGTGATGGTCTTGGCGACATCCTTTCTGTAGAGAGGCGCACGGGTCAGGTAGAGATGTGGCGCAACACGTATAAGGAAGGAGACAAGTCTCCCACATTTGCCTCGCCAGTCTTTGTACCTCCCCTTGCGCCCGCGTGCACTCTGGGCTGGGGTCTAGGTCTTCATGACCGAGCAGTGCGATTTGGAGACCTGGGTAAGTGGGCAGACAGCTGTCCTCAGGATAATAATCAGTTCATGCGTCTAATTAAACCTCTCCCCGTATAGACGGCGACGGCCGCGTTGACTACATCTGTATGAAACCAGACGGCGAGTCCTCGGCCATCCTATACACTGCAAGCGGATACAAGGATCTGGGACAGATCAAGTTTGCGCCGAAAGGCAACTTCGACAGAGCCAATTCAGGTGGGCTGATGTATGTTCAGGGTTTCTCGGTGCAGGAGATGATTTGATTCTTGGCGGAGCTAACTAACTAATGGTGGTCAATGTAGGTCACCGGCGACGGGCGTGTCGATCTCATCTGGGTCAACAAGTTCAATGGTGAAGTCCGCGTCTGGAAGAACGGCGGCCTGATTCCTGCGGCGGGCAGCAGCATGACGTGGATCAGCCAGGGAACTCGCTTCAATGGACACGGTCGCGGTGAAAACATCTATTTCCCAAAGGTCGGAGCCAATGGGCGCGCTGACTACCACGATGTGTATCCCGCAACCGCTATCGCAAATACTTGGTTCAACGAGTGTCCTGGAGGCCTGGATGGCTACGAAGGGCCATATCCAGATCCAAACCTGCCACCAATAGTCATCGGACCGCCTCTGCCTGACCCAGACGATAGTGAAAACGAGCAGCTCTTTGAGGAGGCTCTGGCGATGAGCAATTACGATATTTCCCAGTTCGAGACTTACAACCTGTCAGACCTAGCGACGCGGTTAATCGGTTTCGATAGATGTGACCGGTTCCAGAAGAGGGAGATCTTCTCCGGGTGGCAACAGTCATGGAAGATCATGAACCAGATAAAGACCGAGGCTGACAATGGTATTAACTTCAATGAGGGTGCTGCTATCGAGTTTCTGGGCGCACCAGCGGAAATAAGAGACCTACAGGCAAAGTTTACTGCTGCCTTCAAGCAGTTTTCAACTATTCAACCAGGCTGGGGTGGCTGGTTCGCGTGGAAGCTGGCCGTTCGTTGTGATGGCTTTCTTAAAGACTGTCCTCGTTTGATCGACACTGGCACTATTGCCTACACAGTCAATAACGATCCCAAATACCACATACCATCTTTCAACATCTGCGACCGCTACTTCGATTTTGACACGCTGGACTACAAGGTTAACACCTATGACCATCCTAACACACTCCCCGCCAGCACCTGGGCCAATCTGAACACTTATTATTTGAACCAGGCGAGAGTCTGGGTCCACGAGCTGTTCCACGTCGACTGGGCGTCACTGAACGGCAATCCGCACATCACCGACCTCAAGATCGGATGGCTCACTAATCCTCCGCATACCAAGTGGGTATACGCCTACGGGTCGGAGTCAACCAAGGCTCTGGCCCGCTTTGGCCGAGGTTGGACCCAATGCAACTCTGACAACTACGCCATGTACACGCTGGCCCGGTACGTGCAAAAGGCCTTGGGCAACATTTACCCGCACCTGCCGCTCTCGTCCGAGGTGCCTGACGACGTGAGTCCACTGTATCTGGGGGGCTACGACATCTATCAGAATGGGACGGGTGTCTTGGTAAACGCGGATGACGACAGCTTCTCGGAGTGGGACGTGAACGATAGCGAATGCGCCGCCTTAGGCGATGTGCCAGCTGCCACAGAAGCCTCTGCCTTTGTGGCCGCGACGGGGTTCCCTGTGCAATCGGACTACCCCGCGGACTATTTGTCCAGCTGGTCGTTATGGGCGGCGGAGGCCACGGCCCAGCGTTGAGAAACAGCAACATTTAGACGGATTCTTTAGTTCAGTGACGAGTTCTGTGTTATAGATGATAGATGTGGGTGCGAGATAGTGGCGTGTGTAAGATGGTTGGATTGACTTGTATATATTCATATATACGTTATGGTAAAAGAATAGTTTTGGCGAGACGACCTTTGCTGTCTGTCTCCGCTATCTGTAAGCGAATCTGTGGAGTAGCAAAGGCTGACTTTTCTTCATTTCAAAATCAAAAGCCTTGAGACGTCCATACCGTGCTAGGTTTTAGTTCTGCAGATAGAAGAAAAGGTTTCTAGGAAATTAATTCCTAACCTTTAATAGAAAGCATAGATCACCCATCTAGCTTTATATCTAATAGTTATTTTACTATTAGTTATATGCAGCTGGTGACCACTGTTCTGGTCTTTTAGATACATAATTGCAATTCCATTATGATATAGGATACGCCAAAGCTTCCTGACCGCCAATTAAGAGCCTCGCCTGGTAGGTCTGTGATATTTCCACTTCCTCACCACCTTGCAGTAAAGGGGAGGCTGACACCATAATGAGAATAAAAATGCAAATATGGAACCAGGGAACAAAAGATACAAAGGAGTATCTCTGTGCGAACTTTGCAATTTTCCCAACGAGAGAACCTGAAATATGTAACCGTTCGGAATATCATGTGTCGAGCGAAAGTGTTGCAAGCATACAGTCATGTTGGAAGCCAACTCAGGTTGTCGTTGAAACAATCACGTATGTATATATTACTTGGCAGTTGAGCGGCTGAGCGGTCTGTTGTGTCAATTCTAGTTGCAGCAATCATTAAGCAGTTAAAGAGACAGGCATTAGAGTATCACATTTGTCGGAACCATTGTGGGTTGTTGCCATAATGACGTACGTGTACCAGAATCTGCTGGGTAACCGAAAAACTTTACTTCCTTTAGACTTTTTCTTTCCAGAGGTCTGACTTATTTATAGTGATGGCGGGAAATTGTCAGACTCTTGCTTTCTCTGAATAGGATCATCCACATCTTATTACCCTAAAGTCCACTTTTTTGACCCTTAGTCTTGGTTCAAGATGCGTATCGGCGTGATTAAAGGCAATGGTATCGGCCCAGAAATCTCAGCGGCCACTATGCGAGTCCTTGAAGCGACAGGGGTTCAACCTAAATGGGTATTTATCCCTGTTGCAAATGAGGCTAGAGAGCTATACGGACACCCCCTACCATCTGAAGTTATAGAGTGTCTGAAAAACATTGAGTTGTGCATCAAGGCTCCCTTACTCGCAGAAAAGCTTGAAGGGCGTATTAGTTGCCCTCAGGCAGACGGCTCTGTAGCAACCTACCCCTCTATAAATAATGCGATCCGGCGGGAGTTGAAGCTTTTCGTCAACCCTCGCTTCATTAGAGGATACAAAGGTATTTCTGGTCGTCATGAAAAGATGGATCTTGTGATAATGCGTGAAATCACAGAGGACATATACATTGGCTGGGAACGGGAACTGGAGGACGGTACTGCTGCAGAGGCTATCAAGCGGGTTACCCTCACCGCGTCGCAGAAGGTCGCCGAGTACGCCTTTGAATATGCACGGACTCACAGCCGAAAGAAAGTGTCATGCCTCCACAAGGCCAATGTTCTCCATGCTACCGATGGACTGTTCCTGCGGACATTCCGAGATGTTGCACAGCGTTACCCTGACATCGAAGCTGATGACATCATGATCGATGCGGCATGTTATGCTATCGTCCGCGACCCCTTGAGGTTCAGCGTAGTGGTAACTCTCAATCAATATGGCGATATCTTCTCCGATCTGGCGGCTGGACTGGCTGGCTCACTCGGCCTGGCACCCGGCGCAAACATCGGCGATCATTTTGCGACCTTCGAAGCAACGCATGGAGCAGCTCCAGATATAGCCGGGACAGGCACCGCGAATCCTCTAGCATTGATCCTTTCTGGCGCGGAGCTACTGGAGCATGCCCACTACGTGAAAGAAGCAGCAGCGATAAAGCTAGCCGTAGCCCAAGTCGTAGAAGAGAGACAAACATTGACACCTGACTTGGGAGGTTCAGCGACCACGGATCAGGTGGCAGATGCAGTGTCGGCGAATGTGAAAAAAATACAAGGGTATGTGTGAGTGTGTTATGCAGATATATCTATTACAACTATGCTTTCTTCTGTAAACATTGATAATCATACAACAATGCTGGGTTGTCCACCCACATCAGGTGCCACTCATCATCCGACATCCATCGACTCAGAGACTCAATCCAAGTCCTGGTATCAATTTTAAGAAACGGCTCCACGCTGGTAGTGCTCCTACCCGCGCGGTCCTTATGCCGCTGTGTGTGAGGCCAATCACTCCCCCAAACCATGCGTCGCGGGTTACACTGGACAAAACGCCTTGTAATCCATCGCAAGTCATTATACTCCGGCGCAAGATTTGAGCATCGGTAAGGAGCAGAGAGCTTCATCCACAAGCTTCCATCTTTGAGTGTTTCACAGAGCGTTTCTAGTCCGACGCGTTCTGCTTCGCTTAGGTATGACTCGTTCTGGATATTTGTACTATGATCATTGGCCCTGTAGCTGCTTCCAGCGACCAAGGCAAAATGGTCTACCACGATCGGCACCGAGCTCCTATTCACTACGTCGCGTAGATGAGACCAGAACTCTAAATGTGGCTGCTGGATCTGAATACTCCATCGGTGGATGCCCCATTCGGCCAGTCTCTTGGATGTGGCATCGATTAGTTGGGCTTGGACGTCGACATTGTCCATCGCTTTATGTCGATTGAAATCCAGTCTCACTGAGCGGACGCCCGCAGCGTGGTATTCGTCTAGAAGCTCATCTGTCACGCTCTCTAAGTCCAAAACACAGATTCCTCTTGCTTCGCCACCGAAAAGGCCTAAGTAGTAGAGAAGGGAGCTGCAGTCTGGGCCGTAGGAGAGGCCATGTGCGATGCATACATGATCGACTCCGATGGCCCTTTCAAACGCCTGTAGGTCTTCCAGTGTAGCGGGAGCGGGAGTGAAGTGTCGACCTTCAGCGTAGGGGAAGCGGTGGGGTTCGAATATGTGGTGATGGGTATCCCATGCGCCGGGTGGCACGGGCTTTTTCGGAAAAGTCCCTGTTTGAAGGGGTACGCTCGCCATGTTGATTGTATTTCGCCTAGCTTCACGGACAAAAACTCAAGAGATGGTCACATCAGGGCATGCGTACCCAGGTGTGTTTGCAAGCTTGTTTTCAATGCTGAGTCCTCGGGACGGGGGCAACGGCGTTTGGTATTAAGTACTGATTGACGGCTAGTACGCTGTCACGGAAAGAATCTTCAAGTGAGACACGTCCGGGAGGGAGTCCAGTGTGCAGCTGACTACCACCGAGAAAATATTTCCATCCAAGGGATCTTTGGTGTGTGCGTTCTATGGAATCATCTGAAATTCACTTCCCCCGGAAGATCTAGTAGGATGTCCGGAAACGGCCACAACATGGGCCAAGACTGCCGTCGGTTTGGACTCCGTCCGCCAATTGTCGACCCGCCGTTGGATCGTGATTTCACTGCAGCCATTACACCATGATGCCAACGGGTTCCGCGAATTGCATGATCCCTACGATATGGAAGGAGGCTCGTGAGGGTAACAGCCAAGAAAGCACCATACCACTTATATACTACTAGGACACAACCGAATACGCTGCGGAGGCCATGTCTCCCCAACATACTACCAGAATTAATGATGTCCGCAGACGCGAGAAATATTATCGCAAATCTACAACGATGGGGTACCTGCGATGTAAGTATTATATGAGCCCTTCATTCCTGGCGAGGAACTTGAAAGCGATATGACCATTAGCAGGTAACTAACCAGTACGTGACCAGGTTGCCGACGGTCTTTCAAAGCTCAAATACCCTAATGGAGGATTCCTCGAAGGACTGACTATGTATTCACCCGAGTTTCAGGCTGGAGAGACCAAAATCGTCGGGCAGGCGTTCACTGTCAAATTTGTTCGCAAGTCGGACGAGGCCGCACCCAAGGTTCAAGGAAACTATGTATGTGACCTGGACCAAATCAACAAAGACAATAATTTCGATGCTTTGCTAACCCTGCTTGAAGATTGACAAAATACCAGCTGGCGCAGTGGTCTTCATTTCTCAACCCCTCCCGCACATAAATGCTGTTTATGGCGGTCTCATGACGCTTCGGGCTCAGGCTCTCAACGCAGCCGGTGTTGTGATCGATGGACGTGTTCGTGATCTCGACGAGCACCGTTCTCTTAACTTTCCCCTCTTTGCAAAATCTGTAGGCACTACCGCTGGAGGGGCAGTATGCCGCCCGTCGGAAGTCAACGTGCCCGTTCGGCTCAATTCAGACGTTCAGGATGTGTGGATTAAACCCGGCGACTATATCATTGCGGATCTAAACGGCGTTGTGTGTCTACCTCAGGAGCTTGCTGAGCAGGTCTTGGAAGCTATTCCAGCTATTGCTGAAGCAGATGCAAAGTGCGCAGAAGCTATCAAGGGAGGCGGCTCCGTGGAGACAGCGTTTAGAGAGTTCCGTGGGCGTTAATATCCATGATATCAAAAGTTGTTTCTGCCCTACATTCTATGTTTCATGAAACCCTTTATCTGGCACGCCGTACATTTTGTCAGTTTTGATATGCCTGTCATCTTGTAGTCGTGACTCGTGAGCATCTCGCCGCTGCTAGGCAGTAATTACCGTCCTTTGCGGGAACATGACCCTCCTTTTGAAGCCAGGGTTTCAGCGCATCGGTTATGAGGCTATCTATAAATGCTTGTATATCTATTAAATTTCAGTACCCTACAAATTAGATATTCTTTTCGGGCAGTTACTTCTCATAGACCTCTTCACTTGCTACAACGATACTATATTGTAAAACGCGAAGTGTGATTGGTCACTTTCCGATCCGCAAGACGAATATAACCATATAGTGGTGGCGGTTTTGACGTAGCATTATGCTATGGCCGGCCACTTAATTCAGTTCAAGACGTCATATGAGCTCTATTCCAAATTTCCGCTACCGCTGAAAACGGCTGCTTGGTTGTACCAAGCGGTCGAGCGGTGCCGACCCGAACCATCGCCGGATTATGCCACCTCACTGGTCTGATGAGATGCGGAGCAGCCTACGGGTATTACTAGCTTACTATATGCTTGGCGTTCTATTTCCTAGAGAGACAATACCTGGAAGATCGTACGGCTATAACTGTACTATACCTGGTGATGCGTCGTTGGCTTCGTCTACCTACTTCGACACGTCTTGCCAACTTGTCCGTGGGGTTTTCTACTCCCCTCTTCATCTTCCAAAGAAGTAAACCATCTCTAGGATATTGAAGTACTTTCATCGCTTCTTATAATGACGATTGTCCACATGGGTGAGTCAAGAGCAAGTTTTACTTTCCCGTCTGATTTTCCTAGAGCTAACACACTGACGGTAGTCATGTTCAAGTTTCGTCCCGAAGTGACGCAAGAATACAAAGATACGTTCGTCCGAGAGCTCAAGAGATTGAAAAACTTGGACTGTGTGAAGGGTCACCGGTTGGTCGTTGGCGGTCCATCTGTAACAGACCCGATTGAGAGAAGCAAAGGGTTTGAGATTGCCCTCCTCAGTTTCCACGAAAGCATGGACGAGCTGCAGAAGTATCAGGCTAGCAAAGAGCATCATTGGTATGGGCCTCCTTGAATCCTTACCTTTTATGAGCGTTAGTCAACGAGGCTCATCATCACTCGCAACTATTAGGGTGACCGGCAGGTATATGTTCCCATACAAGGAGGACTTGGTACGTTTTGACTTTGAGGTTGCGCCTGAGGACGAATACATGTGGCATTTTGCGCCGGCTCCTGGTGCCAGTGAGTAAATGGATTTGATGGCTACAAGGTCCCCTAACTGGACAAGAAAGTATTTGAAGAACGAATAGCACCCGATTCAATTGTTATTTTTCCGCGTTGGGCCTCCGATGGTACCTTATTGTCCTCTGAGGATGCAAACTCTTTCTTCCCTCTTCGTAGCATTCATTCCTGATCAAGAAGACCCTGGACAACGGCTAAGGCATTAGAGACCGGTTTTGATGGGATCGACTTCAGTCAGACAAAGGTGCGCACTAATCTCAGAAATCATAAATTAAAGTAGCTCAATGCTAGAATCATTGCATAACACCGTAAGCACCGCCAGCTAGAAGCCAAATGCGATCAGAACGGACTGCGATAGTCGCGGAAGACGCTCAGGGGTTGAGCGCCCGCTAGGATCTTCTGAAGGAGGGTTCCGTAGTCCCAACCCATTGCAGCAGCAGCTATCGCCGTCAGGCTTGCTTGATCTTCCCGGCCTGGACGACCGGGCCCAGTCATGTTCTGTTTTTAAAGTCGACAGGTTAGACACAACTGTCGAGGAGTGCACAAGGATTCCCAGGGAACGGAGATATCTCACCGGCTTCATATTAATATCGAAAAGGGCGAAGTTCGAGCTCTCCGAGAAGCGGCGGACATCAACGCGGATAGGCGCTGTGGCCCTGATAAGCTGAGCTACCTTCTTACTTTCCTCCATAATAGTTCCATAGGCTGGATCCTCCATCTCCTTTTCTGTCACGGCCCTGGAGTTGGCGGTTACCGCGGTTACGCCACTGTACGGAGCGATGCCATCGGCGTGGTTAAATCTAGTTACGGGCGGCATACTCCAGTATTCTCGGCGCTCAGGCGATGGAGGCATGACGGTAATTGTGGCCTCCTCTCCGGTCAGATACTCCTCCACCATCACGAGAGGCGACTCCTCTAGAAGGGTTTCGACGTGTTGCTTCAACTGCGCTGGATCGTGACATAGCTTGACGCCGTGGCTTCCACGACCCCGGACTGGTTTCCCTACAACAGGGAACCTGTCTATGGAATGGACAAATTTGTCCAGATTATTGGATTTTGATAATAACCAAAAACATGGCAAAGTATAGCCCCCGAGCTCGCGCAGCTTCCCGTTTAAAAACGCTTTATCGTCGCAGTTCTCTACGAGCGCAGGGGGCTGTCCCACGACGAAGATCTCCGACGCTTGTGGCGTCAGCTTCTGGGACGTTTGTAGAGGGTGTGAACCAAAGAGGATAGTATTGGCCCATAAATGTGTAGCGCCGTTTCGGATGGCCATGAGAATGCCATCTTCTGTGTCAGAAAAGCACCAGCCCTCATGTTTAGACACTTGTGGTGACGGCTCGGGAGTGATGATCTTGATGCCCTTGGACTGGAGAGTGTAGGCAATGTCCGCCCCGGAGTCCTGATATCCTGTACGGTTGAATTCAGCCAAACGTTTCAAAGTTGAGCGGTTAACAAAGAGAATGAGTAAAGATACCGACCGCCTGGTTTGCGAGGTTTGCGGACACCATTGATGACCGGAGGATCAATATCCTGGAACAAGACGGCCACTGTCGGGGCTCTACTGCTGTACAGGCGTCTCGGGGCAACTTGGGTCGAAATTTGCTTACGCGCAAGGCGTAGCAAGATGGGCGTTGGCACTGCAATCTTGACAGCCATGAATCAGGTCTAGCAAGGTTCGTTTTGTGGCAATTGGCAAAAGGGTCGCGGGAAAGTCAACTTCGCGAGGTAGAAGTATTAAAGGAAGTATGAGGGGTAATCAAGGGTCAACTGGACTGACCGCTTGCGGATAAGTGCTACACTGTCGGAATTCCGATTGGGCCAATCAGATCGCTTGATTCCACCATTGTTTCAACATGCCGATTGCACATAGGTTGGGGCGTAATAGGCTAGATAGATAGATAACTGCAAGAACAAGACCTTAATCCTTGTGCATTCCGTGTCTATGCGTCTACCACACAAATACAATGAGGGCGCAATGGCTAATGGGCCCCTATGGCGGGCCAGTCCGCAATATCCAGAAACTCGGGTTTGCCGCCGGCAGACTTGGACGATCTGGCTTCGGTTCATTGCTGAACTCGTGGTTCCCAACTTCAACTATCATCCCACACATGACATCAGGGCTACGTATGTAATTGCCACGGAGTCGTAGACTACTTATACATAGGTGGTGGCTAGTGCTGTGCCCTAACAACGATATTGGCTGGGTGTAGCAAAGCTTTCCAACTCTTCTCTTCGAAGCCTCTTGACGCAAAGTGACTCTTTATTATGGCCTCTTCTGTGAGTCCCCCGGTCAATGGGCTAAAAGTGTCGGCTCAAGCGCTGTGTCAGACTAATAATCCTGAGTTTTTCGATGTAGGTTCGCTATTACGCTGACCCCTCAGCGGCAGCCCGGTTTGCCACAGATTTACTAGTAAAGGCTGGTGTTTCCACAGAAGATTCCAAGATCATGGCGGATTGCTTGGTTATGGCAGATGTCCGCGGTGTCGTAAGTTTTACCCAGTTGCATATTATCAGCGAACCCAGTGGTTCGCTTACAGCAACCTTGTAACGCTACGTGTAGGACACCCATGGCCTAGCACGGCTACCCCAGTACCTGGACCGCGTCCGGAATGGCCGTGTCAAGGCAAAGCCTGAATTCAAGCTAACCGAAAAAACACCCGCAGTGGCTCACATGGATGGGGACAACGGCTTCGGCTTCGTTGTCGCTACCAAGGCCATGACAGAAGCCATTAAACGAGCAGAGAGTTACGGAATCGGTATGGTCACAGTAAACCATTCAAATCACTTTGGCATGGCTGCGACATATGTAATTCAGGCGCTGGAGAAGGACATGATCTCTTTAGTGTTTACCAACTCAGCTAAACAGATGCCGCCCTTTGGTGGCAAGGAGAATCTTCTCGGTATCTCTCCTTTTGCGGCTGGTGCTCCTTCTCGTACCGAGGTCCCCTATATCTTGGATATGGCCCCCTCAGTCGTTGCGAAGGGCAAGATCCGCCGTGCCGCCCGTCGTGGGGAGCCCATTCCTGAAGGCTGGGCTTTTGGCCCCGATGGCAAGCCTACTACAGACGCAAATGTGGCGTTGAATGGAAGCATGGCTCCAATTGGAGGACCAAAGGGATCCGGGCTCGCCATCTTGATGGACATCATGTCTGGCGTCTTATCAGGCGCCGCATTTGGAGGTGAAATTGGGGATCAATATAAGGATCCCAGACCCCAAAATGTCGGTCACTGTTTTATTGCTATTAAGCCCGATATTTTCCTCACCACCGCCGAATTCAAAGCCCGGATGGACATCTTGGCCCAACGTGTTCATCAAGTCCCGCCTGCTCCGGGGTTTAATGAGGTGCTTTTCCCTGGAGAGCCAGAACATCGAATGAGCATCCAACGCCGGAAGGAAGGCATTCCCTATGCCGAGGCGGAGAGGAAGATGTTTAGTGAAGCTGCTGAGCAGTTTGGTGTTTCTGAAATTCCTCTTTCGGAGACTCCCCTTTCTCTGTCCTAATCCGCTTAACGCTCTTTCCGCCCGTGTTAGGATCTTGCAAATGCGGCATGTTTCCAGCGAGAGTGGCTTCTGTAAATTCGGTACAGTTAGGTAAATAGCAGGAATGCACTTGGCACTATTAGTATGGTATACCGCGGGCTATATGGTAATGCTCATCTCAAGCGGATGTACACGTAGGATAACCAAATAGATGGAATATGTTAAAATAGCTTGGCTTTGTTGGCGGTGCAGCTGTTGTGTTCGCTTGCGGGTATGAAACGATGGACAGAAGCCGACAGTCATGACGTCTTCGTGTAACATCGAGCACACATTGGCCAATGCCGAGCGGATAGATACTGTCATCCTCATAGATGTAGCAAACTGCTTTATATTGATCAGCAACGCTGCACTGTGGGTGATAATGTTTGCATTTCCCCAAAAATAACAGTGATCCGCAAATTGATATCCATTGCTTATTCCTACTGAACCGCCTTTCCATGATGGCCAATGATCGCATTCCATTTCCGGCAAGCAATCTGACCTGGAGAATTCTTAATCATGCCAATGAGAATGATTACGCCGTGGGAGCCTATAACTGGCATGTGTAACCTTCAGCAAATGGATCCGTGAGCGCTCGTTGATCGATGAAAATTTGCTAACATTGCCCAAGCTACAATAATGACGGTGTCATGGCCGTGATTCGAGCAGCCGAGCAGAAACGCTCGGCAGCCATCATTCAGTTATTTCCCTGGACTTTGCATTTCCAGGGACCGGAGTTCGTCCGTTACGTTGTTGCAGCTGCACACAGGGCCAGCGTGCCGGTTGCAGTGCACTTGGACCACTGCATTAAGCCAGAGGATATCGACCTCGCACTTACTCTTCCATTCGATTCTATAATGGTGGATGCTTCGACGCTCGATGAAGAGGCCAATATATGTCACTGCAAAAACGTGGTGGACCGCGCCCGCGCACTCAATATCACCATCGAGGCGGAGATGGGCCGGATTGAAGGTGGCGAGGATGGTCTTCCTACAGTAGACATGAAGGCCATCATGACCCAACCAGAAAAGGCCGAGCTGTTTGTTCGTCGAACAGGCGTCCACTTCCTGGCGCCATCATTTGGAAACATTCATGGTGGCTACCCCGCTGGTGGAGCGGAGGAATGCTGGGATCTGGAACGGTATGCGCAACTCCACCCTTTCCCGTCTCTTTCCGGCCTTGGGTAACCCCTTTCCGGCCTTTTCTAGACTTGCCGCCATTGGCAAGCTAGTGTCAGGCACCACACCACTAGCACTTCACGGAACGCATCCCGTGTCGGCCGAACTGTTTCGAAAGACTATTGCTTGCGGAGTGCGGAAAATTAACCTTAACCGAACTGTCCGCGATGCTTACACCAGCTTTGTAGCTGAGAATGCCGGCGCGTTAGAATTGACAGTGCTTATGGTCCGGGCGGTAGAAGTTTACGCAAGATCAATAGAGAGAATGATGGATGTGCTGGGCTCGGCTGGGCGATACTAGCTTATGAGGGTATTACCTTTTTTACAGGAATCATGAATGTTTCACGTGCTGGTGGATCAGTAGCTAGTGGTTTTGTACTAGTTAGACTTGAAAGTACTTTCCATTTTAAGAAGACCCAGAAAGCTTGATATGGGTAAAGAATATAGCTTTAGCATGGATAAACCCTAAAGCAAAACTCAAGAAGCGTACTATTATAAATATTGATTGTGCAATTCAGTGAACTCAAGTTTGCATGGGAAAATGGGGTTTATGGCCAAACCTTCGCCCCCCCCCCCCATGTATTTTATTTAAGAGCTGCTAGCAATAAGCAAGCCATGCTCCATAAAGTCTAGTGCCCGCTATTCATTGTAGATCAAAGGCAAGCTTCTAAAACTGCCTAGCTTCTTCAGCAAGAGCCTCGCGGCGAGTCTTGCTGTTTGGATCAAAGTAAGGTCTCTCACCAATGCCGACTGCACGGTGACCAGTACGAGCGCCCATGCCAGCAAAGTCCATGATAGCAGAGTGGAAGACAGATCGGTTATCCCATATCGCTGCAAGATAGTCAGAAGTCGGGCAGACTAATTCCAAAGGGGATAGAACGCTTACCAATATCATACGGATTTTCCCATCGATGCCGCAACTGGCAATCATGGTTCTCCACGATCATCTGCAAGAACCAATCATGCAGCCGCTTGCTCTCCTCGGGTGTTACCTCGTTTATACGGACGATATGATTACCTACCCCGTAGAGACTTTTCCATCCAGTGACTGGATTGGTGCGAACAACAGGGTGGACAGTGCTGAGAGCATCACCAACGTTGTTCGGGGATCCACGGGGCTCGGTGTATAGCTCAAACCCCTTCTCAGCAGCGGTCTTGGGGTATCTGGACTGGGCGAAGGTCGCCGTGAGGCCTTCAAGAAACTTCCGGAAGGGAGGAGAAATTTTGTCGTAGATCTCGCAGGAGGAAGCCCACATTGTGTCTGTGAAAGACGCCATCAACGATGAACACTGTGCGCGGGAGGTGCGGATAGGAGACACATACCGCCGCCCGTTTTGGGCAGCTTGACCAGTTTTAGGATCGTGTAGTCGCTGGGATTGGGTTCATAGCCAATATCTGTGTGCCAACTGCCTCGAGCACCCAAGGGCCTCTCGGCCTGATTCTTGAAGAGATCTTCTGCAGGTGCCGCGGCTTTGTCGGTAGTGATGATGTTGAGATGGCGGTCCGAATCCCCATTGAAGTTGGAAAGGGGATGGATGTGGAGCGTTGAGGATGGCGGTTTGCGAGCGAGAAGGCCTAAGCGGTGGGCCAACTCTTTCTCCAGTTCATCAGTAAGGTCGGTTTGGGCGCGAAAAAAGACAACTCCCCGACGAGAGACTGGTTAAGGGGGGTCAGCTACAAGCTTTTGAGAGATAATCGCCTAGTTGTACACTTACCAGTGACCGCCAAGTCTCGGAGAAGCTCATCAGAATTGGGGGCTTTCATCCACTCCACTACGTTGGCCTCAGGGAACTCCGTCCCAATGGTGGGAGTTACATCAAATGACTTGTAATCATCCAAGAGACCTCTCAGTCTGAGGGGTTCCTTGATGAGTGATTTAGCCGAGGCACCCTTCTGGCCAGGCGGCATTCCGATGGCCTGCAAGGGGGCCTCATCCTGGGCGGCGATCGTTCCGGGTGGCATGTCAAGAAAGCAAGGGAGATGTCAAAAGATTAAAGATAGGCTTATCCGCTGTTGTCCTTAGGCTAGGCCAGGTGGTAAGAGACGCTTTGCAATATCTCTCGCCGTCGTGGATTTGGGAAGGTGACTTCGATCTCCCTGACACACACAACGAAATTATGCCACTTATGTATTTCCTACATCTGCAGATTCGCCAAATGAGCATTATGTGTATCTGATGCCGATAGAACGCATGATGCTCATAGACCGAAGCCAGGATTTGATCTAGAACCATAGCCGTTACGCAGTAGAGGACGTCACTGCAACAATATTCCCTCTTCCGGCGGTGGTCGTTACATTCTACATCAACTTTTCCAGCTATGTTTGTTACATTCTAGACACATAGCCACTGATGGCACCACCGATTACAAATTATTCATGAGGAGGCGGCATTGCAGATCCTTTGGAAATTTGGTACGTGATGTGTAGAAATTAATATTTCCCTGGATAGCATGGTTGCGAGCAACTTATGCAACCCTTATGTGAAGCTGCGAGTACAATCCGGACCACCTAGACAAGAAGACCGTTAATGCCCCCATTTCCCTTTATCGATATCTATGACATGCAAGGCGGATTTGTCATGCCATCCTCTTGGCGGCATGCATACTACCTACTGCATTTTCTAAGCGGTAGACCCATCCTCGGTCTCGCCCGAACCGTCGTTGGCTCTCACTTAAGAATTGGCAGCTATGGCACTTAGCAGATGTCTAACGGTCTAAGGCATCATGGAAGACGGTAATGCTCTACGTTCTCACAGTTTGCTGGAGATGTTCGAGTTATGCTCAGTGTAGCTTTCGACCGTCGAAGCGGACATCTGCCTTAAATACTAATATCACGGAAATGGAATCGTGCAGTGGCTCCTATGTACTGTTCACGACGCCGGGCTGTGGATGGAGGCTAGCTGCGAACATTTCGACGTTACGGGCGCTCCTTCTCCATCTGGCCTCTCCTGTGGGAAATATACTACCTCGTAAGGCGATTGACGTTCCCGGCACCCCCTATAGACTGGACGATCATGATATCATGATTCCACTGTGCTCCACCGCTCAGCTTTCTAAGTGATACCTTCTACGGAACTGAACTGAAATACTTCCAATTCGCTTTCGGCCTTTGCCTTTCCCAATAGTATTCTGCACAGAAAGCACGTGGATAGGACTGTGTCTCTTGCCTTTGGCATTTTGGCTCAAGCGTCCGTACTACTCCTTTCTACCGCTTATCCACTGAACCCCACATCGCTGCACTCGGATAGATCCTAATGCAAACCCTAATACTAAAACGTATGAGACAGGCTGCCATGGGTATCTCGGGTCTCAAGAGCTTGAAGCTTGCCAAAGGACTCTGCTGTTTCTCGTCTTCCCGTTGACCCGTCATTTGGCGTGCTCAATAATTCTGCATCGAAATCTAACTACCATGACGGCCTCTATCCAAGAAGACCACAACGAGGATCGCCCTGACACCGAGGATACTCCCCTCCTAGGATCATCCACGACGGACGCCCAAACCCATGTCCTTCCGACCCGCCAGCTTGTTATCGTCTTTACAGCTCTAGCTTTCGTGCAGTTTACGTCGTTTCTCGATCAAACCGCCATTTCGACGGCTCTGCCCTCCATTGCGCAAGACCTGCACGCCGGCTCCTCCATCTCTTGGGTCGGAGCGAGTTTCCTCATCTCCAGCACCAGCGTCCAACTCATCAATGGCCGGCTCTCAGACATCTTTGGCCGGAAGAACTGCCTCATCGCAACACTCACTGTGATGGGACTCGGGAATCTGCTTTCGGGATTTGCGAGAACACCGTTCGAACTGTATGTGACTCGGGCGGTAAGTGGGTTGGGCGCCGGAGCGATCAACGCTTTGGTTCAGGTGACCATCTCAGATATCACAACATTATCCCAACGAGGCAAATACTTTGGCATCATAGGAATATTCGTGGCGTTGGGAAATGGCTTGGGTCCGGTGATTGGTGGTGTGTTGACGAAACAGGCTTCGTGGCGATGGGCGGTTTGGTTTATCAGCCCGATGGCGGCGCTGGCTGTGGGAATTCTTTATTTCGTGCTGCCCACCTCGCGCATGAGCGGGAACATGTGGACCAAGCTGAAGATGGTGGACTGGTTCGGGGTTATCGTGAGTGTGCTGGCTGTAGTGCTGGTATTAGTATGTCTCCTTGGCGTAGTCCATGTTGATCAGCATGCTGACCAGATTTACCTACAGGTGCCCGTCTCCCAGGGTGGTTCGGCGCTTCTGTGGAGCTCTCCTATTGTCATAGCCATGTTATCGGCGGCTTGCGCGCTCTGGATAGCTTTTGTATTTCTCGAATCGCGCGTCGTGCGCTTGCCCATCGTACCTAGTACGTTGCCCGAACCACATGTAAGCGCTAATCTGTTGCTGACGCTGTATACTTCACAGTGCGCCTTTTCAGTAACGGCTACTCGGCCAACATTTTGCTGGCGCAAAATCTTGCCATCGGCTGGGTCTACTGGAGCAATCTTTTCTACCTGCCTATGTACTTCCAAAATGTTCGAGGCTGGAGTCCTACCGAGGCCGGATCCCTCATCCTCCCCATGGTGATCGCTCATGGAATCTTCTCCGGACTCAGTGGTTTCCTCCTCTCCTGGACCGGCCGGTACTGGCCTATCGTCGTAGGCGGAACGTCCATTTGGACACTTGCTACCAGCGGCAAAGCGTTCTATGGCCCGAACACGCCCGTCTGGGTCTTCATTGTCGTGGGTATGTTTGAAGGCTTAGGGGTCGGCTTTTGCTTTCAGCCCGTCTTGGTCGCCTTGATGACAAACTCGGCCAATGAAGACCGTGCGGTGATGACAGGCCTTCGAAATTTTATTCGAGCTATGGGAGGAGCGGTCGGTATTACCGGTATGTTACACTTCCCTTACTACCCTGATGGTTTCCACATCTGACAAGACCAAGTATCCGGAGCCATCTTGAGCAATGTCCTCCAACTCGGGCTCGGGGACAAATTCTCACCGGAAGTAATCGCTCGACTGACTTCCAGTGTTCAAAACTTACCGGATTCAGAGTTCTCCCGTGATGAGATGCATTTGATCCTCTCAGTCTACATGGCGGGACTCCACGCTGTTTTCATATCATTTGTGCCTCTGATCGCGCTATGCTTTTTGTCGTCGCTTCTGGTCAAGGACTACCCAATTGGAGGCAAGGATCAGAAGACGGAGCGTCGTACAGAGACAGGAAGACCTAACCATAATTTGGAGGAACCTGCCGAGCTGCCAACGGGCAGAGATGGGGTATGATTGAAGAGTAAGGTGACTGAAACTATGGCCAAGGACGGCTGCGCCGCCCTATACTTCCTCGGTTGAATACGAGTCAAGGTACAACGCCGTTATCCAGTTCCAGGCGCTGGGGAGACGCTACCTCTGTATGACAGATAGATTTTGCGAGGGTATCCTCAGACAGCTGCCACCCAGTGATCTCTCAAGTCCGGATAGCATGTGTTTACAACTGAGTCCTTGGGAATCCGACCCTCCTTCACACATATGAATTGACCTATATGGTGATAAAGTCTTTGCCCAATTCTTTTTTTGGCAAGTCTCTCAATATCCTTGATAAGTTCCACGGAGACCTTTTTAGAGGATTCAGCTACGCCAAATGTTTGCTAGGACCACTCCTTACAGCAATTCTAAGGGCCCAGGCGTTTCGATATAATCTCCAGCCCAGTGATGCAATGAGATATCACAAAGGATCTTTCCAAGATACTTAACTAAACTAATAAATCGGTTTTATAAGCTATTACCCTTTCTTAACCTTGAGTGCAGATTGGATTATATAAATCTTGAATATCTGCAACTGGGAAACGCGCCCCTGGATATTTGACGGCAGCCAGTTTGTATTCTTGTATCTCAATAACATGGGGCTGGAAGCAGGAACTCCCTACATAAGATATCTAACTGTGTGATATATTAGACACCATAATAGCATTAGTAGAAAGGTCTTCATTTATGTGTAGTAATTAGTAATTAAATCTACTATGAGTGAGTCATAGATATAGGGATAATTGAAGTAGCTGTCCTACTAGACCTATGTTACCCTAGCTTAGACTTTATGTCCTTACTACTCTAGTATTAACTTCTATAGCTTATAAGCTATCTTATATATATGCTTACTATCTATAGGATTAATCTATAACTTATAGTTATACGATAATAGTAGAATTCATATTTCCTTAATTAGACTCTCTAACACCTTAATTACTATGGCTGTAAGATCACTTAGATCATTGAGGATGTAAAGATAATCTGTACAGATGTTCAGAACTAGTTCTTATCTTCTTAGTACTTCTACTACTACTACTTATCTGCTTCTTTTCTAGTATTTTAGGGTTTATAAGTAAATACTTATATTTAATATTCTAAAGCCATATACAAGTGGTTCCTAACTTCCTACGGCTCTTATTACCCCTCGAATAAAGGTAATTTGGTGGTTAAGAAGGTTGATTTTTATTAGATTATATCTTATAGGGAAGTTAGACAGCCTTTGCTTATATAGGATAGAGAGTAGACTCAGTAGAGGGATCTTAGGATAGGGCTATAGATACTAGATACCATATTATGGTTTTTTAAAATGTAAGTTTCCAGATGAGTGCGTAGTTCTGTAAATTTGCAGCACAGAAAGCTAAAAGCATTCAGTGTCATGTATATAGCTCCATATAACCTGACAGGTGATAGTGGGGTGATAGTAGCATTTAAGGCTCACTAAGTTAATACTCCTTGCATACAGAGCTGGCCATAGAAAGTTTACTATTCTGGCCAATTTAAATTAATGCTCCAGAGAAAAATGGTAATTGGCTACTAACCACGGTGTGTTATTCAACACCTCGTATTTGTCACATGCTAGGGAGCTTGAGAGATACGATCTGCGTCCCCACTGTCAAGTATAAGAAGGACTACAAACCCATGTCTGCGAGATTTGGCCTTCGATAATCCTTATTCACAAAAATGACCATCCATCTTCCTCTGGAAATCTACACCCAGATCTTCAATGTTTTGCTCGATGACCTGTATGATCCTGAACGTCCTCAAGAGGCATTTAAGCTTCGCTTCATTTCCAGGTCAATACAAGGAATCGTTGACCAGGTCTTGTATAGAAAAATTAAATCACCATCATACACCGGGGTGAATATTCTTTGCCGCACGATAATACCAAGGCCTCGACTTGCCGCTCGGGTTGAGGAGATCCACCTGGAAGAAGACGAAGAGGCAGAATCTGACGAAGAGGATGAGGGGAATACGGATCTAGATTCTGATTCCGGTTCAGATTCGAGTGAATATTCAGACTCAAAGGTTCAACGAGCGCGTAGGATAGAAGAGTCAAAGCTCCTAGCCGGAGCAGCAGACCACCTCAAAAACAAATTCACTTCTGATCCTTCACACTCTCTCGCCCTTAAGAAGAACGACCTCTCCTGGCTCGCGCGATCAACCCGAAAAACCAGAAAATGGCTTCTGCTCTTCCAGCTCTCCAACCTCAAGTCTCTCACATTGGAGACCCACACCGACACATTCACCAATATGGCCTTGTTTCTTCGTCTTCCCCGCTTGGAGAAGCTAGACTTTGCCGTGCTAGCCCCTGGCCCTGATGCCCCGTCATGCCACAACTACGCTCCACCTGAGGAGATCCTAGAGAGCATAATCCGCCATACTGATCAGCTGAAATCTCTCAGGTTCGAGGACATGAGTGGAACAGTCTTCTTCCCTGTTCAGCATGACGCACCTAAGCTAAAGCGGATTCTTGAGCAGCACGCCGCGGACACACTTACATACCTCTCAATCTGCCTCTGCAATAATGACGATAAGGACTGGCGGCAGGAGCAGGAGTTCAGCTACATTAGGGGTCTTTTCGGATCCATGAAGAAGTTCACGAAGTTGAAGGGACTTGTAATGCAGCTAGAGGTCTTGCTGGGTAAGCCCAGCGAGAATGATGGGCTGACTCTCAAGGATGTACTACCCTCGCAATTGGAGTATTTCACTGGTTTAAATCTTCCCGATTACCATGGAGCGGAGGATTCGGATAGAATCTGGGACGAAGGGCAGTATATACCGCAATTTGAGGATCTGGCTGAAGCAGCGATGCGAGACGATCGAGCATTTCCCTCATTGAAATCCGTCAAGATGCATCTACACCGGAAGGAATACTTCAGCTCTTACGGGGAGTGTCTTATGAAAGGGCAGTATAATGACGGAGTGCTGGGTGACTCGCAGATCTACTTTGGTTTCGTGCGCGGTCCGTATGCTTATGTCGGGCCAGGACCAGATTAAGTTACTGAAGTTGGGAAGAGGTTTAGATTTGGAACATTGCATAGACTATAGGGCCCCGTCTGGGATAAGCAGGCGAGGCTTACTGGCCTCTTGAACAGGCGCACTCATAGCAAGGGATTTCTTTTATAATCCCACACTGATTTTCTACCCCAAGCAAGGTCAGTTGTGCACATAGCCTAAGAAGACTGGTCAGCGGCTCTTCTGAAAGGGTTGCCATTGACGGGAAAATCGTGGTCGTCCGCGCCAATAAAATACAGCTTTTGTCTTCAGCGCAAACATACAATTTGTGCATTTTCCCCCAATATAACTTATTAGCCCCTTGTGTTGATCAAATACACAGCAAAGCGAGGAACCTTGCTTAATACTAAGACGGGCACGAGGCGTTCAAAGCTGCCAGAGTAAGTTGGAGGCTAAGCTGGAAGCTAATTCACCAGAAGCCAGAGCATGGGAGAACCAGTCTGATGAAAAAGTCTTCCGAGTATAGCAAGATGTGCGGCGCCGATGTTTGTTAAGCCATTTACTAAGGGACAGTGGTTAAGTATACATCTTTTCCGTAATACTTTGGGATTTTGGCCATTTGTTGGATCTATATTAGTATACTTCTGTGATAGGCATATGCGTCCAAAGGCTAATTTGTTTAGGACTGCTATTAAGCGCTATTATCCACCCACAAGTCATGTTACTGACAAGCGGAGACCTAGGTCAAAGGATTGAGTTTGATTGCTCTTTCTTGTTCTTAGTCTAGTAAACTTTACATAGGGGATATGTCCATAACAGAGCTTGTTTGACGTCTTTAGGTAATGTAGAAGATAAGTATAGGCCATGGCAATTGACTGCAGCGTTTCATCAACCGCGCCCTTCAACGGGGGTGTGTGGCACAGCATAGGAATTTGTCTCATTGTCTGCTATTGTAAAGAGCTCAATTACTAAACGATTTTCTCACTGCTCAGTTGTATGTTCACCGGATATCAATACAACTGTACTTCAGATTACCCGATTGACTCAAAGGACCGAACTCAACAACTCTGGCCGCCAGTCAAAGGCATTCCTCGGGGCCCAAAGTCCTGAAGTCCAGAGTCGACACTGTTGTCCGGGAAAATACCAATAGAAGCATACCCAAACGTAGCGTGATTTGCTTGATCATACATCTGGACGGAAAGCACATTACCCTCACTCCACTGTGTGCCTGCGAAACACTCAACTTGCCTTTCAATTTGGTCAAAGACGTCGGCTCCATTGAGAGAATTGTCATCCGCATCGGCACCAGAGGCTTCCGAATCAAACCGACCCTCCATCAGGTGGTCATTAAGCCGCTCATGTTTGTATAGCTCGTCGCGCTTCGCCTGTGTCACGTGGTAGGTGGGATGACCCGCATACGAGATCGTAAAGTGCATATTCTTTGCATCTTTTTTAATTTTTTCTGGGCACTTATTCGTGGAGCAATGTCTCCAAAGGTCTACCTAAATTGGCATCATGCATTTAACAGGTAGTATCCATGCATATTCAGCACGTCTACATGGCCCACAAGATGATTGTTCAAGCGGGCCGCTCGGTGCCAGCGACGAGATGGTCATATAACAGCTGGAACGCATCGCAACATCACCTTAGGCATTTTTCGATTTCATAATACATCTACTTGTCCAAACAGCTGAGGCCTAAGACGGTTATTATAAACGACCCACTTGCACAAGTGGGCGTGTACTCCACTAAGACTTGAGCTGTTTGATAGACTAGGGCTGAATAATATCATGATATGGTCTCGGAATCGGAACTCGCGTATCCAGTGGAACTGGTAAGCCACGAGCATTGACACATTTCATAAAACTGAACGCCAAAAATGTGGATCAGTTGCGCAGTAGATAATTAGGTTAGTATGTGATAGAAAAGTTGGTGGAACCAAGCTTCATACTCTAGATCAGCAAACGTGGACAGCGGTATTGGACAATAATACCCAGCCTGTCATTCTTATAGTCTTGTAAGGATGAACTCGCGAGCCATGTAGTTGAATGCATCCTAAAGAGACAGATGTCGTCATAGTACTCTAGTAGCCAGCAGGGATCATTGACGTGAACTGTGATAGGCTGACATCATTGTGCTAGAGGCCTGTGGGAAAATGGCTTACCAATTCATGTAGTAAAACTGATGCACTTATCAATCTTGGTGGCGAGGCCTTGTCCTGGGCAGCCATTCACACCTTCAAACCCTGCTCTTCTGTCTCGCGACCATAACGCAGATGCATCATGGTGGACAAGGAGAGACTTGTGGTCGAGGGATCCTCTGAGGCCATGCCATTGCTTCGAAATGCGGCACCCATCATATCTGCGCAGGAATGCTGGCAACATAAACAACTGCTCCAATGTTTGTTGAACGTGAACCAGACTCAAAAGTGAAAGGTCTATTCAAGGCCGATATGTCTCACGGGCCATCCAGCTCTTTTCCGTTTGGTGGACTCATTTACCAGCCCTGGGCCCGCCAGGGCTTGAATCAAGTCAATTATCGGAAAAGCCGTACGGGCAGCATGGCACATAGGCATGGACAAGGGATGAGATGCCTCCATTAGGTAGGCAATTTGCAACCTGGCATCGAAAGAAACTGACTGACTTGTTTCGGCACAGATATTCTGATGGTCCTCCATGCATTGAAGGTACATAATAAAACCTTCGGGAAGATTGTTTTCGACATGAAAAGATGGCATTATGGAACGAAGGATTCCCCCTTCAGCTGGCCTCAAGATGTATCGACCAGGATAGCCTCACATATTCGTGTTCCGAGTCCTGCAGGTTACACTTCGAGAATATGACAAAGTTGGCATGGGACAATCTTGGTGACTTGGAAGATCTTTCCATCGAATGCTTCCGATGTCAAACACAAACCATTGTGCCGTGGACGACGCGGCGCGGAAAAGGCCTGGCAGATGATGGGTTTGTACTATTGTGCCAATCGTGCAAGTTGATCCTACGAAGAGATGCTCTTCTTGTTCAGAAGCTCCGTTGGGATCTTCAGCTACTGTCGGAGAAAATATTCCACTGCCCGGGACGTGCTGGAGTGTCAAGGATGGTCATGGCACTTTGACTCCCAACGATGCTGCAAATGAGCTCGTGAAACAGTTTTTAGAAAAATTGTAGCTTGAGGAGACGCGCTCGACTAATCTTTTCCCAAATATGACTCCGACAATATAACCCAGTACCGAGGCAGTTGGGAGTCAATCTCTACCCATGCTTCACGAGATGTTTGAGCCCTATCCATACGTGGGAAACTCTTCATGTCATCTGTATGCCGCCGTAATGAGGGTGTCGAGGTCGGCATCAATGATGCAGAATGTGGATAGCAAAGATAACTCTTTTTTGGGGCAGGCATTCTTCTTAACGCCGTCTCAATCTGTTATAGATGTCTTCAATCTCGTTGCCCATCTGATGTTCGACACGCTCATGTGCAAGTCCATGACTCATCATATCTCGTTTTGCTGAGGCTCCCCTAGTCTGCGCCAACTCTTCGGTAGCCAGTTCAACTGGATTCAGTTAGAAACATATCTGCAATCCATAATTAGAATTCAGTCTCACCATGACAAAACACAGCCGCTGTCTTTCCGCTGGACATTGCGTGGGGAACATTGGTGCTGTTGTCGCTGTTGGCATCGCCAACACCCCACACTCCTTTAACAGTTGTTCGCAGACCTCGAGCCGTCGTGTTCATTTTGTTTCCCAGGAAGCCTACACCCAACTGTTTCGGCAGCTCAGACGCCTGTGAGGTTGCGTAGTTTGTAATGAAAGCACCCCGTTCCTCGAAGGTTCCATCCGTGAAATAGACTCGGAACTTGTCGAACTCTCTACGAATAGCCTCATCCTGGACGATACTCCCGTTCTGAATGCGTGTGATATTCAGGATAGGCTTGTTAATGACGGTGATATTGTATGCCTTAAACACTCCTTCCCAGTTTTGATCCTTGCTGGCAATGCGTGTCCGTTGGGCTGTGTTGTTGGTACCGTTCGAATAGACTCGTATGTCCTTGTTGAGCGTTGGATACAGTTCTTTGACGCTATCATAGGCATCCGATAGGTTACCGAGAACGCCAACTGGCTGGTCACGGTGCTCGAAACCATCACACCACGGACACCAGAAAATACCCTTGCCAAAGGCGTCACGGAGCCCGGGGACATTGGGAAGGTCATCCTTCAGTCCGCTACCCAAGATAACCTTGCGCGCTGTAAAGGTTGTACCATTTGCCACGGTAGCACTGAAGCTGTTGTTGGTAGACTGGATCTTTGTAACCTTTTGATCTACAAAGGTGGTCACGTTGTAAAAGGATATTTGCTTCCTTGCTTCAGCTCGGAAGTCGGTGGGCACAACATCTGATTAAGTGTGAACCACGGCTGTAGGCAAGCAGAATGTGGTAATAAAAGATACATACGGTCGTTTCCAATGACATCGTGCATGTGCCTTGTGGGATTGTTTCGGTACTCTCCGGAATCGAACAATATCACTTTTCTCAAGACACGCGACAATCCACTGGCTGCACTAAGGCCAGAAGGTCCACCGCCGATTACAATAACATCATACTGCGTCTGATTGAACTGCCCGAGGCAGACAGTCAAGAAGGTAAATAAGGCGAAAAGCGCCCTGTAACCAAGGACCAACATTGCCATGGGCTGTGCATCAACCAGACACCGGTGGTTCCGGATAGTATCGAAGAACGAGCGAAGGCAAAACCGATGATAAAGAGAAGCCAGCAAAGGCTGAGAAACTGAACCGGTATGCCATACTTATAATTTAGCAGCACACTGTTTTGACGTCATTGACTTATTTTCAAACCAAAATTGGTAGAACACTATGCAAGGAAAGTCGCACTGTGAGGTTACAAATCATAAATGCAGTGCAAATCAGGAAATAGTAGCAGGAATAACTTTGCTGCCATATTATAGTCAACTGGTTACTTAGCATCCTAGCATGGGTGTCGCGTCAGGGACGGACCGCATTAGAACCAAATATCAACGTCATAGACAGGCGGTGATCCACTGTACGAACCAGGTGCACTTCAAGTGGAGATACTCAGCTTGAAGGCTCATGCGAGAGCAGGCCGCTCGAAAATATCTGGGAACAAATTACCAAAACACCGTATCTCGTCCGATCTCGGACGGGTCCGTCGCAATAAAGGACGGCGATACGAAGCGGAGGGGAAGCATTGTGTCGTGCGGAAAAGGATCTCCCAAAAAAATCATTTAACGGAGTCGTCAACTATAAAGCCAGCCGCATCTGCTGGAAAGTGTATATCCCTATCAGGTCATGTACCGGATCGGCATTGGCCTAGCTTTCCAACCACCTTTCATCGCTGTCCACACCGTGTTAGAGGATTCCACGGTGCCTGTTGCCCTAGTCCTTTTGAAATCTGCTCAACTGCTTGGTAGTATCATTGTCTTATCTGTTGCGCAAAACGGTTTGCTCACCAAGCTTGTCGGCTATCTGGCCATGGCGTACCACAATTAGACAAGAAGGTAACACGGAACACCGGTGCGCTTGGACGTATCAATTCAGTCTCCGCAGACCAACGAGATCAAGTACTCGCTGCCTACAACAGAGCTCTTGTGGATGTTCTTTATACATCGTTAGGGCTTTCTTGTCTGGCTGTGGTCAGCACGCTTGGTGTTGAGTGCAGGCTTATTAAGCAAAGAGATGAAAAGGAGATGGCCCAATGTGACACCGCAATATCGATTCAACATCCGAGACCACACAGGCACAAGGTATATAGACCAAGTTATATTGGTGGTTGGGTAAGGCCAATTATCTCCAAATAGAACCAAAAGACTTGTGAGCATAAGTGGGATGAGCAAAAGGTGACATATTCCTAGCCAAATGGCCTAGTGAAGATTGTCACTATCAAGAAAAGAAGAACCAAAGCTATGTGCAGCTCTCCCAGACAACTGAACATGAGGTATGATGTGTGGTCTAAGGCCCGGTTGTGATACTCAACTCAATGGGATAATTACATATGCCGCTACAGGCACAATGTATGACTATGCAGGATTCAAACTTGATCTAAATTGCTGATAGATCATACTCATGCAAGTATAATTAAACCAACTAGACACCCCACATGCATTAACTGGGGGCCAGGATGGGGTCATAGGCAGAATTCTCCGCTCGTAGGTAACACACTGGGCTATATGAGTTCACCTACTCCTATTACCCTCTTTTGCACCCTGAAAGGCAAACAACTTATTAGCTAGTTCTCTGCCCGGTCCCTTCCTCTAAGGGTGAAACTATGTTCTCTGGGTCTTAGTAATTTATCTCCCTAAAAGGGCTGTAGTTAGTAATCCTGCTTCTTACAGTAATTCTAGCACTCTTCTAGGTTCTATTATTTAGCAGTGGAATGTAGAGGTGTATTTGAGTAATAAAGGTTGATTTATTAAGAAAGTTCAGCTTAACCATTAGAACTCGAGAGGGGTATGCACCACCCTAGCCAACCATCGACTATACCCCTAACTAGCGTTTAGGGATAGAGTTCAATTCGCACAGTGCCTATCAATTTGGCCAGGAATCAGGCAAAGCCAGTGCTGATCACCCAGCTCACGTCGTTGTTGAACGAAGAGGTGGCGTCGAATGTGTGAACACCGCCGTTGCTCGCGGCGTAGAGAACGTTGTTGTAGTGGCGGAAATAGCGGGTGGGATAGTTCCAGGACCGAACCGAATTGCCCTGGCCGTTGAGGCCGGCTTGCGGACAGAACGTGGCGTCTTCGTGGAACTGCTTCGTGCCGTCGTTGGCGCCGACCTGGAGCACGAAGTTGTAGTGCCGTAGGAAGCTGCCGGCGGTGTCTTTGGACTCAAATGAGAAGCAGTTGCTATTGGCAAGGCCGGTGCGAACCGTCCAGCTGGCCTGCTGCTTGAGGGTGGTGGAGCTGGACGATGAGACGACCTGAGTGTTGACGGTAGAGCCGGAGTGTGCGATGTACCGCGTCGTGTAGCCGGGTGTGGTGGCCTGCAGCGAGATTGAGGAACCGACAGTGAGCTTGGGGCCGCTGGTCAGCGATGCGGTGGCGTATTTGGCTGCCACAATGTTGGCCTGCACCGAGTTCTCGGTGGCATCGGACGGATAGCCGGAGGTCATCACGCCCTCATAAAATGTGCCCTGGGCGCCGTTGCTGTTGTCGCCGCCGATGCCAAGAATGATGGCACCCTCTTTGCTCATTGGATTGTAGCCAGACACGCTTGGGCGCGCACCATTGTAGAACGTCGATAGCGAGCCGGACGCAGCGTTGGCGCCGCGGATAGCCCACTGGTTTTGCTTCCCCTTGACAATCGCAGTGAGGAACCGGTAGGAGATCGACGGGTCGCCAGAGTTGTTGTCAGGGCTGGAGCCAGAGAACAGGCCGTTCTCAAGATCAGCCATGATCCACGGGCCGCTGCCGGAGCCAGTGCCCCAGACAGTGTTGTCACCAAAGTAGATGGCCTCCATGTGGCCGTTGCCTGTATCACGACTGCTAGTCTCAGCATTACCATAGTCGAAGCAACAGGCATCATTGTAATGAGTCCCATCAAGGACCGCGTACATGCCCTCCGCTGCGTCTCCTGTCGCTGTGCCACTGACGGCGTTGTTGCGGTAGCCGGTGCCGGGCGAGATGAAGACACCATACGCCTTCTGACCGTTCAGCGTGACCGGTGCGCCAGTCGCGCTAGCCAGGTTGTCGTAGCCATTAGATTCCGGGCCACTGAAGCCACCGGGCGGAGCCTGGGTGAGGTGATTACCGCGGCCGGACTGGTCATAAATGATGGTGATGACGCAGGTAGTGCCATTACAGAAGGAGTCTTGTGCGGCGGCATTCGCGACACCGCCGGCCGAAAGAGGCGCAATGTCAGCTGTGGCACCATCAGAGCCGCGCTTTACCTGGTAGAGTGGGCCACTGTAGCTGTTGTATAGGGCGCGAGTGGTGCCGTGGGCGGCGACGCAAGGCGTGCCACCAGCCGAGTAGATGTCGCAGGGCCCAGCAGCGACAAGGGAGCCTGTGGCAACAAGGCCAAGAGCAAACACGCTAGCACGTTCAATGCTTAGTTCTGGGAACATCTTTGGTGGCTTTTCGTGGGGGACAGTGGGATGAGGACGCCCGTGTGTGTCTTGGAATCAGCAGTGAGATGCTGAAATGGCCACTGAAGCAAACAGGTATGTTGGAGGGCTGCAAGCCGTCAAGTCCCCCTTTTATAGTCTTGATCCGACTCATCACACTGTCTATTTCTCATATTTATCGTCACATGCAGCAGTAAAGTGGCGTGAAATTTCCTCCAATAATTATAGCTAGATTATACATTATACTTGGTACTATAACCTAGTGAATTTTAGTCTTTCAGAACTCGGTTAATACTGGAAGCAGACATAACATCAAATTAAGCGACAGTTTTTCTAAAACTGTATGATACTCCAAGGCTATCATTATGGGACAGTCTGGATCTAACTGACATAGCAGAGAAGTACATAAATTGCATAGTGGTGCTATATAACAGGCCAATCTTCTCAAAGGAGCTCATTAAGACTTCAAGACAGAAAGACTTTAAAAGATATTACTCGACCTGAAGCCTTGCGTCAACATGGATAAACCAATGCAGTCGTTGTATTCATGATCTTGCAGAATTCCAAGGTAAGAAGAATTGTCATGAGATGAAGCCTTGTGCTGAATGCTGGCGGATATACGGAGTAGTGCAACGATCTTGCCGAAGCTTTTACCGAGTTGTCTTGCTAAGAGGATTATTGTAAAACAGACAGGTCACAGGTTACGGATCAAATGGAACCAAAGACGGCTTAGGACTATTATTTTTGGTGCCTTCATAAAGCTTCGTAAAGCTTCAAGTATCGTGTCCGTGGGATGCGGGGAGGAATCTGCCGGCACTAGCCATGGGGTTCGTTAATTGTATACAGGTCAGTATTAGTTGCGGGGAAATTGATATTCAAATGGAATGTTTTGTTCCACCTCTGAAGCTCGCCAGAAGCAGCCTAATGCGTGTCACGAGGCCCTGTTTATGCAACACTGGAGAGTGATGGCTCCATTTCAATATGTTTTTCTGGCCCGTGTCGAATATACCCCGCATAATGGTCTGGGGCATTAGTAGGTATCCATGTATTATGCGCCCAGGACTAACCATGCAGCTTGTGCCACCGGGATTTTCCCAGTTTTCCTCGGCAGGAGAAATTAACCGAAGCTACTAACATAGCTGAACATAGGAGAGTGCATGAGCTTATTTAGAAGATCGGCGACTCTTGTCCATTTGCTTGAGGATGCGGGGCCCCGGATGAGAGGGAAGAGAATCACAGACAATCAGCCACCAAATTGCGATCGCCCCAACGCGTGTCTTCACCATTTGATCTACCGGTAATGCCACCAATTCGCACTCAACCCTCGAATTTGACTGAGCAGGTTATCAAAACCCACAATTGTCAACTGATCTGTGAACTTGATTTTCTCTACGATTTTGGGTTCGACATGGTCTGCGTTTCGATCCGATCCGACATCGGACGATCTATATATATATATATATATAAACATGTCTTGTAGTGGTCTTGCCCTGGTGGGTGATGGGGTTTGACATTGAAGATCATCTGGCTAGTAATACAAGAACTCCCATTATCTAACATAGTGACCTCTAACTACCGAGGCTGATGTTCATGATCTCCTCGACCAGTCCTATGGGCTAATGCGAGCGTTGGTTGCGGGATTTTCAGGTACTTGGGTTGTTATGAGGATACCCTGCGGCTGGGTAACCGGGCCGTGTTTAGCTTCGGTTCGGCACACAACCACAACCAGAACCAGGACCAGAACCACAATTCAAATGATGAATGACATCAGTTTCCATCTCTTGGAGCTTTTCGCCTTCCCCTAACCACTGATTTAACAGGAAACATATGGGAGTACTACCCGATATTTCACCGCCGTAGGTGGCCTTCTAGTAAATTTGTTGCAACGTCAATTCGGGGGCAATAATTCCCACACATTCCTCACATCCGTTAGTCATGGACTGAACCAGGAGGCCTAAGGAAAGGAATTCATACGTGAGCCGCAATCAAATTTCCCTCAGACAGGGCATTTCGCAGCGCCGGAAAAGCATCTGGGTACTTGTGCCATCCGCTCTCGGAGAAGACCACATGTTTCGACCTGCACCGGTCTCTCAAGGAGATAGGCGGCCATCAAGGACCATCGGCAGTGGTGATATGACACTTCTGGTCTGGGTCTCCAAATGTATCCATTCAATCGACTGTACCGAACGGCGAGTGATAGCGGAAAACAGGATCGTCCAATCGCGGGGAGAACCCCATGTGTAGCGCGGAGATACAGACGTTACTAAGGAGTTGCATGGCAACCCGGCCTCCACCTACTGTAAAATGGCGGGCCCAGACGTCGAGGATGATTTGGCCCTCGACCGTTTGGTTTGGTGATTGGACATTCCGCTGGCATACCTTGCCGCGTGGTGAAGCATCGTCTGGTCGTAACATGGAACCGTGTGCCGCCAGCTGCCAGCACAACGCTACGATTCAGTCGGGGTAAATACTCTCGGATCCACGGACGTGACTATACTCTGTCCAAGTTTCTAGAAGCTGAAGACGATGCGCTTGATCGGACTGGAAACGCCTATGGACCAGCTTAGTCCAAAAACATTTCCTCTCCCGTCCCTACATCTTCGTGCTGTTTCAGACAATCTTCACAACGGCTGTGGCTTTACAATGATTCGGGGCATACTAGTCAATAACTACAACGCCGAGGGAATGTTATGATTACCGTATAGTACTCACGACGAGCATTTTCCGAGATAAGACCGAAATCGTGGCCAACCACTCTCGCCAAGGAGCATGAAGAGGCCCTGGACACTTCAATTCCCTTGCCAGAAACTAGCGGTGTCTATATAGATCACAAAGGGGGCCAACAACATGAGGGTTCTCCACGGTGAGAACAACGGTGAGCATGCAGCTTCATCCGAATACAGAAATTCTTAGTGTAGTTTCACTGACGATTAACCAATCGTCGTCTTATTCGCCTACGGCTGCGCGACCCAGAGAATGCCTGGACGACTCCAAGCCAGTTTCGAGCCGCTGGGTCAAGCTATATCATTGTAAACATTCAGTCGGCCCCCAAGCCTACCCTTTGGATTTGGGTGCGCGATCAAGAGGGAAGTCTGTTGGTATGATTCTTTGTACTTGGCAACGAGTAGGTAGCTTGTGGCTTCTATCAGAGTACTGTTTTTATTATTTTCTGTATGACATCGTGATCATGTCATCTGTTGCAATTTCCTCGGGTTCTGAAATGTATTTTAACTAAAAAGTGTATAGACAGATTTCTACTGTAGTAGAAATATAGTGTAGTATTGGTCAATCTTGATCATAATGCACAGACCAATGTGTTCTAGTTGTTAAAGAATTATGTAGATAGGATTGTTCTTATAAATACTCATAAATAAGGCACATGTGTATGCCTGCAGTCCAGACTCTGAACTAGGATCTATTCCATTTTGCTAGGAATAACATACAGATTAGTACGCCTGCAAGCTGTATATGCGGCCATGGATCCCCGCAAATGACCACTGGACTCTCCACTTCCACGTTTTCCTTCACAATAAGTATTCTTCTGCATCTATGTTCCCTACACCTAGATATACAGCCGGGGTTATATTTAGGAGTAAATATACTTCCTTATATACCTTAGAGGTAGCGAGCTACTCTATCGGTTTGTAGGCAACCATCCGCAAATCGGCGGTGAGCCTTCCACATTTGTGTGGCGTAGCTGGAGGGCCACCCTACCCTGCATGGGGACCACGTCAAAAAGGTTACACAATTCGTATTCGCTATCTGTTGAGGGGTAGAGCTCTGCCAAGGTACTGGGCAATTTCACTCTTCTCCGACAGTCGACACAACAGGGGTCCATGGCGAGTGGTAAGTGCCAAGTGCTGTTGGCAACTGGCATGTCTCGGGCTGGGCGACTCCTGATTGAATGAACTCGAAGCTAGTATCTGACAAGGGTGCCAGATGAACAAAATAATAGGCTAAATACCGGTATGTCGTCCCGTCTGACAGCTTATACCCTGGACTTGTCGGAGTAACCCGCTAGACTAGCGATATGCTTTATATATGTTTTAGACTTCAGATCCACTGGTGATCACATCCATTTTCCGCAACGCTTGCTACCCCAACCATCTCTAGAATAGCATGATGGAGATTGCAACGGAGACTACGCGTCCTGCTGCGGTAACCACGAACGTCACTAACGCCAACGAAAATGAAGAGCAGCCTGCAACTGGATATATGCATGGATGGGCTCTCGCTTCTTTGACTCTGGCGTTTATGTCTATCTGCCTCGTGTTAGCTATTGATAATACCATTCTAGGTTCGTGCTTCCCATAATCTGGCGGACGGTGCATCAGACCTGATTGTCGTACCAAGCAACGGCGATACCACATATCACTAGCGACTTCAAAAGCCTTAACGATATCGGCTGGTATGGGTCTTCCTACTTGATCGCACAGATGGCACTGCTGCCGACCTGCGGCCGCCTCTACGCATTCTATAATATTAAGTGGGTGTACTGCCTCTCGCTCGCCATCTTCGAACTCGGCTCCATCCTCTCTGCAGTCGCCCCGAATTCTATGTCGCTTATCATAGGTCGAGCCATCTCTGGCCTCGGCGCTGCTGGTTTGGTGAGCGGGACGACAACGATTATGTCTTATTGCGTATCTTTGAAAATGCAGGCGATGCTGTCGCCTATCGTCCTGGGCATGTACAACGTTGGATCGGCGATTGGACCACTGGTGGGTGGGTCGATAACCGATAATAAGGTGCTGACGTGGCGGTTTATCTTCTGGATCAATCTCCGTGAGTTTCTGTCGACGAAGAAGCCCATATAGTGATTATGGCTAAAGTTTCAAGCCTTCGGAGCTGTTGCGCTGGCTCTGGTCTGGTTCACCTTGAGGAAACCTCCACCCGCAGTAAAGGGGGACCTACCCTGGGTCCAGAAGCTACGTCAACTTGACCTTCCAGGGGCTACTCTGCTGCTCGGTTCCACATCGTGTTTGAACCTGGCCCTACAGTGGGGCGGCATCGTCTACCCCTGGTCTGATGCCAAGGTATTCGGTTGCCTGATCGGATTCGGTTTACTCTTGATTACCTTCTTGTGCCTGCAATACCTAGGCAAGGAAAAGTTGGTTCCTTCTCTTGCAATTTTAGTTCCTATCTACATAGAGAGTACTTGTCCAGCATGCTTGCTAACATCAATCCAAGCTCAAATATCCCTCTTCGCATCTTTCGAAGCCGTACCGTATCGGCATCATGCGGCTTCATGATGCTCGTTCAGGTGGCTATGGTAGTGCAATCGTACTTTTGGCCCATATACTTCCAGTCGGTCAGGAACACCAATGCCAAAGTCTCGGGGATCAATCTACTCCCGTTGATCGTGTCGAACACCCTCGGCACGCTGTGCGCAGGCTCTATGGCGTCGACATTCAGGCACTATGTACCGTTCATGTGGGTTGGACCTCTCGTCCTGGCTACCGGAGGGGGTCTATATCAACTGGTTCGTGCCGACAGCCCGCGGGGACAGTGGATAGGATTCCAAATCCTCTCTGGGCTTGGCTATGGCAGCTGTAGCCAAATGCCAATCCTGGCTGTGCAGGTCGTCCTCCGCAAAGCAGATATACCAACAGGGCTTGTCATGATCATGTTTTTCCAGATGCTTGGGGGCGCGCTGGCTCCTAGCGTTGGGCAGAACCTCTTCACTGATGGACTTCTGCGGAGTCTCAACAAGGTGCAGGGAATAGATGTTGCAGCCGTAGTGGAGGCCGGTGCAAGTGGTTTCAGGGAAATTGTTCCTCAGGAGCGATTGAATGCCGTCGTGGATGCATTCAATTCTGCGTTAAGGAACGTGTTCTGGGTGGCGCTGGCTACGCCAGCCCTTTCTTGGATAACAAGCTGGGCAATGGAGTGGCGGCAATTGCCTGACTCTAAGAGACAGGTTACCCAAACGCCGGCCGAGGAGGTCGGGGAGAAATAGCTTGACAGCAATGAAGAGTGGCCTGGGGGTAAGGGGAGCATGCCCGACTCATCGCATCGTAATCAATAAAGTACGAATCCGAGCAATACCTAGACGGCGATGCATTGGGAAAAGAAAACGTGAAAGCCTGCAATCTGCCCACGGCGGGCTGGTGCTTATGTCGGCGACCAAAATCGGATGATAGGTAGATCTCACACTTTAGAGTAATCTCCCAGACCAGAAGCATCACGTGTTCCTGTGCGTCCACCCTCCCTCCTGTGGGTTAGTTAAACCATAGCACTCGCAGTAGCAGGTGGGATCTACGTTTGCTCCACACGATGTCCATCCGCAAGCACTACGAGTCACTACATCGCTATCCGTAAATAGTGGCAAGGTAGGATGCCATCGACTGTGAATCAGGCGTCTGGTTGTGGACCATCGGTGGTAGGTGGAAGAGTGTACAGAACCTTGAGAATTTCTCTATGCCGTTTGGGAATTGCGTGTTGCGTACAGTGTGCCTACTGCCAAAACTATCTCCCCTTCAGCTTCCTATAATACTCCTGTTTATTCAGAAGAATACTTCTTGCTAAGGTATAATTATTAGCTACAGCCTCGGCCTGATCAGAAGAGAGTGACAATACAAAATGAGTTCTAGTTGCATATTTTATATATCTTATTGCTCTAGCGACGCCTCACGAGCTTTTCGGGAACCCCATCCCATCCTCCCTACCCCAGATATAATGAACATTTACTATTGGACCTTGCCAGATATTATCTGGATCCCAGTTCTTTGCGTGGAGACCAGGCAAAGAACTAGAGTGCTCACCGATAAAATTAAGACTAGACTTTACCAGAAAGTTTCCAGGATTACTACTTTACCTTCAAGAATTCCTGATGGTACTGTTTATGTGGCGCTAGAGCAATGATATCCAAGTTCGACATTTGGATTTCGGCTGTATTGAAGGACCGGATATGTCTTCCTTGGTCCCGTGGTGGAGTTTATAGTATTATAGTGGTTTTTTGGGGCGATCCTATCCGCCGCTTGCTGCTACGTCAAACTTTCCTGCGAGCTTCCCTGTTTCAATATGTATAAGACTGCTTGTTGATCAATGAATATGGTCCCAAGGAATATCCATTTTTAATGTTGTGGGACTCAACGGCTTAATTATATGTGAGTATGAATCTCAATTTTCGCTCACGTAATTCATGCTCAAGTCCACAGGAAACTATCATATTCGAGATCCTTTCGCAGCCTTGGGTTGGATCAGTTGCACGGGGTAATATCTAGTGAATCCAGGATTGATAACGTACTAACAAGCCCAGTGTTCGTAGTCCTACTCTGGGCTAGGTCCTACTGGTTGAAGTTGTGTTTCCTGACCGTCGCCTGCACGCTTTCCGGATATATGACCCAATAGTATGGATTGGACTTCGCTCGAGGCTCGACAAGATCGACCTGAGATGTAAGTATGTATTATCGACGTTATGGTCCGGTACTCACATCATAGTTCATGAACAGGGCAGTAACAAACTTCTTGATTTCAAACATGGCGACGTTCTGGCCCAGGCAACCTCGTGTCCCGGCCCCAAACTGGCGCAATCAGACATTGAACGTACCAAGGACCCGGACTGCATCCGACTTACACTCAGCAAACTAGCTTCCAGTTTTCTAATACGTGACGGTTCGCCTTCCAACCATCGCTGGGGACGCCACACTTCCGCATCATCCCCCCATGTCGGCCGATAGCGGTTAGTAATATACGGACTCATGCCTACGACGGTACCCCCAGGGTAAAAGTGACCGCAAATTATCGCTCCTTCAGCAGGAACCACTCGTTCGAGAGGCATAGCGAATGGAGGATCAAGCCGAAGTGACTCTTTAATACAAGCGTCAAGGAAGGGGAGGTTCTGCAGTTGTTGCCATTGAGGAATAGGAAGAGTGAGCCCTGTGGTAGTGCCTTGCTTATTCCGCAGCTCGGTTCGTACTGTTTCCAGTGCGTCAGGATTTTCCACGAGGAAACAGACCACAGATCTAAGCATGGAAGCCGTGGAGTCGGCCCCTCCCAGTATATTGGCAAAGGTCCACGTTGACACAAATCGAAGCGGTACATTTTCCTTTTTCTCCTGGGCCTGTAGATAATACCCGAGGAAGTCACCGTCAGCACATGGTCCGTCCGCGTTTGCATTGGAGAGCGTGTTATGACTGTTCCGACGCGCGTTCCGACGCTCTGCGATACGCGCCAGAACGTAGTCCAGCAAAGGGGCGATGGATTCGCGTTTGATGAGATTTGCTAGTCGATTCTTATGCAAGAGCCAATCGAACCATGGTATCTGCGTCATCTGCTAATAGTTGAGTCTTATCCCATGTCAATGTCCTCCGTGGTCTATAACTTACTGGTCCGATATTCAGATTTGCTCTCTTGACGTCTTCCATGATACCGTGTAAATCTCTCCCATGCTGCACGTACCCATATGGGCGGGAGAATGTCATCAAGCCCATGGTATCGTAGGACATGAATTTAGACCAACTTGTTAGGTCAAAATGTGCGCCCGTGGGCACAAACCGGCGATCAAGCTGGTCAAAAAACATTTGCGTGGCACTATCCATTCTTTGCTCGAAAGAGGATACAGTATACGAGAGCGAATAGTACACCGAGATATGTTGCTTCATCTGTCGATTCGCCGCGTCGTCCTCCGCGGTGAAGACGGAGAGGAGTAGGCCGTCTGTGGTCCACGGCCGGAAAGCGCGGTACATCTTGCTCTGCTTTGGTCAGAAGATTCTTCGCATCCATCAATAGGGAGAGAGACAGCCTGATGGATATGGGTTACGTACCTTGGGGAATCCGCCCCGCAGGTTGAAGATTGTCTGGATGGCCTCCGGGTCACAAATGCATACAAGGTTGGGACCGAATCGTACGGCGGGACCATATCGCCGGTGAGCGAGAGTTTGGTACAGGTGGAGGAAACCACGGCGCGCTAGAATGAAGCGATAGAAGTTGGTGAATTTTGCGACGAAGGGACCGGGGATGTGCTGCAGGTGCGAGTATGTACGGTAGAGGTGATAGACCAGTATGGTGGTGATCCCAATTACCAAGACAGCCAGCGCCTGTTGCGTGTCCAGAGACTCCCACAGCATTCTCAGTGATAATAATGGTGAATATAGTAGGTGGTGAAATGTAGAATATCACTGCCTGTTCATCCTACTTCTATTTATAGTCCGAGGCACAGTGCCTGACTGAAAGACTAGAGGTGAAAAGGGTTGAAAGGCGACAATGTACGGCCTAGGCGAACTTCGATGTCCACTGGTTCAGCGAAAGTACGACCCCAACAAGCCGCAGGATACTCCCCCAGTTCTTGTCACCACAAGAGATCTGTCAATGTGACAGTCCCCAACTGCATTCCTCGGCGTATGTGTTACACAACCTTGGAAAAGAGTCTAGAACCTGATTGCTGCGAAGAACAATCAGAGGAGAGAAGCGATATGCACATATCTACACCCAGAAACTGAGGTACGGGAATCTGTAAGGAGGTGGCAGGGCCTTGAATAGATCGGTTAAGCGCTCTATACTCTTGTTGGCTTGCAGACCGCCCTTTTTCTTCATAGAACTTCATAGCGAAACAGCGGTGAGTTGGAATCGCGCGTGACAGCATTGATCGCCGTTGGGACCGAAGACGCAAGCCCCGTCCAATTTCATAAATAGATGGAAGATCATAGGTGCTGCGTCGCCGCATGTAAGTCCGTCTTTGCATCGGCTCTTCGCTGTCGATGCTCTCAGGCCGCATGAAGCAAAGCCTGTCCTGGCTTTCAGAACATGCCTCCGCTGAACCAACCCATCCAAAGGGCGTACTGGAAATGGACATGGCGGAAAATTGGCTTGTCCGACCAGACGCACTTCCTATATTGAAAGACGCAGTGTCGTTGAACCTGAAACAGCAGGACCTCTCATATTCCCAAGAGCTAGGTGGACCTCCAGGGCTTCTGAATGTGTCCGCCTCATTTTTCAATCGTTTCTTCTCTCCTCAAGTTGCTGTTCTACCCGAGCACATCGTTACGAGCACAGGGTGCGCATCAATTCTTGAGACCCTTGTCTTTTCGATTTGCGATAGTGGAGATGGTCTACTACTAGAGACACCCATGTGGGATGGGTTTGCGGTCACCTCAACGCTGAGAAACAACGTGCGGATATGTCCCGTGAAATACTCGAGACGACCGACAAGTGCAGCAGATCTTATACAGCACTATAGCGAAGCGATTAACAATGCGACGTGTCCAATTCGGGGCGTCATCGTTTGCAACCCCCACAATCCTCTGGGTCAGCTCTATCCTACCGTATGGTTAGAGGCACTGCTTCAATTCTGCGAAACTCATAATATTCACTTCATCTCGGACGAAATATACGCCCTTTCAAATTTTGGGGCGATTAGATGCAGTCAAGATGTCAGCAACCCCGACGTTGTGATTGGGCTAGAAACGAAGTTCACATCGGTATTGGCCATAGACCTGAAGCGACTGGGGGTTGATCCCGCTCGTGTCCATATAGCTTACAGTATCAGCAAGGATCTTGGTAGTAGTGGGGTTCGACTGGTTTGTCATCATTCTCAATGCGTAACTATATTGGTGCAATCTAACTCTGACACATTCTCAGGGATACCTCGTTACACAGTCGAATCCTGGGCTCCGCTGTGCACTAGCGGTCCTTAACCGATTCAAGGTGTCTAATATAGCATCAACAGCTGTTGCGTCTCTCTTCTCGAACCTTCAGACACTCGAAAACATACTGGACCGTAGTAAGTCTCGCCTGCGCATAGCGGCGGAGATGGTGGGAAATTTCCTATCATTCCATCACATTGCGTTCTATTCCCCAGTTGCTGGATGTTTCATGTGGGGGCGGGTTGGGGGCGAGCTAGCGACAAAGGAAACAGATGCAGAGCTACTAGAGAAATTTGCAGCGGCAGGTGTGGCTGTTGCTGCTGGCTCTAAGTTCAACGGCGGAGAACCAGGGTGGTTCAGACTCACGTTTGCTCTACCCCGAACGAATCTGATCGAAGGTCTACGTCGAATCGAAATTGCAATGGGGGCGAAACGACATTGGATACCCGAGAATAATGCGGTTGTCGATTTCTAGTCAGGGCCATGACAGGTGGAGGAAGACTCAAATTGGATAGCTGATAAAGGCATTACACAAGCTCCAGGGTTTTCCCTGGCAGCTCAGTCGTCTAGACCGCCTCTAATTAGAACGATGGGCCATCATTGTACAGTCAATCTAGCAGGTGCAACATTACCAACTAATCCACCGACCCGTAGAAATAGTATTGGCGCCGGCATCTTGGGTTACACTCGGGAATTAGATCAGACAAAGGTGCAAAGTGTCCCTTCTCGTAATATCCAAATGAACGTCCGTATGCTGTCCACTGCCACCTAGCATACTTGCAGGCGGAGACCAGCCCGATCAGTACTAGGCCATGCGTCTCAAGTCTCAACCATGTAGGGGGACTCTTTCCCCACTTCGCTATCTAAATACACGTGCAAAGGTGGGTAGTTGAGGAAAGAATCTAAATGGCAGGGCCATGTATTACCATACTGAATCTAGCTCGTATCGGGCATACTCTAGTCATAAGACCAATCTTCAGCTCCCACACTGTATCCGTTTGATAGCTTTAGCCCCATTGGCAGACCGCGGGTGTAGTTGTGAGTGTAGGCTTGTCCGGTGCGTTCGGAGAATACCTCGTCGATGTGCATCTGCATATTATAACTGATACTAATCAGGACTAGATTTCCCCAGAAGGATTGTCGACTCACGCAGTCATCTCTTCAATTGTCAATTTCCCCTGCTCACTCTTCACCACGTAAACTGGATTGTGAATGTTGCTAGAGAAACCTAGATAGATGTTAATGTGCATGTATCCGGGGTTCTCTCTAAAGTGCTTTTTTAACTTACCGATTCGCTCGTTGATATTGTGTGAGGCTCTCGCCGCTGCTGCCTGAACCTTGGTTGCTCTCGGGAGACGAACTGACTCATAGATAGATAGTGACTCGACCACATCTCCCTTGAAGTATTTCTTGCTAAAAAGAATGCCCAAGGCAGCTGCGTCTTCAATTGCCATACAGGCCGCTTGGCTTTGGTGAGGCATCATCTGACTGTCTGTCAGTTTCAATGTTTAATTCCGCTAACCCAGATGGTTCAAGACTTGTGACATACTGGGTGAGCTGCATCACCAAGTAAGCAGACCATGCTTCTTGCAATATACGGATACGGTTCGCTGCGAACAATCAGACTCGTTGAGTAAAGGCCAATTATGCGTTGGGCTAAACCCACTGCATCCATAGACGCCATGGCTGGATTTCTTTGCCAAGGGCCAAATGTCCGCGGACTTGCGCATCGAGTTGAGGGTACGGCATCAGCAACTCTTCCACCGGCCGGTCAGCTCCCCCCCAAGAATGATTCAGGTAGTCTCCTTTCTCCCGTGGGAAAAAGCAATAGTACGATAGCAACTTGCCCCCTCGGCATGGCGAGAGAACGATCTTGTCCCAGACCTCCCCATGGCCGCCCCAGAACTGCAGGGCGTTATCTTTGGAGAAGTCAGTAAGACCAGCGGCGATCGCGTCTTCCGTGACGACGTTTGCATGTAGGCAGCTAGACTCGGCGGGTCGCTTCTCAGACCAGATACCGAGAATACCACGAACGGCGGATCCGATGCCATCCGCGCCGATAATGAGATCATGGTTGGCCATCTCTCCGTTCTCAAACTCAATCAAACCGGTATCGATATGGATGTTCTTGCACTGAAATAAAGAATATTAGATCGGCTGCGCAAGGGCCCGGGCAAGTAGGCGTGCTTATACTGACTCTACACCTTACCTTGTGATTCATGAAGAGTTTCGCGGGCACCCCTTCGCCCTCCCCCAATGCTGAATCCTTCAACATTGTGTGCATACACTGCCGCTGAAACATGTAGTACACGTATCCCCATCGTTCCTCGTAGTCATCCAGTTCATACTCAGTCAGGATCTTGCCCGTCCTCCAATCGCGGCTGATGAGCTTTTTTAGAATGACCCCATCACCCTTAGCCACGTCTACGCCCCACTCGTGTAGCCAGCGCGTACCGTTCGCTGCACAGGAAACAGAAGCACCGGCTTGACGAAGGAAATCGGCACGTTCGTAAATAGATACCTTGTGGCCGGCACGGCGCAGGGCGGTCGCCGCGGACATTCCTCCTATCCCACCGCCAACAACGGCGATGTCTAACTGCCTCCAGCCAGGAGGTGAAAATGACCCCATGAAGACGCAGCTTGACAAAAAAGAGTGGGAGGCGTTCCCTCAGGGTATGGCGTTGTTGTAATATTGTTAGATGCAGATCCCTAGTCAGGACTTTTCCATGACCGAATGTCTTCACTTGTCCGGCCCACGCAATAAGTACTCACTGTAATGATCATTGTAAATGAGCAGCTAGGGGCTCGGGTGACACTGCTTAACATGCAAATGTTTATTTATGGGATGTAATTGCGTTACGGTAACTGCATGCCCCACTAATTTGCTGCCCTGTCGATAGTTATTCTTCTGCAGTATATGTCCTGGGTGGGGTCTTAGACATGCAAGCTGGCTGAGTATGGGTATAGCAACCGTGGAAGTGCCCGTCAAAGTGTAGCTGCACCAAAATCTCAATGCAGATATGTTATCGAGGTCCTGGAAATTATCAAGATCTCGACCATATTTGGGTGCGTCCAATCAATATCATCGGCTCCTCGGGTGCTGTGCCTCAAATAGTCGAGACCATTCTAAGGGCATGACAACCAGTCTTCCTGCAGCATAGACTGCATTAGCTTAGAACCTTCTAAGATTATACAGCATTGCTTTCGTATTCTGGCGATTGGTGGAGAAGAGGAGGTCGTGCTGCTGTTACAAGAGGCGAGGAAGGACGATTCGTCTAATAGGAGGAGCTCCGATATAGGGCGAAGTGAGTTATTGACTTGGCAGTTGGATTATATCTCGCTATCCTGTGTCTCAGGAAGCCATCTCGTGTTGATACCACGTAGATCATGTAGCGGTGCTGCCGTCTCTTATCTACCACCCTGGTGAGTCTTACTTGGGTCTACACGTGGATCTGCTAGGCGGATGGATAGACGAAATACATTCTCTGATGCTTTTCCACTCTCTCCGAAGATTCTTTTTTATAACACCAGCATCACCATGCCGTCACGCACAACCATTTTCAATGGTCTCGCATGGAAATTCTACTTAGAAAGAATGTGGTCGGCGCCGATTTCGTCAACGACCAGGTTCAGCATTGCTATTAAGAAATGCCCACTCGTAGTGACCGATATATTTAGAAGTAGTCATATACTGTTCGCAGGCATATCGATGTTGCAAATTTCATTGGCAATGGGGTTCTTAACGTCCTCAAGCCAGTGACTGATGCGCCCAAGTTCAAACGCTATGTGCTCTCCGAAGTATCCGAACATAACCTTGAGTTAAAGAAACCGATCAGATACGCCGGTGGCAAACGTGCCCAGCAAATGAAGACCAACCCCCCTGGCAATGAAAGAGGGGTTCCAAAAAGATATTTTGTCTTCGCCTAAAGTTTCTCAAACACAATGTCTGGTGGTAGGGGCCGGGTGGACATAAACTGGGATATCAAGCTTTACGACCAAGCGCCAGAAAGCATCCGAGTTTGGTTGATTGTAAAAGTCATAGGTCTCTCCATTAGGCCCAGACTGTGAAAAGTCCTTCACCGACTTTTACAGTGGCTTTATGATGTTTTCAACCGACCCTTGCAATGAGTCTAAACTTTATGACATCTCATCAGCCCGTAAGAACCCGTCAACATATAGCGACATTCACTTACAGCTATACAGTTTCACTGGCTATTATATCTTAGTCACCCGGTCAGATGTTCTTTACCTGATGGTACCGTGCAGCTATCACTAATAGATGATGGGATACCTAACCATCATTTTTGCTTCAACCTAAAGCTTGCTACGCAAGCTTAATCTCCTTTGTGTAACCACTCATTTGTGTAACCACTCATTTGTGTAACCACTCGTTTGTGCAACCACATGACCTATTATCGACTCTTGACGTGGCTAGGAACGGAACAACTAACCCCTCTCGAATAATCAACACAAGGCTTTCCTCCACAGGGTGACCATATGCATGAGCAAATATCCATAGTTGCTTTAAGTTGAGCGGAAACGTCGGCTAGGATGTAAATCGATGCCGAGATTCCAAATAGACAGTAAGTGTCTCGATTTTAGCCTTTAACTGATATATTCAACCTTGTTACGTACACCTGAGGGTGTCTGTAACATAATTGCCTACATCTGCGGCAGTACACCAGGTCTGCATACCACACTGTCTCGTAGTTTGATCGCACCTGAGTGCTTATTTACGAGCAGTATGCCAGCCCAGACAACAGACCGAGGCCAATCCCCTATCGACGTATCTATCGCTACCGAGTCGAATAACTTCGAAGCGGTTCCCACACTACTGAAGGAGATTACAGAATCCTTTGATGCCTTTACTACTAGCAGTCTAGGCCGAAAGGACTTACTTGCCAAATGTCGCCGCTTGGTTCAAGCCCTGGAGACTCCCCGAGAGACCATGATTTATCATTGTTGGGCACAGGTAAGCACCACGTAGACAGTGCTTGGCAGATCTAACTGGTTTAACTACCAAATAGACTGGTGCAATGGCCGGCCTCAATTTCGGTGTGGACTCGGGTTTGTGGACACTCATGGCGCAAAACGGCGACAAGCCGCAAAAAGTCGGCGAGTTGGCAGCGAAGCTGGGGATTGATCATGTACTTCTGAGTATGTTCTACGGTAGCTCATCTGGCCAGTCTTACTAAAACCTTATGAGGTCGTCTGATGCGACACCTCAGCGCCATGGGGTATCTCATCGAGATTGGTGTGGACGAGTACAAGTTGACGAATTACACGAGGGCGATGAGCATTCCGGCGATTGGCCATGGCTACCTTGCCATGTAGGCGCAATCTCTCAGTCCGAATGCTTTCCTTGTATCTGCTCACATCCACAGGCTCTCCTGCACAAGTGCAGGTCCCATGAGGTTCCACGAGTTCTCCCGGAAGCGAGGTTGGGTGAATCCCACGGATGCCAAAGACACGGCAATGATGTACGCCTACGGAACCAGCATGGATACTTTTGCGTGGCAGCAATCTCTGGGTTACGGGACACACTTTAACGACCACCTGAGTGGCTATGCCCTTGGTTCTTTGCCTTGGATGGACCCTAGATTCTATCCAGTGAAAGAGAAACTGATCGACGGTGCTAATACTGATCCAGAAGCTGCCTTTCTCGTCGATATTGGCGGCAACGTGGGCCAAGACTTGGAGCTATTTCACACACTTCACCCCAAGGTTCCAGGAAAGTTGATTCTTCAAGATTTACCCGTGGTCATTGGCCAAATTCGGAACCTAGACCCGGCTATTCTCCGTATGGAGTACGACTTCCATACGAAACAGCCCGTCAAAAGTAAGGCCTCTACGGCACCACAACGTCTTTTTCCTGGAAGGCGAAAATACATACTCACAAACTATTAGGCGCCCGAGCATATTATATGCACAATTGTTTGCATGACTGGCCAGACGATGTATGCAAAAGCATTCTTGCGCAAGTCAAAGCTGCCATGAAGCCCGGATACAGCAGGCTACTGATTCATGAGCACGTGATACCGGAGACAGGTGCCTACTGGGAAGCCACAGCACTCGACATGGTCATGTTGACACTCCTGTCTGCTCAGGAACGCACCCGCACAGCTTGGTATAATCTCATTGAAAAGGAGGCAGGCCTTAATATCAATAAGATTTGGAGCGGTGGAGAGGGTTCCCAGAGCCTGATTGAATGTGAACTGCCAATTCATGCAGCAAACTAAGCTTGCATGACCTCTCTCTAGCCGATCAGGTTTGATGAATTGGCGGCTTTCTATCAAGTGGGATTATTAGTTTGGTTCAATGACGGTGAAAAACTGGAGCGGGTCGGGTACATTTCGGGGCCAGATCTGAGTTCAATTTGGGTAACACATGACGCTCAATCCCGGACCAGCTATCTTTTTTCGGAAAGCCAAAGTCTTGCAGATGAAGTGTAGTTTGCCTATGGCCTCAAAAAAAGCAGCTCTGGCTTGGAAACAGTCTGGGCCTCCTATAAATGTCTTGCCGAATGAATCTGAAAGTCTACAATGGATTCCACAGCTTCTCTCGGCCTGCCAGAACTCACACTTGCGCAAAATGGCGAGCTATTTGTGAGCCATGGCATCGTTTGATTTTTGACTTTCCGCGGGTCAGAGCGGACGTCCATCAAATAGTTGATGGCAGAACCGTCAAGATCGAGTGCTCTTTTTTTCCTGATTCTCCATAGAATATCTTTGCGGGTGGCCCTGGCTCGCCTCCTTGGCCCCTCTATCTGCACGTCAAGATCAGCCAACCAAAAGATTGTTTCAGCACACACCCCCCTATAACTGGCTCCCTGATTAATGCTTCTTTGGGACTAGTGTTTGTGCTGTTTTGGCCCACTTGGCATCAATATACCGGAGTCAAGGATGGTTGAAGAAAGCTGAGGAGCGACAGATGCAGTGGCAGAGATGCGCAAAAAGGTGCTCAGGCCAGAGCATCCAGACGCCCTGGCTGCCATGGCCGGCTTGGCATTAACGTACTGTACTTAGGGATGTTACAAGGGTGCAGAGGAGCTGCAAGGTGAATTGTGCTGGAGACCCCAAAGCAAGTGCTGGGTGAGAGTATCCAAGTACTCTGACCCAGTATGTTCCCATTTGATATGAACTCCCCAGGGCAAGAAAGCTGCAGCAGAGGAGCTGACGGTGAACATGATTAATGGTGAACTGCACCTGGTCAACTGGAAAGAGAGTAACATCCCCAGGGCATCTCAGCTGCTGTGGCAGTCACTTAACCAAATACTGAAAGCCGCATTGGACTAAACCTGAGCACCCACAGCAGTCAATAGAAGATTGGACACTGCCATTCATTGAATTAGTAGCTTAGTTTGGAGTTTTATTATATATTAGACAGCAGAAGAAAGTACAGGCTAAGCCAAATAACTAATGTCAAGAAAGCCCTATTCCTTGAATTCAGATCAGAGTCACTTCGCCGGCTTGGTCCGCGCTGGTAGGTAGTTTTAGCTCCTCATTTGGTTAGAACAGAACGCTCTATAATGGGTTACAACTTTACAACCTCCCAACTCCCGCATTGGCCTTGACAAACGCGGCAACATCAGAAACTGCTCTGGCACCGAGAATACGATTAGTCCCTGCGGCCGCCAACTGTGTCAGCGCGGCAGTGTTCTTAACACCCGCCAGAGCCCCTGAGCCATCGATGATTGAATTAGCCACACATACACGTCCAATGATCGAGGTGCAAGTCGATTCAGCGCCTGAGGGCACGTTGAAGATGGCGTTGGACTTTGTGGTTGAGCCGGTGGTCATGGGAGTGGTTACGTTGCTGAAGACATTTCCCTCAATAAGCGACCAGGTATTCGCCTCAATGTCAAAGGCATGGCCGGCCATATCCTCAAAGTAATTGTTGACGGCGTGGAAGATGTTTGTAGCGTCATTGCTACTAGTCCCGTAGTGTGGGGCGCGACCGGACAGATGATGCAGGTAATTCCCCGAGAACGTGTAGTAATCCTTTGCGCCGATGAGCAGGAGAGTCCAGTAGTGCTCGCTGTTGCAGGTCGCGGACCAGTGTGTCCGACCATCGAACTCGGAGTTCGAGATGGTGACGTGGCCTGCAGCTTCCCAGCCAGATACGATCATCTGACGACCGACAAGGCTGAACTTGCAGTGGTCGACCCAGACCTTGTCTGCCTTCTGGATAGTGAGCGCATCGCCACCCCAGACGTACTGCGGGTTGATGTTGTAGAGGTGGACGTTCTGGATTATGACGTTGGAGGCTCCGTAAATGCGCAGCCCGCGACCCTCGATGATGCCCTTGTTGCCGACGCCAACTATGGACTTGTTGCTGTTGACAGTGAGTGGCTTACCACCAGCCGCATTGTATGTAATCGCCGAGACGGCCGTCGTAGTGCTGCCAGTGCACGACAGCGTGCCGATGTAGTCCTGGCCACCGTGGAAGACGTCGCAGCCTTGGTAGCAGCCGGCCGAGGTGGTGGTGCCCATGCTGGACGTGAAGTCGAAGGTTTTGTCGATCAAAATGACCCGAGGAACATCGTCTTCTAGCCACGACTCTAGTCTGTGATCTCCTGTCAGTATCTTTTGCAGCAAGTCGCAGGCAGCATGGGGCCGGTGACATACTGCGCGATATCGGAGGGTGCTGCCGGCGTAGCACTACCTCCTCCAGTAGTGCCGGTGGCCATGCCAAAGGCTGTCCCAGTGACGCCTGCAGCAGTAACAGTGCTGGCGAAACAAACTATAGCTAGGGTGATGGCTTTCATTGCGGCGAGCCGGAAGCTGGGCAATCTGATGCTGTTCTGACCGTAGGCTCATTCATCTGGACACAGCACCGCTATTTATGTCTTTTGCGATGCATAGTGCAGATTCAACTCGTAAATTGACTTCATGTGGAATGATTAACGCCGTTATAATCTCCGAGTCCTGTGTCAGCAAGTCCCGAAAAGGGAATAGCTAGCACCGACTAGATCCGTTTCAGGACTGTGTGGAATCACTAAAGACGGGGAAATCTTCCCACCTGTCCATTGCCAGACAAACATAGGCTCGGCAGAACCCGATTGGACGGTTCAGATACTTCACACTGCATTTCAGACTGATGGTTTCATGTTTAGTGGTGCTCAAGGGTATGCTGCTCTCAATCTTTCTAGTTTGAAATCCCCAAATCACAAATCCTGGGCGGGTCATGCCATGATCCTTCATCTGATCTCGAAAGAATGGAGCAGTTACATGCGGCTGTCTAGCTCTACATAGTCGTCACGGATGCAGGAATTTCTTGGCTGTTCTCTGTGTCTGCCAGAATCGATTGCAGAAGGTTGACTCTACGCTACTTGTAGAATCCTCCAGTCAGATTGTACGGAACACCTTGGACTCAAGGCGAAAGCCAAAAAAAAAAAAAAAAAAGAAAAGAAAAGAAAAGAAAAAAGAAAACTATGAATGAGTATCCAGCCTGCGAGTAGACCGCAGTGAATGGAATCGAGCACGTAGGTCTAACGAGTTATGCAGTGGCAAAGGGTTGAGTCCTTTGGTTAGATAACACCAATGTATGACTGTTGTAGTTTCACTTCCGCGATGTAATAGCTGTGTATGAACAGTGGCGAAATAAGGGGTAGAAGGAGCTCCCTCCGCAGTGCCTGATGGAGAGCGTAAGGTACATTTGCGGGAGGGGAAGTGGATGGGAGTTTACGCAAGCACGCAAAACAAAACCATAGCCAGCTGGTGACATGCTTATTTCTTTCCAGTTCGTTAATTACACTTCATTGCATCCTTATCTAGTCTTAAATAAGCTGCTCCACCTCTTTTCCAGTAGAGATCTGTCTGGACGCCGGCATCAATAATTATATTTACGCACTCTTCAAGCGTATGCATGCAAAAACACAAGTCAGCTTCCAAGAAGCCCACGGGCATCTTCTAGGAGACCTTACAGTGCACGAACAGACAGACGCATATCTAAAGATCAGGCTTATATAACTAGAACTCTCGAAATCTTGGCACATCGGACGGGTTACCGTGTTGCTACAACTTACAGACCCGGGCTTTAAGTTATGAGCGAGCGACAAAATCAGAATGATAGTAAGTATAACTGTGGACAACAGCTCTTCTAGACAACCATGCCACTATTCTAGCCTCGTTGCCAGCCATTTAGTCAGTTTCATTACCGAGCAGAAAGACTGTACGGCCATTAGAATGCGAGTTTGAGACAGTCATAGATCAGTTGTGATCACTTTCCAAACATAGCATGCCTGAAGTCTTTCACTAAGAGCTCTAGTCTTTTCATATACCTTCCTACATGACCTTATGCGACACACATTTGGTTATAAAACCGGTTAAACTGGTACTAATTCAACATTGTTGTGATGCTCTACGTAGAAAATCCCATCCAAGTCACACCGTTGACTCTGCACTTCACTTTCTAACACACCACCTAGAAGCTGGGCTCGTTTTAAAGCACGGCATAAAGAAGTGGCATTGTCGCCAAAGAACAGTTACAATCCCAGGCGCATAACTGCCAGGTGCTATAACTGCATTCTATGCTCGGGCCAACAGCAGTTGCGACTACAACAACGCAGACACGAAACACCCAGAAAAAGAGAAATGAGGCATGGCTGTTGTAGTGGCGACGCCATTATGGTTTAGTCTCCATTATCATTATACAAGCATAATGGGTCCCTCTCCCCTGCAGTGGTACCTCCCTGAATGTATATACATGCCACCTTGATCACATACAGATACTTTATACATTTCTTCTTATCTTGATTACTTTTATCTCCTCTCGTCCACTAAGACAGTCACTGAAAAGGGCTATATAAGGACACATCAGGATTATATACTCAACCAACTCCATATAATCTACCAGACAGTCACAGTTACTACAAGGGATGAGGCTCTAGTCTGCCAGTTAACCTTCTTTCAGAAACAGGGTGTATACTTGGGAATTGAGGACTGATTTAGGATCATGAGCATTCATATCTAAAAGCCAAGGGTGCACAAAGAGTTGACTGCTTTAACTGCCTATGAGCCACCGCACACCAGGTAATGGCAAGTATCCAACCTTAAGTCAGACACATGCTTCCAGTACTGGGAGATATTTAATTAATCTGATTCTTAAAAACAGCAGTCTAATTACTAAGTGATATATAAATAATATACCCACTAGTCTAGCATAATTAGGGAAACATAAAATTAACTAGCTTACTGTGCTGGTTAGGCAAAACCTAAACTTATCTATCACTTCATGAGCTCAGCTCGAGAAGCTCTTATACTTTAGGATGGGTATGATTGGTATCATTGTTTACTAGTAGCCCTTTAGGGTTAAAGACCTAAACATTGCAGCTAGTCTGAAGAGAATTTAGCAAGCTTCAGGCACCACAAGTTATTAGTATGACCTTCTCCGTAGGCTCCCATATAGTGCAAGAACTTTAAGCCTCTTGTTTGTAATTCGCAGTTTATTCTCAGCCATATCCAGGGCCCCTGTCAGCTCCAGGGTACTAACCCGGTCGTCCTACCTCCAAAAACCAAGCTATGGTAAGTTCCACGCATTTGCTGAATCGAGATTGGTTTCTGACAGGCAATAACCCAGGGACGGACATAAAGGATGTTCGAAACGAGAGACTGGCCGAAGTACCAGAATGTGCAAGTTGCTGGCAATATTGTTGCCTGTTGGGTTGACACAGCGTAGACCATATAACACCTCGACGTCGTTCAGACTGATGTGGTTAAAAAGGAGTGTTGCCAGACATACCAGTCTCTTGACCACCACATATGTGCCGCAATGTTGGCAACAGCTTCCAATTGGGAGAGATGCACAAAATCCATATCCCATACATCAATCAATTATTTATACAGATTCTACCTCAATCCCCTCACTGGACTCACCTGGCAACACCCTCTTCTGTGCCTTGGCGCTCTGGTTCGACCTGAATGAAAGAACCATCATGAAAATGATGTCACACTGAGTACTCCTGCAATAACTTAGTAGGTAATTATTACCCTAGTTAATGCATTAATGCCCTGATTCTTGGGAAGCAGGAACCCTAACCTACTATCCGTGATACTAAGAGTACTTACTAACCAGCCCGGCCAGTGGTATATATATATGAAGACACTCTTCACGCCTGTGCATCAGAAATGAATATATTAAATTAACCTTATAAGTGGTTGGAAGAGCAGCATGCTAATAACAACCAATAACAACCAGACTAATGACTGGGTGGTAATCGCTAATTAATTATGCCAGTATTGATGCGAAGGTAGATTCCTAATCCAAGCCCTATAATAACTAGAGCCAGAGTAAACAGTTGTAGTGGTGTGTGGGTATGTAGGATCGTCTTAGCATAGGGGATGATGTGAATTGAAATAGTAAAAGATGGTAATAATATAATAAAGGTAATGCTCATAATGACTGCATGGGCTGTCAATGCTAAGTTGGATAATCCAGTCCGTCCTTTGCCTGTTGTCTGTGTGGCTGCTATCGCGTTGTACCTAGCGAAGGGGTTTGATTTGTTCACAGTGGTCAACTGGGCCTGTGTTATGGTAATGGTCTGTGTCCCATAGGAATCATGCCACACCAGATTGTATGAGACATTGCTAGAGTCAATTAGGGAGCTCTTCTTTGTTCCCCAGATCTATTACTTAAGGTGCTGGATGTATCTAGAGAGCCACTAGTCCATTGAAGGCAGTTATTACAGTGCATATTAGTGGTCATGTACCCATTACTGACGCTAGGACAATCTAGGAGATTGATATGTGCATTAGAGTTATAGTCCAGCTCTGAGTGACCTGCGTTAGACTAGGGAGAAAGGGTTACATTATTAGCAGACACAGCATACATAATAAATATATTATGGCCCGCCATCTTTGAGCCTCAGCCAAGAGCCACCCATTAATATAAGATGAGCCTGTGGATTTGAAGTATAACAGGGCAGAGTTACTGAAACTATGCTTCTATTCACTGTAACACTATAGGCGACATCACTTATAGGAGAGAAAGAGTAGCTTTGGCTGGCAACACGGGGAGCTGTCATGTCAGCACTTATTTAGAGGCACAAGTAGGAGATACATACTAAATGCCAGATATATGAACGTGCCTCAATGCATTGTGAAGATATATCTCTTAGTTGTTACTGCAGTAGGCAAGCTGAGCATGAGCAAGAGGGACTATACAAATTACTCAGAATGTCAACCAAAAGTGCGTTGCCTGCATTGATAACTCTGATAGCCAGTCCAACATAGACTACCGAAGTCAACCATCCATGGTTATCGAGGGATCCGATGCACCATCTGATCAACTTGGCCACGTTGAGGAACGCCATGTCCCGTCTTCGTTTTAACTCTCCGCTATGCTATGAAGAATGCCCACCAATCAGTTCCTCATAGTGTTGCCTTATATATCTAACCGATCGAACCTTACCGTCTATACCATGGAGTAATGTTCAGGCTATAAGACTGATAGAATAATCTGCTCCCAGTCGCCTCATTCCCAGCTAAAGCCAGGGACTATCAACGGGGCAATGGAATAGTAGATCCCGCACCGTTTTGATGAAATCGGATCCACCGAGAAACCCCCGAGGTGAACCCAGAAATCCGGGGTCTGATTGACCCGAAAAGAATGACGACTGTGTCCGGGGTGAGTACTGACGCGTCCTGGCGGCGTTCTTCATGCAGTCCATGGATGAGCGGGGAGAGACATGAGCTTGACCGGCTAAGATTGCACGCTCAACCAAGGCCCTTTCTTTTAGTCGTAATCAAAAGATGAATCAAAACTGGGGTGATTGGTCGTATGATAATTGTTTCCACGTCAAACAATATCATTTGTCCTGAAAATACAGTTGCCTTGAAGGATCAATCACAACTTGTACGTCGAATTTCAAGTAGATACAAAGGAAACTTTATTCCCGTTGCACAGCCTGCCTTATCTTTATCCTAACCTCCGTAGGCCATTTCGTGGAGCAAAGAAAGATGGCTGGATTGGTTAGAAGAGGAAATAGAGACCATCTCAACTTACATGGCCGGTCCCAAGTTTGAGTACTGAGAGCAATCGTCATCAACTTCATTTCTAGGATTGGAAGGGGATTAAGACCTTGATCGCTCCATGAGAGGGAAGTGCTCCAGGAAGGAGAAGTTATCGAGTTTTGTGTCATATTCTTTGAGAACATGGCTGGAATCCATCTGTCTAGGGACAAATTCATGATTGGTCCGTTTGAGGAACTCTCCATAAAGTAGCGATAGTGATATATGTCATTATCCTCGATATAATAGATAGATTACATTTCGTACACTTATAACATTGCTCATGTTGTTAGGAGCTTTCCTCTACCCTGAGTTTGTTTGAATGGGAGACCTATCCCATCGGCCCCGCCATGGTTCTCTCAGGGGACCACTTTGTGGGTCTTGTCGTCAGTGCGCATAATAAAGTTTCTGCTTGATAGGCATCAGCAAGATAAAGCTTGTGTTCGCCACGTATTGGATAGGAGACGGTAGGCAACATTCTTATTCCAGCCATTGATGACCATCAGTCTCCCTCCCATTGGCTGAGTCGATCTGAGACTACCACGGAACCCGCCCATCTCCTACTTCTGGTAACTACACTAATTGCTGATGACATCTGCCACTTCCGAGTATGAATATTTCTCACGTGACCATATACGTCCAACTAGTTCAGCAATGTGGAGGCTGCTGCTACAACTACAACCATCTTTGTGTATCTATTGTACATCAGCTTATTTCTTACTGGGCAATTTGAGCCTCGCCTAGAGGCTTTTGATGGCCACTTGTCTACTGTTCCGACACTTTGCGGGGCCCCGTGGCGCGCAGCTATGAAACGTTTGAGATGCTTACTGCGAAATCTGAGCAGCACTAAGGAAGCACAGTTACAACCATGTGCCAGTCACCCTTGCAAATTTACTGCATATGCGTCCTGAACTGGTGGCGTGGCTGATGATGGCTGCTGCCTTTGCCTTTACCATGGAACCTGAGGACCATAACCTTGATTGGTCACTCTTCAGCGTCCTGGAAATCAGACCAGAAGAATCAGCTGGTAAGCTCTTTTCGGGAGGGTTCAACAGTTGTCCCCAGCATTAAGTTAATAAGATGTCGTGGTACATATTTCTACTGCTCCTAATGGGGCGCTCATCTTTCAACCTTGGAACCTGCCAGGCTGACGCGTACATGCAAGTCTCGAAGTGAAAACGGTGCGGCTTGCTAGAAGTGAACTGTTGAACTATTTATGCGCGTGTTCGGCTCTTCACTAAAGATGGTTGATTACCCATGATTAGGAACCTACAAAAGACGCAATCATCCATAATCACTGGTTTCAAGATTAGGGACATGGCTCATGATGTTACCCAGCATGTCTCTGTGAGCATCAAGAACAACCTGACTAAGGGTGAGATTATGCTTCAAAACTTAGCTCTGCTTCGGTACGTCTACTAAGGTATAAAAAGCTTTTATGCTGAGCTAATCATTCCTCTATTTGGCAAGCGGCCAACCTTACAAAGAGGGAGACAGGCCAAGTCTCATATCTGCCGAAGATGTGAATAAAATAGTGATTCGTTCAGGAGAGACTAAGAAAGTGTCTTTCTGTGGAAGTGCGGCATATGGGGCGGGAGTTGAAGGCACTTTGGGTCTTTATAACGATCAGGATGGCCAAATTGCCTCACTATACTGGAATGGTCCTTATAATCAGAAGGGAAATCTGTTCGAAGTAACCAATGCTAACACTCAACATTACGAAGTAATAGTTGGACCTATCCCTTTCAAAGGCATTTTGGGAGACGTTTTAGTCACTGTGACTGCTCCTGACGAGGGTTAGGTACAGTCTGCCGCAGAAGTATTCGATCAATCTTGCCTTTAACACAAAATATATTACAAGTTGAGTTTCCAAATTTAGTATCAGAGCCACAGTAGTCCATTGAAATGATCGACATGGTGCATTGGATCCCTTGGCTTCCAAGAAGAGGCAAAGGATTGTCATGCGGCAGCATTCCAGGTTTACGATAACAAGTCTCGGGTCTTTATGAGCCAAGTACGGAAGGCGTTGGTGACCAAAGTGTTTTTGATAAGATACAGTGGTCGCCTTATTGGGTCATGTGGCTGGCATCATGCTTGAGGCTAGATCTACTTGGCGGGCTACTTAGGGATCCCAGTGAAGGGATGGCAGCTGCCAGAGCATGAGATCTTGAGGAATTGTGCTGAAGCTGACGGGAGTTGCAAAATAGGTTACGCAGAAAGATGAAGACTTCATTATCTTATGTTTTTGTGAGAAGTAATGTACGTGGCACTGCGCCGGCCCGTCCACATGACCATTAGTTGATGGAACTGGCATCGCGAACCCTCCAATAGTCCCTCTGATAGTCATAAAATAAAAGGCGAGGCTAAATTCACAAAGGGATATTTCATTTGCTGAGATGCGAGAGGGCTTCTCTCTCTCTCAAATCAACCGAGTTTCTTTTACCCCTTTGTTGGCTCTATTACCTTTTTCGTATAATTTGAGGTGCATCTCACTTTCTCTTGCTCGGCATTTCCCACGGGATGCCCCAATTTGTCCCTCACACGAGTTCCCAAACCCCAAGGTAGGCGAGAAGCCGTCTTTGCTTCTTTATTAAAATGAACAGCCAGAATACGCCATCGTCGTCCCACAGGCGCCGGCGACCCCGCGTTGGCGTGCGAGCAATGTCATCGGCGCAAGGTCCGATGTGACCGGAAGATGCCTTGCGGACCGTGCAGGAAGACTCGAACATCCTTGGCACGTTCGTATGTCCATGAAGGAAAAGCCGCCCTGGATGCTGGGCTTGACACGTCTGCAATTGACGGGGAGGAATCAGAGTCGCAGATTCCTTGTTCTCCTGGGGCCCTTCTTGATGCTAGGGGTGGCTATGTCGAAAGAACCCGACTGGCCCATCAGAACACCGTGTGCGAACGCTTCAGGAAAGGGCGGAAAACTTGGAGCATAGTATTCCTGCAAATCATAGGCACGATGATGGATCTATGGCATATGACATTTCTGGAATAGCTCGCAGTCTGAACGAACTTCAGGATCGCGTTAAAGAGCTGGCACGGCTATTCCCTACTAGCAGACCGGATCGACGAGCTTCCCATCGGATCAAGATTCCTCCTCTGGTCCCATTCTCGAAATGCACTGACCATAGGATAGAAGTTTTCGGCATAACACATTGGGGCCCATGTGTTCCAACGGGTAATTATCAGTTCAACTGGTGGAAACGTTTCATTTTGTTAACTCCAGCCAGTTCCACTACCTCCGCGACTTTCATAGGTCAGCTATTCATGCCGAAAGTCAAGTCAGCAACTTCCTTCAGCAAACTCGTGCAATGACATCCATCATCAAAGGCTGGCAAGCACCGCAGCTTCATGATCCGGCTCCAGGCTTGCAGAATGATCTACCCATGAAAGAAGTCTGCGACCAAAACGTCCATTGCTACTTACGGACACTCCAATTGATATTCAGAGTACTACATATACCTTCGTTTTATGAAGACTATGCAGAATTCTGGGAACATACGGAGTCGGGAACAGTATTGTCTCCTAAGCGGAATACTTGCCCAGCCCAGGTCACACATCATTCAAAAGAAGCAAACTGTGATTTGCGAAGCTCCTCTAGAGAGTATGCAAAACTGCCGGTCCTCTCTCCAGGAATTCATTGCTCGTGAAACGAACAATACTAGTACTGATGGGACGCTGGCCCATGAACTGACGTATCGGTCGAGTTGTGACGGTGCCATACCACCCAAATTAAGTCCAGGTTTTTGCGTTCTGTCCTCGGTTCGTCTGATTTGTACATTCGTTACTGACAATCTTCAGGCTTTGGAAACTGATTTTGATTCATTCAGCTTTTGGGAATTGGCACCGGCATCATCACCTATTTCTTTGGATTGATTTCGGGATAGTGATAGCAAGTCTCACTCAACCGTTGCAAGGATAGTTCATATCAAGATATTGGTGTCATGTCCTACGCTGGCCAACTCTTGCTTCATCCTTTGGGTCTTCTAGGCGATATGTCGGAGCTACAGTCCTTTTTCGTCGCCATGGCTTTCAGGTTAAGGGATAATTCTTGATGTTACATTTCTGCGCTCTATATATCGGGAGACTCTCGGATTACTTAGTAGCCACATGTCGTTTAACTTGATTTGCTGCGCCTGCACCGGGGGGTGAGCCTGATTTTCGCCGCCCTCTTCGCATAGCCATCCCGCCTGGAGGAAAGGGTCATCTTTGGAGCGAGATCCAGCGCGTCATGGACTGCTATCTCGTTGACTAACTTTGGAAGGAGAGACAACACAACGAGCAAGAAACAAGTAGATTCTTCAAGAATTTTTAACAGGGCTGCTAAAAAAATCAAGAAGGCCCCAACGTTTCTGGGGCATTATCGTTTAGACTAATATGGTGACGCACCGGGGCTGGGGACATGGACAAATGAAGGAGGGCAAAAAGCGAATGCGGGTCGGATCGCGGACGGCCTAATAGGTTCACGTCAAATTTGAAGGATTCTTCGACTGCTCATTAGGGGACTACTAGAGAGGTACTTCACAGTAGATTCTGACAAACCTGACTGATCCATGCCAAGATTAGTACCTAAAAGGGCAATTCCTCGAAAAGAGTAAAGGGGACCCTTGATTCAAACTAATTGCTCCTGAAACATGTTCATAGCCTCAACTTATCATTACGTAGTATTAAGCATTATGGTCTCAAAGAATCTAGGCCACGGCGCTTGAGAATCAGCAGGCTAACCCGAAATCTTGGTGGCGTTACCCCTGGCGCCATAATGCTAATTTAAAGAGCATGAAATGACCCACTCACAGCAAGCGCAGAGCTTCGGGCTTGAAGTCTAGAATGCCCTCGACATCTAACTTCCCTCGTCGAAGGAAACTGCCGAGCGAGCTTCATGTAACGTCAACAAATTGCGACCCGGAAATCCCGATAGGGGATATTTGAAGATATATAAACAGGACCCTCATGTTACTTTCTTTTCTTTTGCATTTAGTTGTTCCCCACAACCTTCCATTCATTTCTCTCATGAGTCTGGCTACTCACGAGGTTCATTCATTTTTTTCTCCTTCTTTTCACTGATTCCACGGTGTACTTCGACTGAATTATACGAAGATGCATTTCAAAGCTACAGCTATTCAGTTCGCTGCCCTTTATGCAACAGCATTCGCCAAGGACTCGCGAACGTTCGCGGTGAACCACTTCTATGGCCAGGGTCCGCTAACAATGGGCCGTATGGATCCCATTATCAATCCCGGTACTGCATCCAGTCATGTGCACGCGATCCAGGGGGGGAGTAACTTCAATTTGACCATGGGTAACGATGATCTGCTGGACTCACGTTGCACCTCTTCCCTCGTGGAGGCGGACAAGAGCAATTACTGGACTCCGGCATTATACTTCCAAGATCCCACAAATGGAAGCTTCATCTCAGTTCCCATGTTTTACATGAATGTCTACTACTTGTGCGTAGCCCTTCAAGTCCTGCATTTTCGAGAAATCAAGTTGCCAACTAAGAAAGAACAGTTTCGAACCGACCGATGATGAGATCAAAGCCTTCCCTGTCGGCCTCCGCATGGTCAGTGGGAACAATAGCCTTCGAACTCCCCCACCGGGCGGAGCTGCCAATGTCCTGGACACGAATCAAGGCGTCATTCAACCAGTTCAGTGGACATGCCCACGGACATCCTATGATCCTCCCTCGTATCCTGCAGATTCCGATGGATTGCATGGTGTTGGGATTCAAGACCCCAATAATGCTGGGGCTGGAGCTGGCTTCCCGCATATGAACTGTGACGGATATGCATCCCCTCTGCGTGCTGATATTCACTTTCCTTCTTGTTACAACCCCGAGGCTGGCCTCGATGACTTCGAGAACAATATGGTGTTCCCGAGCAGCAAAGGAACCACAGGAGGCAAAATGAACTGTCCGACAGGATGGATTCACGTACCCCATATCTTCTACGAGGTTTACTGGAACACCCCTTTATTTGCGGACATGTGGGAGCAAGGGAAAGGCACGCAACCCTTCATTTTGGCAAATGGCGACCGCACTGGGTACTCTCTTCACGGGGATTTTGTGAGTTTTTTTTATGATGATGAGTCCTTGGTACTATAGCTAACAAGATTATCTAGATCTCTGGCTGGGATGTGGACGTCTTGCAAAAGATTATTGATAACTGTGATGCCGGCGATTCGGGCATGGACAAGTGCGCCGACGCTGGCAAAATCAACGACTCTTCCGACAGCTGCAACATCGCCAACCTGGTTCCCGAGAAGATTTCCGGTGTTCTCGAGAAGCTGCCTGGCAACAATCCCCCAACTGGATGGGGTCAAGGCGAGAGCGAATCCTCTAGTTCATCCGATCCACAGAGTACATCGACTACCACCAGCATACTGTCTGCATCTCAGGTCTTATCTACCACACCTACTCAAGTCTCTACTACAGAAAACAGTATCATCGGCTGGTCATATCTTGGCTGCTATTCCGACAATGTGTCTAGTCGTGCGCTCACTGGGATCCAATTCGCGGATCTGGGCACTGGCAATGTGACTTCAACTGGCTGTATGGAGTATTGCGGAAATGCAGGCTTTAGCCTGGCGGGCACTGAGTACGCTGGCCAATGCTTCTGTGGTGACAATATGGAAGGCAGCTCTGAGATCGCGGCAAACAAATGCGATATGAAATGCGAGGGTGACACCTCCCAGATTTGCGGTGGCAGCTTGGCATTGAGCGTGTATAAGAAGGCTAAGAAGGCTGCATCGAAGAGATCTCGCATGGACTTTCTTCAACATGTGCACCGCAAACATGTTTGATTTCAGTTTTGCGTGAGCGAGTATCTGGGATGCTAAATTACGCGTAGACTCGAAGACCCCTCGCAATGCGATATGCAGGGTACAGCAACTATATATTGTTGAGGCTTTATCAGTCTTCAATACCGCTGAGGCTTCCTTGATAGATATCAGGTGACTGAGAGCTTCTTTTGCTCTCCGGTCCCTGAGACACGGTGTATGGTAATATGGACCTTTGGGAAGCGTGTAAAGCACGCTTCTACTCAGGGGTTATCTTAGACTTCTCGAACACCTTCAATATTACTCAATTGCAGGCTTGCGTCGTTCCCTCCAGATCCTATGTATACAGAATCCACCGCTGCTGATTAATGCATGCTTGCTCCTTGCAAGTAGTGTTGCGGCCTTGGTCTGGCTATTGGGCCGGCCGAAGATTCGAATGAATGGTCTGTGTCAACCAAGGCCTGACTCCATCCATGTGGTATCACGCTCATGGGAGTACTACCTTGCATATAAATTCTAAACAACTGCATCCTAGCACATACGATCATAGGATGTGGAGAACACGGCTTCCTGTCCGCCCAGCCGTACTTAAACCCATTATTGAACGCGGTAAATTCTTAAAAAGCCTCCCTCCCCTGAAAAGGCGACCTTATGATTTTAGCGCGGGTGCTGGTGATGTGGGTGAGGACTTTATTACTCCTCATCACTACTCTGAAAGATGGCTTAGAGTGGTGATGAGAGGTGGTGATAAGGGTGCGCGAGTAGTGAAGGATACCTTTACTAAGTAAAACATATACTAGGCCGCTAATCCAGCTGCTGTTAGATAGGCTGAGAGCCCTGTAGTTTAGAGATGGAGTTTTTTGATTATTATATTATTTAATCTTTACTAAATTGTCTACTGGCCCCGAGCTTATATCCGCAGGTGATGTCGCATAACCATGTTTTCAGAAATGGACAAAGAGCGTCTGGAGAAAGTGGTCAGAGAGCAGTAAAGGCTTGCTGAGTCACTTGGATTTACTCTTGACTAACATAACTCCCAACCGAGCCACCCCTCATCTGATTTCGACGCGTTCGAACGTTTGAAGCCATCCAAATCAACCAAAACAATATATTTTTATTAGATCTAGCTAGTACGGCGCGTAGGGCAGCTAGTTCTAGTATACCCTATAATAAAGTAATTAGAACACCTTGGTGGCGCGTGTTTGGTTGGTTCTAACAGTAAAGGTACAGAATCAATAGATATACGGTCTAGAGTTGCATAACCGACCCGCAAAAATCGAACCCAACCCTCACCGAACGGGGGGGTCGGGCTCAGGGCCTAGCCTAGGGAATCGCACCAGGTTAGGGGCGGGTCTGGGTCAGTTCTAGGGGGTCTGCGGTTAACTGCAAAAAACCCATTTGCTTAGTAATTACTAATTTCTCAGATTGAGCTAATAGTTTTTATATCACTAGATAGCCCCAAAATCAGGATATCTAAATATATAAATATCAATTCAAAATACCTAGTGGTTGCTGAGATATAAGGGAATAACCACTTTAGTTATAGATTGGTATGAAAGTGGTGCGGAGATATATATATAAGGGCACCAAGCTCTGATACTGTGATACCCACTATAATTTAAATATATTTTTAACCACCACCCATTCAAATCAGTAGATATTAAATCAATATTTCTAATATAGATTAAAACAGCTATAATTATTATATATTCCATAAAGAAATCATAATTTTATATAAGCCTGTTTAATAGGCTTAAAGTATTGGCCTAAGGTAGGAGAGATTGAATTCTGAAAACTATTAAAATTCTGGTTATTGCCTCGGCATACTGCTGGCCTAGATAGGTTAGTAGGGGCCTCGCTATACCGAGCTAGGGCTAGTAGTGGGGTTTTAACGGTGAAACTGCAACCAAATCACACTAGGTTTGATTTGGTTCTGAGTTCAAAAATTTAGACCCAAAACCGTAGCGGTTCGGTGCCAACTCAGGTTAAACTCACCCAAACTTGCACCAAATGCAACTCTATATCCAACCATGAACATCATTTCTTTGATTAGTTACATATCAGGTGCAGAACATGACATTTTAGTCTTGGCCATTGATTATATTTAACACTGTCCTTGTCTTATCCTCAGTCTCCAATCCTGACTGGAGGATGCGAGAGTTGCACATCAGATTGGAGCTGAGAATCCTCGTTAGTTCTGAATGACAGATTGCTCTTTCCAGTCTAGAGCTGATATCTTCCTGGCAGAACTTGTCTTCGTTGGACGCATCCCCTATCATGGACTTTTCTAGCTGGTCCATCCGCTGCCCAGTTACCCTTAGGAACGGCGTCATTGCTAATGAACGGAACGACAATCCCTGCATTTTGGCTATGTACTCTTTCTGAAGACAGCCACCATTGACAGTATTGAAATTTGCTGTGAGCTTGTTGCTTTAAATATAACTAGTTACATTTAAGCACATCAAGTATTTGTTCTCAGGTTGTACTAGTATTACTAGCCCACTGTTAGTTGCTTGTGCCTTTGCAATGACACCACCTACTGTAAGTATATATAGTATTATTGCCTTGAGGTAATCCTTGTTAGTTGTTTATAAACACCCTTGGAGCCTTTCAAGCCATCCTAGGAGTCCTCCACCAGAGACTTTAACATTGATATATAGGCCTGGTCGTGTGATTAAGTAAATGCCAGCTTGTCTTACAGCATCAAAGAATCCTCTACTGCAAAGACACAGTCAGGGTGTATTTTTCCGCGTTCTCCTTTAAGCAGGGCCTAATCTAAGTAAAATAATGCTCCTGATTATCCCAAAGCTTGAATTTTCTGGAAGACATCAAGCCAGACACTGGGTGAAGGAAGCTGAAATGGGTGAAACTCGCCGGAGAGGAAGAGTAGCCTCTCCCCCTGAATAGAAATAGAATACTCATCCCATGTCATGATGCTTTGGAGTGATCCGCTTTGGGCCCAACCAGTACTCTCATGATCTGAGACTGGAGCGTAAAACGGATGAGGATGCGAGACCGCCAGAAGCAGTGACAGTGTGCTAAATAGCAGCATCACGCCAGCAAAAAAGTTTTGGACATTATCGTGGTTAAAAAGTAAGTAAATGCTGAAATGGAATGTCACAACGAGCAATAGAGCGATCAGACCACTTTCAGGCTTTACTAGATCTTGTAGAGTAAGCGCATACACCATTTTAGGAGGCGCATAAGCCGGATAATTAGGTCCTACCGGCTCTCCTCTCCTAGTACTTTAGGTAGAACGATTGCAAATCCAGCTTAAAGTGAACTCAAAGCCCAGTGAAAACGGGGGTTGAGAACCCGCTTCTCCTTGCAGGGGACTCGAAAATCTCAAGGGTCACACACGTCTCGCTCTACTCCAATGCCTGTTGGCGAATCAGCAGAGACTGTATCCATGTATAGATTATGTACCCATGAAGTTCCTCGCCACATCGTGTGAAATGCTGAGAACATAGCCAAACTATAAGACGAGTACGCGTAATTTCGTGAATATGTTCGGTGATTGCAGTTTAGACTTGTATGTACTGCATTACAGTATCTGTATCAGATTGCAAGCCGCGGAAATAATTAGGTCTGAAGTCAAGTCTCGACTCATCGGGAAATCCTCAATCTCTGCTCCCAGCCGTTTCCTGAAGCGAAGTAGCGTGGTATGGATAGCTCTTCTGCCTTGATTGTATAGGGTCGTATATGGATGGTAAAGGCAAATACGCAAAATGCGTACGAAATGAACGTCTGATTCCTCCAATCTTGCTATATATCGTAGTACCTATATATGGGACACGCGATATTGGTAAGGACAGCATTAAACGAAGTAGACTCATTGAAATTGGCGTGTTGAAACTATGGTAGATTCTGGCGATCTGATGGTTCAAACGAAATACAGAATGTGGTATTGCCCTGGCATTTACCGATAGCGGCCAGTATGATTGACGCACCTCCCAGATGAGGATAGCGAAACTGATAATACCAACCCCATCTAGTGCACTGATGAGGCGGTGCACGGTTCCCCCATCGAGGTACGAAGCTTGTATCCGAGGGCCGAGGAGTACGAGAAATATGATCCTTGCCACTGCGGGGTTTTCCACTAAAAGGTCCTCTAATAGCCAAATCATCTTCGTACTCGTTCCATTCTCCAAAGAGAGTATAGCTTCAAGGCGCTCCTGTTGCTAAAATCCCGATGTCACGGATTGTCTCTGCACTCTGGTATCGCACCACTGGACGGTTTTCATAGGCGAAGTGGGATGGGCCGAATTCTTCGAAGAACCGCCCTTGCACTGGCTATGTAATATTCACCATCTACTCTTAGTCGAGAATCCCCAACACGCTAATCCTTTTCGCGTCACTGCTAAGCTTGTTGTCAGAGCAAAGGTAGCCTGGAGCGACGCAAACCCAGGACACTGCGGCATAGATCCTCGGTAGTGGAATAACAGCCTTTTCAAATGCATATCTCGATTCCCATACATCACTAGGGCAAGCTTTGCTCTAGTGGGTATGATCGATTGCACTGGCGCATGTTTCGCTCCCCCGGAGTTTTCAGCAGTCCAAGTCCACCATCCCAGACTCAAACAACGGCGTCAGCACTACCTAGATCCTTTCTATCCCGCCATGGTACTGGCGTTCAATAATAATCATGCTATCTACTATTGTTATTTGCAGGGGCCTATCAACAAAGAGTAGTATGAAGCCACAAGCAGGGGTATTTAACTGAGGAATAGCATCCTGGACATTTCCAGGCGATGCCTAACAGTCTATTCCAGCCCTATTGGTCCCCTCCCAGCCTAGCAAAAAGCATAATGGCGGGCATTTCATTTGTGGCCACAAACGCCACCAGGTTGATGACGCGTTCCCCGCACATCTGGGGGCCCGTGGTCCCTCCGGTTCCCAGACATGCTCCGAACGCCTGGTCAAGAAGAGTTCAAAATGATGAACACCCCCCAGCTCTCTGTCGCCACCTGCACATACCGTGCAAGAAACTGGCGTCGGCACGATACCTCAATTTGCATTCCTAGAGGTACTTCATCAAAACGACTGTATCATGTCCTAGCGACTGTGTGCGAGAGCAACACGTCGCTTGTCCGCCAGCATGAGGAATGCTTCTGCTGCGGTCGTGGCGTCGTGGCCAAAACCAAATTATGAAAACCCCAAGTACCAGGGTCCACAGCTACTCATAGTTGGGATCATTCTTTTGATACTGAGTACGGTAATTGTAGTACTCCGCATATGGGTTCGCTTGTTTATAAAGAACAAAGCCGGGTGGGATGACTGGCTGATGGTGCTCGCCATTGTATGACTCCTTGCAGATGTACTGAGGCGGCTTCCGGCTGATGTGTGATAACAGGCCTTTATAGTATGTTCTACCGTCACCGCCAATCTTGGGACCACATACGGATGGGGTCAGTATCCTGTGCTTTGTCTGATCGAATAATGTCTCATGATTCTGGTGCAGGCCACCATATTTGGGATGTCAAGCCGGAGTGGTCAAAGCCGACATTGATGGTACTCGAACCCAGCTTGCGTTTGGCCAAATTCGGAATCTAACGTGGACACAGACAAGCTGGTTTAATCAGCTGTTGCTTGTCATCATAATGGCATTGGTCAAGCTTTCGCTCCTCATCTCCTATCTGCGCTTTTTCACACAGCCTCTGTTCAGAGGGCTGACATGGGCCATGGTCGCGTTGATTGTATCATGGGCCCTTGGTAAGGATAACGAGATCGCCTCGTTGGAAGCCCTTAATAATTGAGCTTTCTAGCATACATGATCGCCCTTTTCCTTGCATGCAAACCGCTCAAGGACTACTGGGAATCTATCCAATTCAATCCACCGAATTGTATAAATCAGAGCGCGTCGACGTTCTCCTTTTCCATAACGAATCTTGCTACCGATCTCATGGTCTTGATTCTTCCCATGCGAGTCCTGTGGATGCTCAAGCTCCCAATACGCGAGCGGTTGGTCCTGATTACGGTGATGGACATAGGAATACTGTACGCATTAGTTCTTTCGACTCATCCCCAGAGTATGACACGTTACTAAAGCAATTGAAGGGCGTGTGTAGCATCAGCCGTCCGGGTTTACTATTCCTATCGCACCCTAAACATAATTTACGACATCACCTGTTCGTTCTCCAGCCGTATCATTAGTAATGAAAGTCAGCTAATTACTTCCAGGGGACGGCTACGACATCTGGCTGTGGATCTTGGTCGAAGTCAACCTCGCGGTGATGTGTGCTTCTATCCCCACCCTTCGTCCTCTACTAAAGAAATACGGTTCTCGAAACTCCAAATCCAGAAAGTCCCGAGCATCAAATGCTATGCAACTGACTTCTCCCTCCTCTCCACCAAAAATATACATACACACTACCGTCAAGCAAACGGTCTGGCAATCAGACTCCACAGAAGCTTTCGCACTGGTGTAGCTACCGTCGACCGTGTATCAAAGGTTAGCGAGGTGGAGTAGGTCAAAGCAGAAATAATACTGTTTTATTATATTAATAGACCACGGATATAAGCGACCCGACTATTAGCAATCTCTTTGATATAAGCAATCGAAGACGTGTCCAAAATCAAACCACCATATCAAAGTGATTAACCCAGAGAATCTAGGGTGTAAATGGCGTAGTAATAAGAAGGCCTGGATGAGCCAAAAGAGCACCGGCTTTGGTCCCGCTTTACGGTCTATAACCCATCGGTCAATGAAATGTAAGTGTTTGTCACCAGCTCCTAGCCCGTTTGCCCACTAGTCGACACCAGCTGATCAAGCTTCTCCTTTAGCGTGGCTGTTGTGTCCGTCTTCACGGGCGGAGCCTTCTTCGGTGCTGTTGTGGCAGGCATCGCTGCTAATCGCCTCGGTCGCCACTGGACCATCATCTTGGGTTCTTTGATCTTCTGTCTTGGCGGCGCCTTGCATACATCTGCCAAGAACCTCAGATGTCTTTACAGCGGCCAGTTGATTGCAGGTCTCGGTGTGGGCGTTCTCGTGATGACCGTCCCATTGTATCAAGCTGAGATTGCGCATCCTGCTATTCGCGGACGTCTGACAGGGCTGCAACCGCTCTTCACTGGGTTAGGGGCTACGACTGCGGGTATACCTAGACCATCCTATTATTCCTGATGCGCAAGCAACTCTCACATGAAAGGGGGCTTTAATGCTCTCTAGTGTTTATCGCACACGGGATGGTTAGCAATTTTGTCAGTGATAGATTAGTGGCGCGTGCCTCTCGGCATCCAGATCATCCAGACCGGCATTTTAGGAGCCCTGATAAGTCTATTCCCAGAGTCGCCCCGTTGGCTCATGGATCACGACCGACAGCAGGAGGCGCTCCAAACGCTTGCGAGACTTCACTCTAACAATGATCTTAACAACACATGGGTTCTCGCAGAATATGAGCAGATCAGGCGCACAATCCAACATGAGAAAGAAAATGGCGCTTCGAGTCCATACGAGCTCTTCAAGGACCCGGCATCTTTTCGGCGATTAGTTCTTGTCACGGCCATACAGGCGTCCGTCCAGATGACAGGAGTCTCTGCAATACGATACTTTTCCCCGAGCATCTACAAACAGGTCGGAGTTGGGACAGCGCAGGCACTGCTGTACCAAGGCATTTCATACATCTGGTGCATTGCTGGTCACAGCCCGTATACGCGCAACGTTTCTTTTGCATGCGTGTCCCTGTTGCATGCCATCAGAATCATCGTCTCTAGTAGAAGACGCTTGGCCGAAGGCAGCGGTAGGCCGATCAAGATCGGCGTTGTGCTACTATTAGACACTGGCCTGGCACATCGGTGAGGGGTGGGTTGAATGCGAAGTAAGAGACGCGGGAATCGAAAGGATGTCTCGATCGCCTGCTGCATTTCTCCGCTTCCCCGGTATCCAGACACGGCTAATCTGTCGATGTGCACAAGTACTTCCATTCCAGGACTAGAAGGGCCCAGTCTCCTTTGTCTGGTTGCAAAAGGGTGCCAGAACTTAAGATGGCCAAAAGAGACGTCGGCCGGTCTTGCGACTACAGAAACATGTGATGAAGAAGTCACGCAGCCGGAGAGGGGGCTGAAACAAGTCCTGCCCAATGTACACAGTACTTTGTCCTGATTTGTCTATTACATCCTACTCCTATCTTATCCGCCAGTCGTCCTTTTATTTTAAACTTTTTTTTTTGCGGGGAGATAATAAGCCTCGCTTTAAGTCACCTAATAAACTTAAAATAGAGTAAATAGGCTGCGGCTTGCCGCATTTCGCTATTCGCCAGACCCTTGGGCCCACCAGGAGATGAACCTCAACCGGTATAGTTAATTACGTGGTCTGGTTGATCTCCCTTCTCTTTCAAGACTAACGCTGTGCCATCGGCAGCTGCAGCCCTCTACAATTGCCGCTTCCTCCTGAAGATCTTTGTCGCTGAGAAGAAGTAATCTATATCGTTCCCGCTTTTTACTAGCCGCTATGGCTATATCCGAGTGTACACAGGTTACATATGAACTAATCTGCGCGCGGATACGAACGCAAATTAGAACAATCTAACCCCGACCTCGGTTCATCTCAATTGCCGCCTCAGCATGTTTACTACTAATACTACTACTACAACACTCTCTGCGTTTGACGTTCGCACCCTCTATACACCATCGTATATTAATAAAATATATAATATACCAGTATCTTTTAGTATATTATACTAAAATTTGCGAAATCTAAGACGTACATGGGTATAAGGTGATAAATCAAAAAGACTCTACTTCATGGCGAGAATTAAATAGTTCCATTAATTACTCGGTGAGAACTGTTTCAAACCATAATTACCGATCGTGTGACTATCAACGACTTCTTAATATAGTTAGATCTATTTAGGTCCTTATGATTGGCATTTATACGGGCGAAGGCATATTACTCTGGTTGAACCCAGCGGCTTTGTTTGCACAGGCGGACTGAAGAGCAATGCTGTAATAGTTAACGATGGTTTAAAACAGATGACTGCCTGCTCCCATAGGTAGAAGACTTGATTATTATGAAGATCAGCAGCAAGATATCGGCCGGAGACCAATACATGATCCCTGATAGCGTGCGAATAAAAGCCATACTAATAAACCCACCGGGGTCAACGAAAGTAGCTGGGGCATCTGATCGTAGGCGACGACTACAGCAGACTAGATGTCTAGATTACCAGGTTAGCCAAGGAAACTGAAATCGAACCATTATATTTTGATCGCCCCAATTCGCCGGAGTTTAGGCTCTCGACGGTCTCTACTGTCGAAGCCACACCTCCTCCGAAGCTCCTTCCAGCTACCAGTGCCGTTAAATGTACTACAGGCGAGACGGCCATAAGTGTATTCTATGTAGATAGCACCTTCTATTTTTTGAGTGGCTATTAGCAGCACTAGCATTTAGATTTTCTGTAAGCCCGTTACCATAGCTCGCATGTCCTCATATGAGGGTGTCAACACCAGACGCATGATAAGGTTTGGGTCGTAATTTCCCCCGATTTTGGCATGGAAAATAAGACACAAAGCTTTTGGTCCGAGGGACCATGTGAACTCCTGGCATAGATTAAGCCGGCGGCCTTAGGGTATAAAATGCGGCTAGACTTCGTTTTTACAGCTCACCCAACTTGATTGTCCTAGGAAGAATTTTCCGAGTTGTCAGGCTCACATCATGTATAATCATTTGTTCACTCTCTGCGCCCTGCTACCAGTTGTACTGGCTTCTCCTACCCGACGAGACGCGAAACCCACTGTTACTATTTCATCACCAATAGCTACCATTGTCGGCCAGAGCAGCCATGGGCTAGAACGCTTTGACGGCATCCCATTCGCAATGCCTCCGACGGGCACGTTGCGTCTAAAGCCCCCTCATCCTATCGAGACGTCCTTGGGGACTATCCAGGCGACCGGAACCCCGCGGTCCTGCCCTCAGTTTTATGTCAGCAACGAATCCAAAGATCTTCTAGTCTCTCTGGTTGGGGGAACCCTCAACCTGCCTTTCTTTCAGGAGGTTACAAATGCTGGAGAAGATTGCCTCACTTTGAATATCATTAGGCCACAAGGAACTACATCGGAATCTCGGCTACCCGTCCTCTTTTGGATCTACGGGGGCGGATTTGAATTTGGCTCCACCGCTATGTACGATGGGTCGTCCCTAGTTTCCAATTCAATCGATACGCATATGCCAATGATCTTCGTGGCAGTGAACTACCGTCTGGGTGGCTTCGGTTTTATGCCAGGCAAAGAAATCCTCCAAGATGGATCTGCGAACCTTGGTCTACTAGATCAACGGCTCGGCCTCAAATGGGTTGCTGATAATATTGAGGCCTTTGGCGGTGACCCTGACAAGGTGACCATCTGGGGCGAATCTGCTGGGTCTATCTCAGTGTTTGACCAGATGGCGCTCTACGACGGGAACAATACTTATAACGGCAAGCCCCTCTTCCGCGGGGCTATAATGAACTCTGGTAGTGTCGTCCCGGCTGAACGTGTAGACGGCATCAAGGGCCAGGCTGTTTACGATTCGGTTGTGGCAGCTGCTGGATGCACTTCAGCCAAAGACACGCTCGCGTGTCTCCGTGCCTTGGACTACACCACCTTCCTTAATGCAGCAAATTCTGTTCCTGCCTTTCTCAGCTATAGTGGGGTCGCACTCTCATATTTACCTCGCCCGGATGGAACTATCTTGTCAGACTCGCCTGACAAGCTGGCAAGAGCGGGGAAATACACAGACGTCCCTTTTATTATCGGCGACCAGGAGGATGAAGGCACCCTTCTTGCGCTCTTCCAGTCTAATATTACTACAACCGAGGAAATTGCCGAATATCTAAAGCAATATTATTTTCACAACGCCACATCTGACCAGATTGATGGCCTCATTGCTAACTATCCGGACACGGCGCCTGATGGTTCTCCATTTCGCACTGGTCACCTTAACAACTGGTACCCCCAGTACAAACGTCTTGCTGCTATTCTAGGAGACCTTACTTTCACTCTCACTCGCCGGGCTTTGCTGGAGTACTCAACACAAGTCAAGCCAAATATCCGTACCTGGTCATACCTAGCATCCTATGATTATGGCACCCCTTTCCTGGGTTCATTTCATGCTGGTGATATATTGCAGGTGTTCTATGGGATCCTGCCTAATTACGCAGCAAGGGCAATTCGGTCCTACTATTTCTCCTTTGTTCAGAACTTGGACCCCAATGCGGCGGCATCCTATTCAACCTGGCCGCAGTGGTCGGAGAACCAAACTTTGATGCAATTTTTCGCGGACTCGTCAGCGATCCTTGCAGATGACTTTAGATCTGACTCTTATGAGTTTCTTCTCGCAAATGCGGAGGCTTTCTATGTATAGTGGCTTCAGAAGTGTCTAAAGAAGCTTCACTCAATCTCTTTGTTCTTCTTTCAGTTTTTTGCTCGTATTCGTCTTGTTCTTAATTTACTTTTGCCCGGTTTTTGGTTTTTACAACTTTTTGGGTTAGGTTTAACCAACCCGCACTGTTTACCTAGAAATCATTAAATTCTAAATATTTTTGAATGATATTAATATCACTAGATAGCCTGGATTAAGGGCTACCTAGTGATGTTAATATTATTTAAAAATATCTAGTGGTTAGTGAGATATAAGGGAATAATCATTTCTATCATAGGTTGGATTAGAATGACTATAATTACTATATATTTCATATAAAAAATCATGATTTTTTATAAGTATGCTTGTTAGGGGGCCTCAGAGGGGTGCCCTGGGGGGAATAGTAAGGGTTAAAATAGTTAAAATTTATAGTTTAACCAACTTAAAATTAAACTGAATCTAACCATGGTTAGTTAGTATAGGCCCCACTATACCTACCTAGGCCTAGCAGCAGATTTTACAGTGAAAACTGCAACCAACCCCAGATTCGGTTTAATCTAGTTCTGAGTTCTAAAATTTGGACCCGAAACCGCAGCGGTTTGGTGCCAACTAAGATTGAACTCGCCCGAACTCACACCAAATGCAACTCTAGCCAGAAGCAAGAAATTGCTGCAAATCTGTTGGTAGTTAGTAGGATGGTGGTTGCTGGAAAACAAACCCACACACATCTCTTATTATGAGTATACTATGTAAAGAGCGCAATAGAGTACTTACTAATATATCAGCCCAGTCCCAGGGCTTTGGTACCAGAGCTGGAGACCAGCAGTAGGTGAAAGGCATATTAAGGGTCTCTACAAATCTTGGCCCCTCAGCCATGGGAATGGGATCCAGGTCAATAGTGGCTCGCCATCGATTGATCACATCACCTAGCCTAGTCCGTCTTAGCTATATGAATTAAATGCAGACCGGAAATCAATGAATGCCCCTGCCATGTTAACCACTCTATTACGCCAACTCTTAGGGGAGGGAAAAAAAAAAAAAAAAAACAACAACATCAAAGGAAGAAGAAGGGAAAGGTAAAAAATGGTTAGAAGGGCAGATATAGGAGCACAAATTCACCATAGTACCTCGGCTGCTTTGCTCTGGATGCTACGGATATCCAGTGCTGCAGCTGCCTGGCGTTCTCCGCTGTATGTGGCTCGGTCGGATCTGAGAAATCAGTCTACATGAAATGTCACCTATTAGCTTCGGGCGATCCCTAAATCACCTAATTTGTCGAACAGCCTTTGTGACTTGGAAGCCCAAAATAGTCTTTAATACGAGGTACGAGCATCTATCTGCTCGAGGGTTTGGCCGCGGCATTCTTCGGGTCTACCGACAGTCGCAATGGGGTGGAGCAACAACCTCAACACCGCAAACCGTACGAATATGAAAGCCTGCTAATTTATACCTGATCTGGTGGGTCAGGTTCTAATATATTTTCAATCATAAAACTACTCAGCAATTATTTTCTGATGTCCCATAGTAGAGCGATAGTAACTATAAGAATAATTATACAGAAAAATGCGCACCGTTGGCATACCATTCCTGGCAAACCGGGGCGAGACAGTTGCCACTGGGACCCCACAGCCCACCCGCTGTTCAGGATTAGCGTGAAACACGGAAATGCCCAGGTGCGGTAATACATACGAGTACGAGCACTAATCCCAGATACCGCTCCAACCTGAGGCTGTCAGGAGAGTTCCATGGAGACGTTCGTGACTTTTTACTTGGGCACCGAGGGTTATGTCTGTCCTCCGTCTTGACAAGAGCAACAAGCCACCATGACACAGCAAACCAATCCAGGCCATGGTTACCGCTCTAGTCAGCTCCAATAAAGGGCGCCCCGATGCCAGCATCTTACCCGCCTAGATTAACTACGAGCAAGGCACGCTGAGCCTGCGACAACCATCTTCATCAGTCCCTAGGAGAACTACTGTCGGGGCTACGACCAGATCAGTTAGCATTTCTGGAAAATCTCTCAGCTTCTCGTCCTCTTAGCATCGTCTATGAAGCCCAACCTTCCCGATACCCAGCCGTCTCCAACTTTGAAGTGCCTAGAAGATCCCTCAGTCAGCCAGGTGTCTGCAGACTTCATGGGGGTAGTGATAGGCCCGTAGAACTATGGCTCGTGACATATGAATTTCGCCCCTTCGTTGAGGACAGCTAGTAGGATATATCTCGCTGAGGGTGTTAAGAAAATTACGACACCATACAACCTTCAAAGAAAACAAGAACATAACATAGAGTAGTACATCATGCTGGTCTCGTTATTTATGTCCTGAAGGTCTCATCGTCCAAACCGCTATCGTCTCTGCAAATTCATAATCAGTCTGTCGATCACTCTTTCTTTTCTCTGGTCGTTGACCTATAGCTTAATGGGAAGGAAAAAAAAAAAAATGTTATTAATTGGTATAGTCAATAGCCCTGGCAATTCCCTGTAGGAAAAGAGATGATTGAGGGAATGAAGCTGGGCTTCATTAATTCTGTATGGCCACATTCCGTGCCTTATACCGAAGTAGTATCCCGTACGAATACGACGTCAGCTTGGTCTACTGACGTATTTAGTATCCCATCCATTCAAAGTTGGTTAGGAATGGCTTCCCCAAGAAACAGGAGTTTATATACTGACTTGCCATACCAAACTTCCTACTTTTACCGACAATATCACTTTCATACTTACCTACGAAGTCATACGCGAATTGGTCATACCTCCCGAGTAATCTTCAATCTTAAGCGAAATGATCAATAGCAGGCACATTTTGTTGGTTATCCAGGTCTTTGTTCTCAGTTTGGTCACCACATCGGCAGATCAAGGCGTCAACTTCACTTCCCTAGAGCTTTTCTGGTCATATGGACGATCGCCTGCTGTGTACCCTTCTCGTGCGTGCCACAACCCCTAATGGCCGTGCACGGTGTTTAACGAAGTCCAAACAGCGCCGGGAAAAGGGCTAGGTGATTGGGCTCCGGCATACCGGAAAGCTAAAGCGGCCGTCAAAAAATTATCCAACGAAGAGAAGAATAACATTACCTTTGGTTACAACAGCTATGCCCTTGCCAACTTCTCAGGCTGTGCTGGCTTGAGTCTTCCGTTGCCGAGAATTGGCTACCCAGGCATGTGTCTTGCTGACGCTAGCAACGGCCTTCGCGGGACAGATTTTGTGAATGCGTATCCTGCTGGTATACATGCAGGTGCTTCATGGAATAGGAGCCTTGTCTACCACCGGGGCCTTTACATGGGTGAAGAATTTAAGGCTAAGGGAGGTACGCGATGCCACTACCTTGATTGAAGTCGGCTTATGACCGCTGCTAAAACACGAGTTTCCTGATATAGTGAATGTTATTAACGGCCCAGTTATTGGTCCATTAGGCAGAACTGCTCGCGGTGGACGCAACTGGGAAGGGTTTAGTGCTGACCCATACCTGGCTGGAGTGCTTGTAGCCGAGACTATTCAAGGCTTACAAAAGTCTGTGATAGCGTCCGTGAAGCACTTCATAGCCTATGAGCAGGAAACTGCCAGAGGGCCGGAGGGAAACAATGCCTCTTACTCGTCCAACCTTGATGACAAAACCATGCATGAGCTGTACCTCTGGCCATTCGCGAACGCGGTCCATGCGGGAGTTGGCTCAGTCATGTGCTCGTGAGTCGGACTCCGAGTCGTTTCTTGACAAGCGATAAAGCTCCTTATTGATGGGTCTCAGGTACAACCGAGTGAACAATTCATACGCGTGCCAGAATAGCAAGATTCTCAATGGCCTTCTCAAAACTGAGCTCGGTTTTCAAGGCTTTGTCGTCAGTGATTGGAATGCCCAGCTCACGGGTATCAGTAGTGCGAACGCCGGGTTAGACATGGCGATGCCGGATTCACCCTACTGGCAGGGTAACCTGTCTCTTGCCGTGGCCAACGGCACAATGTCGCAGGAGAGACTAGACGATATGGCCACGCGGTATGCTCTAAGCTATACCACTGAGGGGAGCAGCTTTTGCTGATCAATCTACTACTGGCCAGGATACTTGCAGCTTACTACAAGCTCGCGCCTCACAATCATCCCGGGTCTGGCATGCCGCCTGTAATCATCAATTCGCCAGTCCCAACTGTCGATGCCCGAAATCCAGAATCGAGACCGACAATATTCCAAGGGGCAGTTGAAGGTCAAGTTTTGGTGAAGAACATCAATCACGCCTTGCCGCTGTTGAAACCGAGATCTATTTCCGTCTTCGGCTACGACGCAGGGCTGCCACCCAAAACAAACCCCGCTTTCAGCCTCAAATGGTATCTCGGTTACGAAGCGCTCGACCTCGCGGACAGTGTAGAGCTAACAAACCTCTCTCATCTCGCCACCTTTCCCGAAGCTGCAACTTTGGGTACCCTAATAGGCGGAGGAGGCTCCGGGGCGTCGGTACCATCGTATATCAGTACTCCCTTTGCGGCTCTTGTGGAGCAAGCTACAGTGGACGGTACCTATATCTCATGGGATCTAGAGTCATTCTCCCCTACTGTGCCTGTTTCTTCAGATGCGTGCTTGGTTTTCGTTAACGAATTCGCGACTGAATCACGAGATCGGCCTGGATTAGCAGATCCGCAATCTGACAGGTTGATCATGTCTGTTGCAAGTCAGTGTCCAAACACAATCGTTGTGATACACAACGCCGGCGTACGGATTGTCGATGCTTGGATTGAGAATCCCAATATTACTGCGCTCATCTTCAGTCATCTTCCAGGGCAGGACAGCGGCAAAGCCGTGACGGAGATTTTATACGGGAGACAATCGCCGTCCGGCAGGCTGCCGTACACCGTTGCCAGGAAGCCTTCTGATTATGGCCCGCTCCTGGACCCCACTGGGCCGGAATCAGTATCTGACTATTACATACAAGGTATGGGTTCTCTCTGGCCCCATTGCTGGGACTCATTCTGAGGGGCCGTGCGCTGATACGTTCCCAGCAAACTACACAGAAGGAGTCAATATCGACTACAGACACTTTCTTGCGCATAACATAACACCACGTTTTGAATTTGGCTACGGCCTCACATACACGACTTTCAGATACTCGGCTCTCCAACTATCACGTGCAGAGGAACATTGTTTCTCAACGCGACCCCCAGGTACTGAAATTGCCGAGGGTGGACTCCCTTCTCTCTGGGCAAACATTGCAACTGTCAAAGTGCAGGTCATGAATACTGGTAACTTCACTGCCTCTGAGGTAGCTCAGTTATATATTGGTATTCCTGGTGGCCCACAGAAAGTGCTAAGGGGTTTTGATAAAGTGATGCTTGCCCCGGGACAAAAGGCATTGATCAACTTTCAACTGACTAGAAGGGACCTTAGCTCATGGGACGTCAACAGTCAGAGCTGGATTCTTCAGTCAGGGAATTACCTCATACATGTTGGAGCAAGTGTCTTAGATATACGGCTCACAGGATCCTTGTCGATCACCTCGTCATCAAAGTGCTAAGCCCACCTGACGGGGAGATAGGTACCCCAGTGCATGTTTGGACAACCGGATTGAGATTTTAAGAAAAGAGCGATGAGTCTAAGTAGTTACCAGGTCCGGATCATGGAGTCAGATCATATAAATTGAACTACAGGCAGTATTAGAATCACCACTCTTACGCTTTGGGCACCTCGGCAATTAAGTGTGAGCACCACAAGTGCAATGATTTCTTTGCCCATTGCACTGCCAATATTAGTCACTCAAACAACTGAGGAAGTGATCTATACTAACAGAAACTTGTTGGAAAACAGAAAGCAGCAGTATATAAAAGAAACTTTTCGCTACAGCAGGTCGTGGTACATAATGGTGAGTGTTGAGATATCTCTGGCGAAGAGAGGCAATGAGGGGCTGCGGGACGTGAATTGGAAATTTCTCTTCACCATTGCATATAGTATCAATGACAATGCCCACAACCATTCCTTTAAGGGCATAAACAGCATCCATATCTACCGCAGCATTCATTTCGCTTGTGTACCAGGGAGACGGTATATTTGTGGTACCTGACAGTTAAGGAGCCTTCTCTGCTGCCCATTGTTTACGATACATGAATGCATCGAAAGGATAAAGCTAGTCATCGTGCTTGATCAAGGAATGCGCAAGCCACATCCGATTAACAATGTCTTCTTCACCCAGCCATTCCAATTCAAGCCATACTTCAAGGCTTTGTCCGTGCTGAATAGGTCATAGTCTCAGCCAAAAGCAGGTTCGTTACAATGATTAGAGTGCAGCAAATTAAGGCAGAGTGTTTGTACAAAAGGAAATTCAAAATTCTAGCAGGTCCAGCACTTGGCAGGAGCGAATACTAAGGTGCTAATTCGCACAGCTATCTGAATGGCTCAAGGACCCTTATCATACGCCTCCTTTTTTGCATTTAAGGACATTCCTATCATTGGGTCTGCCATTCTTAGTCTTAGTTCCTCGCGTTCAATATGAATCTTTCGCTTGAGTACAAGTTCACTAGTCCAATTCGTCAAATATAGAGATATCATTAGACTACACAAAGACAACACACTAACGTGTAAGCAGGGATACGAAACGATCGCCCAGGTATCATGAATTACACGGTATTAGAAGACTGGTTTATGTATTTGATACCATTATAGAATTGTTTTTTAAAAATAGAAATAAAACGCCCGTACTCATTCATACGGTCTAATTTACAGTGGTGCCACCTACGCACACTTGAATTACCGTCGTCATAATATTCAGAGGAGGTTTTGAGAGCTAAAGGTTAGTATGAGCAACATTGCTAACATGAATTGTTTTGCCGGTAGGAGCACTGGCTGAAGAGCTAAAGACTATCAAGAAGAGAAAATGGATCATAAATGCTCTATGAGATGAGTAATAAAGGCAGCAGATGGGTTTATCCTAGTTTATATGATCAAGCGAGCAGTATCTATTTTAGTAACCCCCAGTAAGATGGTTTTCGTCTATGGGCAACTCTGCTGGTGAATTCGGTAAATATGGTACCCCGAAGCAGCAGTCCTTTCCCCTCATCTGTTTCATTCCAGTCCTAATCCTCAATTTGTCGGTTCTTTTGTTCCGTGCGATCAAGGTTATACGGAGTTCCGGGCCGGCGATGCAGTTGCACTGAATGCAACAGGAGGGAGCACTGACTGTATCAACAGCGTGAGGGGTGGTTCTGAACTCCACAAACTGGGTTGCAAAGGAACTATAATAGAGTATTTGTTGGGTACTCAATACAGCAAGTCATCTGGGGATTGGCTAAAAGGCTTGTTTTGTATTCGTATAGCAGCAGCAACTGCTCACGACCCTAATGATAGTCTCTACATAGTATACATCAAACGATTAGCGCAATCTAGGGTTTCAAGCTTTCCGTCCACTAGAGAGGCTTCGACTAGTGCAAGGGTACAATAGAGTTGGGGCTAAGGATGCAACTCTTGCCCTTTGCAACACCTGGCTGCCTCAGGTTACCGCTTAGGGATAGGCTAGATACTACCCAAACGCAACTCCATTGGTACGGAGGAACGGGGTTGTCGGGAGAACGGGGTAATGTGGAGCGAGCGGCTACCGCAATACACCTGATCAGAAACCCTTGCCGGCATAAAGCAAAATTTCCACCACTGACACAATAGGTCTGCTTAATGTTTACGAAGTGCTAACGTCTCAGAACATTACCAGTCACTATGGCATGAGGGGCCGTCAAGTGGGCTCAGTACCATTAAAGGGCAAGATACAGCCATATGTCACTTGAACTCTGACCCTGCAGAAGCATATATGCTGTATTCCCATCTAACCGGAATACAGGGCAGTACCAATGGCCGAATGAAAGTCGATTTTTATGCAACAATTACTGTTTCAATTTGATGAGTCTGGAAATCTATATAAAGACCATCATCGTGCCAGAGAACGACACTTTTTAACCATTGCAGCTTCCTATTCGTGATATAACCATAATCATGAAATTCTTGACTATATGTGGCGCATTGCAGTCAGTGCTGTGTCTTCTCCCATGCTCTACCCTCGCTACTCCAGTAGAGCGATCCGCAGCATCTAAACCTGCATTCTTTCTTGCTGGAGACTCAACTACAGCAATAAATGGAGGCAAGTGACCTCAACCTGTCCAGAGCACGATGGTGGCTGACGGCAGTGATTATAATTCTCAGGCTGGGGTGATGGCTTCCTAGCCACGTTGGCCGACGGGTCAATTGGCACCAACTTCGCCCATAGCGGTGCTACAACGGCCTCCTTTGTGGCCGGTGGATACTGGACCAAGGTTCTCGACGCTGTCAAGAAAAATAAGTCGAATTACCATCCCTATGTCACAATCCAGGTAAATGACCAGATTCCGTGGCCATACCTTCAAGGACTTACATAAACATGTGTTATGATACCTAGTTCGGGCACAATGACCAGAAGTCAACATCCGGAGTCTCCATCTCCCAATTTATGGCAAATCTGGAGAAAATGGTAGCCGATGTCCGGTCAGCAGGTGGAACACCAGTCAGTCATAAGTCCGCGCTTGGATGAAAGAAATTTCACTAACATAAAACCCAAGATCCTGGTGACTTCTCTGAGCCGTCGAAGCTTCGACAGTTCAGGTCATGTGGTTCCCTCGCTGGCGAACGTCGTTGCTGCCACCAAGGCTGCCGCAAAGGCCACAAACTGCGAATATGTGGATCTGAATGGAGCGTCAACCAAGTACCTGAACAGTGTGGGCGCAAAAAATGCAGCAAAGTATAATCTTACACCCAAGGATTATACACACCTGGACAAAGCTGGAATGATTATCTTTGGTAATATGATGGGTTTGCTCTTGCGGACGTCTATAACCAACAGCTCTCAGATAGCATCTTACATTCACCCCCGGAGTGACGTGGTAGCAGCTATTAACACTGGCAAGTTTATATATCCTTCCTAAACAACACAAGCAATTTAGAGCAACTATTGCTTTTGTTAACAGCAAGGGTGTGGAATCGCTTGAGTTTGATGAAATGTTGCAAGCCTGATGCTGCACAGGACAGGTTGTGTGAAATGCTTGCATAGTTTGCCATCTGCTAGTGCTCCTGCCGCATGAGTTGTTGTTTTCCCTCAATTTAATCCTTCCGTAATTCCCTCACCCCGGGATAGTTAGATAGGTCTCTTACTACTCTGGTGCAGAATTTCGGACACAATATTCAGCTCAATCTAGCAGCTATTCCACGGACACTTCTTAAGATCGATCAACAAATTCTTGGCACAATGCCCGAAAGATGATTCGCCAGGTAGTCCAGCGCGAAGGCCGGCGAATCGCTAAGTAGTTGGCCAAGAAGAAATGGAACAAGCTCCAACTCACCGACCATTGGAATGTGTTAAACTTCTTCAGTCTGTTAACAGGAATCCTTGAGTTCGCTGCAATGCTCGAAATTGTGCCGTCTTCGATGGCCTCATACCTCACATTTCTTGCCACTTTACTTATCATCCTGTATATACTGCCTCCGTCCATGTTAATCTTAACTTCATGTAGGCCGTGGTGGCCTCACCACCTGAAAACCTTTCTCCTTTGGCTTGGAACCTTTCAACCTTGCTACAGTTCTGTAAGTCCATTCATACAAAGTACCCCGGCCTGTCTGTTCTTTTCCAGGATCTTCCAGCGGAATTGATGTCGGAGGCGGTGCCGAATCGCCGGTGGGTCTCCCATAGTAGAAATCTGACTCTCTTACGGAGTAGTCCACATCGTCTCTGGCGGGCACCTCCAAGAGCTCATCCAGAGTGTCTCGGCGACGCCGTGCCGAATCCGGATGATAGTATATCTCTTCGCTTGAACCCCTGGCCGAGTTTATGGAGACTGACTCTTGGCTTGAGGCGTCAGGCTCGACAACATGCTTTCTGATCCCAGGCCGCGGAGGTCTATAAAAAGCGGAGTAGCCGGTTATGTTTCGTTTTATATCTGCTGGCGCGGAGGATAAGGGAATCATTATGTTGTTGTTGTCGTGGTGGTCTTCGTCGTCGAAGCCTCTATAGAATGTCCCGGATGGTCCCGGATAACGGAAGCTAGAGAGCCTGCCATTCTTATCACAATTGTGTTCCAATTTATATACCGCGTTATGGTCACGGGCGTCGGGAGAAAACTCGGTAAGTGTTACACGCTGCGACAGCCAATCAGCCTTTGGAAGCAAGCATGAAAGATCTGCGGAATGGCTTACCGGTAACGCATGAGCATGGTCTGCTCGATCCGTTGACGAGGTTTGCTTTCCGTCGATTCTCTTCCAAGCAGCTCGGAAGAGCTGCCATGCTGAATCGACAAGGAAACCAAAGAAGATTATAACAGCATGAAGGCACAAAATTATGTAGCCAATCCATTGTTTCTCTGTCTCACTCGACCGGCGTGCGAACGCAATGCTCAGTGAGAGAGTCAGGAGGCGGACAGCAGCACACCAAATAGATTTTGAGAAAAGGAACCTGGAGTGCGGCTGTAGGATCATATGGAGAAGAACTATAACTTCACAAGCTCCGAGCACGAGTAGCTGGACTAAACCCCAGTTCTGTAATCCTCCGATCATGATACCTTGTAGAAGCTGAATAGCCTGTGGTAGAAAAGTGAAACAGCGCAGTAACTCTCTCGAACCGGTCGACTGGTCGTCCTGGAGGGAGAGTCCTGTTGATGACGTAGCGCTTTGTTCCTTTTCTTTCTCATATTGGCGAGCGTTGAGATAATTTGAACAGACGAGAACAGCCATCGCCACCCCGACTAGAGTGAGGTGGTAGTTAGGAAGATACCCGATAAGGATCATTTCATACGACATATAGGACAATAGAGGGAAGCTGAAGAATGGCAGAGTCATACTGAGAATGATCCAACCTGCTTGGCGAATCATCGCACTCAGTGGGGGCAGCTGATTGGACGTTATCAAGCGCAAGGTCAGCAAAGTCAGAATAAGAGCGGAAACTAGTATAAAGAGGTTGATGAATGCGTCGAGCATGATATCCGGCACTTGAGGAAACCCGATCATCTGAGCCATGTACTCTAGGCCGTAAGATGCATTGCTAACGTACATGCCATCCTCCACTCCAGCATAACTGAAGCCATGATTAATCGGGCCTGTCCAGTAGAGAAGCGAAGACCAAGCCAGGTGGCCTACTATCGGTTGATAGAACCCCGGGTATTCAATGGAAAGCGACCCAGCCAAGAATATGAACTGAATGTAGCGTAAATAATCAGTTAGATCGAAAATTATCTCCCGGACAGGGTCATGGCTAATCCTGGCGGTACTGTACTCAAACGGCGAGTTTCTTCCGAGCTTGTGGAAGTGTCGATGCCACGAAGCGATGCCGACAAGGACCATCACGCCTGCAGGGGTATATGTAAGAGCTGCAGAGGCTGTTGTTCCAATTTCTGGGGTAATGTTTGCCCCTGCACAGTCAAGCTCGACGCCATTATGAGTTTTCATGCTAAACTCTCCGGCGAGGGTCTGGAGCTGATGAGCATGGCTGAGGGAGTATATAAGCTCGTATTGTGAGAAAAGTAGCCCTTCGGGACTTGAAAATTGTATAAGTGAGTGTGTATTAGGGAGCAATCAACAATACTTACGGCGTGAGCGTCTCAGTGATTGGTAGAGGGCATTGACTCCGAAAAGCGTCTACCTAACCTACTGGAAGCCCGAGCACGTGGAACCGCAAGTCGGTCTCAAAACCCGTCAAGTTGAGGTCATTGCAGGAGAATCGTGATTGATTGTGGACACCTAATAGGGATAATGACAAGACAATCGAGGCATCAAAGGTGTCGAATGTTCCATGGAGGCTATCAATCCAGAAAGGACTGTCCGACGGGGCACTTGGGTGAGATGAACCGCATCGGGATTTTTTCACCCATGCAGCTTGACAGATTGGGCTAAGCAGCATAAAGATAAACAGAAAACAGCTCCGCAACAGTGGCATATTGTAATGAGCATGGCATGCAACAGAACATGTATAGCGCACCATGAAAGTCAGTAGCGAATTTGTAGGGAGTTTGATATTGATATTTAGGACTAGTCTTTGATAATGAAGTGACCCATTTGCTATGCAAATGACTCCTAGGTTGTTTCCCACTATTTCTACCCTTTTCAATGAGGAAGGTTTCAGAAGGGCAGCCGGCGGTAGGGTTGTCCACATAGCATCATAAAATGTTCTGCGGGCGCCACTGTGGAGCAAAATTATTCCAGACATGTTTGCTTTGATTTGTTCAGGTCATACGCCAAGGACAACGACCTACCGAAAAACTTGCGCCACCTTACTCTTTCCGCAGTAAACCAAGTACGGACACTACGAATCATGGCTCTTTATTCGTACAGAAACAATACTCTGTAGACTTCTAACATCCAAGTCGAGCTGCTACTGGAAATCTTCAGAGAGACAACCTGAAAACTTGGAGGCTTCGCTAATCAGTAGCAAATTATAGCGTCCTATCCTCGGAGGTAGACATTTCTCAGCTTGACAGAAGACTGAGTACGATACAAAGTAATCTGTTCGTCCAAGTATTGCAAGAGTAATTTCGCATACAGTTCCTCTTGACTGAATTCTTGGTATCGGAAATAAATTGTCCTATAATAGACTGATATGAGCCATATTGTCTGACCAGTAACCCATAAGACGACCAGTGTCGACAAGAAAAGCCTCGGCCCTGATAATTGGGTGATAATGGGCGAAATTCAATCGTAGAAACAAACGTATACATGGCATCGAGGCGTAAAAGTCGGCATTTCCAGGGCATCCAACTTTCAAGAATCGAGGCTGGCATGCCATTTCATAATAAATCTCCCGAAGAATGCGGACTCTGAAAACCGGCAGTGACCAGGTCTGGCAAATGCCGATTGGCGGACATGATCCCAATTGCAGCAATCGTAGAATCTGAGCACAACAATGGCGAACGTGGGGAACACATCTCCATGATGAACCATCATATTCAAGGATTTGTTCACGGATGATACACTCGGGTAATTGGCATTTATATTTAGATCAATAACAGTACTTGTGCTCCCCTGAAGCCACGTATGGAGTAACTGCATAGTCCCCTAATAAAGGTATATATGCATGAGCCTGAATTACAATGGCTGTCCCATTTTTTTTGTTGCAGCCGGCGTTCTATGGGGCCAACTACAACCAACTATACAACCTCAAGCAGAAGCATGATCCGTGGGATTGTCTGTTGCGCGGACAGCTGTTGGCGCCGTGGATTGGGAGGTTCAGGTCAAGTGCCCTACTCGTGGAATTACCAATGGACATTATGTCCTGTCTCCTCTTGGCTTTGTTGCAATATACGGCAAATGGTAAATAATATTGGTTATGCATTGATAGAATCCTAGAGAAATCCCGGTAAAATATGAGGTGGTAAAATCCCACTACAAGGCAGGACATTACCTCAATAGATTTCATACGCAAGCATAAAGGCTTCTCGATTTATGACCGGATGCTCGACTCAACTCCCGGTAAATAACTCTTCAGTGTCTCCGACGCTTAGCTATTGAGCTTTTCAGAGCCTTCAACGTGGTTTATATAATCTAGTAACTGATTTCTAATCCAGAAGAAGCACAGTCGAGAGCATCGCTATAGCTTCTGACCGAAGACACTGTAATTGGGCGTTATTATTGTTATTGCTTGTCTCTCAGCGATGGAGTTGTAAGAACTAGCACATGCTAGCAGTGGCTCTGTCTGAGATGGGTCTACAGATAATATGTATGAATATGGTGTGTTAACTGGTTAATTATCCAATCCTTTCAGTATATAATAGTGTCTTGTCATTCATTCAATTGTTTGATCGTGATTCGGCAAATCGCTCTCTTTCTGCTAGTTATGTTAGTCTCTGCACTTATTCACATTATAACTCCTCTTGCACCACAGAGAAGTATTTCGGAATTCAGCATATGGAATCAATGAAGAGCATACATCAGAAACAGACCGCGGTCCCAGATTGGCTCCACCCGACCATCTCAGGACCCACTTGAATGTTAGAAGTAGATCAGCCCTGTATTGCTAAAGGGGCGGATCGATGGTTTATAAGAATGTTTCGAAGAACTACTCATTGTAAGTTGGAGAATTTGTCCATCCTATCCTCACAGTTTCCTTCAAATAATCTATTCTGCTGGTTTCAGAAATTACAACTACAAAATGGTTTGCTTCAGACGGTCTCTTGCCCTGGCGGCTTTATTGTTGGCTCACGTTATCTGCGCTCTTCCAGCAGTAAACGATGTTCTTGATCGGGCTCAATCCCCGACCGCTCTCTGCGGAGACTATGATTATATCATCCTTCAAAATTCGCCATGGATTGTCTACAACATGTTGTACAATGCGGCTCAGATGGTCGGCACGCAATGCACAAATTACGCTGGGGTCACTACGAGCGACGGTGGCACCAAGGAGGTTCTATGGAGCAGCATGACAGACATCGATTATGTCGAGAGCACGTAAGCTTTCTGACTCTGTGTCGACATCAACTGCCTAACATGGTCTTATCATAGGAGCAACGTCCCCAAAGGGTACTCCTTTGTCGGCCTGACCCAGAATCTCGAGACCAAACTGTCCGCTATTGACTCAATCCCGGCAGTCTACAACTGGGCGCGTACCAATACCACTTATTTTAAGGGTGCGATAACTTCGCTATGCCTCAGATCCGCCTTAAATACTAATACTCCGAGAAGGAAACGTTTGCTTCGATTTTATGACCAATGACATCAAAGGTGACTCGACTTCCTCTTCGTCACGCGAGCTCATGCTGTGGCTGCAGTATGATGGCGGCCAACTGCCCATCGGCTGGACCAAAGGACCGGCTGCAACCATTGACAACCTCTTTGGGACCTCGTGGACGCTATACGAGGATATCAACACCGACACCGGGATAACGGTCAGCAGCCTTCTGCCTACCAAGCAGTTTGAGGGCTCTTTCTCTGGTGATCTCAAGGACTGGCTACTCGCCATGGCCAATCTGGGCAGATTTACTGAGTCGACATACGTGAATGTCGGCAATGCTGGGTATGTGTTGTTTGCCCTTATTGTCGCCGTATTCAACTGACAGGTCTGGTAGGACGGAGTTCTTCTACGGAAATTCCGTGATGAACGCGACGCTCGGCTTGCAGATCAACCTTGCGTGAGAATTGGTCCGACGCAGGATAGAGCATCTTCATTCGTGAGTCGGCCAGAGCTTTCTTGCTCGCGACACGAGATGGTTCCAGTTCTGTATCTTTATCCTCTACAGTACTCTAAACTCCGGAGTCTGGTTGCAATGTATATACTGTAGTGTCCAGGACGAGCCGACTCTTCAATATACAGACGAGTTAGGCAATCGTTGAAATAAAACACCACTAGGTCAAAAAGGGAGTCCGGACGCAAAGTACTCTTGAGTCTGGGGTTTGTATCTATAATCATAGCGGCACAATATTGCGCCATCAATGATAAATCATGGTCGGTAAAGCGGCAACAGGTGTTAGCGCAAACATTTTTACGGAGTACCTTTTTATGGACGGCGTATATTAAATACAACATGAAATGGTGCAGGGGCGCCCGGCCTTATAGAATCGAGAATTCTCCGCTTCGATGGCCGTGTCTGGTTCTGAAATATGGCACGACTTGAGTAGCTGCCCCGTACACCTTCCGGATACCGTCAAGTGTTACTGCTGAGCGTTCGAGATATTCCTTCGCATCGATTTCGCGACAGACCTACGCAGCTTCCTTACCCATTTGAGTGGACGGGAACGAGGCCCCCACTACCCATGGCGAAAAGACGAGAAATAACCAGTGGTGTCAAGGTGCGGCCAGTCCGGTCGTGTAGGCCTTTCCTTTTCCTTGGCTGGGGACCTTGAGATACAGATCATTCACCATGCTCTGGCGAGCGACGATTAGCAGGCCACCATAATTTTTGCATTGGTTTTCTTCTGACCAACGTCGACATCAACTTATTGCTAGGATGGCAATACAGTTTCATAGATAAAGCCAGGGTTGGTCAAGGGAAAGTTGGGTTGTACCGCTCTGAAGCGACAAGTACGCTTCGGTGACCTCTCTCCTAATTGACCGGGCCAAATTGTCGGACGAGTCGGTGCAGTGGGCATTTCATAAACTGAACTGGGCAATGGAGACAAAGAATATCACCATAAGGCAGCAACTAGGGATACGTGGTATTCCTGCCATATACACCAAATGCTGCGGGTTTATCGCGGGGTGAAACATCCGAAATGGCCGGTGTCAGTAGGTGGTTGTTGGACTGGTCCACTATGGGTGAAGCAAGGGAAAAACTGTAATTTCCAGCCAGTTCGAGGTGTGGATGCTGTGTGGCTAGGGCCACAAAAACGAGGAGCGGGTCAAGCCAGGAAATGCCAGGCCCGTGTTAGGCAGAATGCTCGTTGGAAACCCACATTTGTCTACTTGTTACATGTAGCCGGTGATTCTCTAGTTCCGGCTGGTTCTGGAGGCATTTCAATAAGCTTCACGAGCTGCCGCCCAAAGAAATATGGTGTGTGCTTCCACAAGTTCTGGGTCCAACGTTCTAACATGACCGTTGTTGTAACAGTGAATGCCGACCGCGCACTGAACAATAGTGAAGACCAAACTAGACGAGCGACAATTGATCTTTGCCTAGGGTAGTTTGGATTTAATGCTGTATGTTAGGTCTTATCCTTTGTGAACTTCTCCGTACGTTGCGGACCGTCTCCGTCGGGGCATCTCCGTCGGATATCTCCCGCTGAGGTTGTGTCTGGTTCGGCTGCCATTCTTTCATCAACCTCGTAACTTTACCAGGAATGACAATCGCTTGTGTCCAAGTCTGTGAGGGTGTCAAAATTCTCTTCCATATACTCCGTTCCGTCAGTAGGAAGCTCGCTCCAGGTACCGCGCTAACACAAAATATGGCTTGGTCAACAGATACAACTTGCCACATATTAGACAAGCCGAGCTGAACTCATTCCTGTATCTGAGCACACTTTCTTCCCAGACTTTCACGTTCTCTCTGTCCACCATGACCGACAGCGTTCTCTACGAAACTTCTCAAGATGGGAGAGTCGCATACATAACCCTGAACAGACCGAAACGCTTTAATGCCATTGACTCGTCCATGCCTCAGAAAATACGAAATGCTGTGAGGCGGGCAAATGCTGATCCCATGGTCCGTTGCATTGTGCTGAGAGGGGCTGGGCCGGGGTTCTGTGGTGGTTACGATCTTGAGATCTTTGCAGAACACGCTGCGCGGGGCCAAACCGACGGCAGCCAGGACATTAGTAAAGGCTACGATCCTTTGCGAGACTACTCCACCATGAGGGAAAACACAGCCTGCTTTGCAGAGCTATTCTATAGTGCAAAACCTACCATTGCACAGATTCACGGTGCTTCTGTCGCCGGCGGGAGCGATATTGCTCTGTGCTGTGATCTTGTTGTTATGGCCGAGGACGCTCGCATCGGTTGGGTGGTGCGCATTGGTGGTGAGAAGGCTAAACGAATGCTTTTCACCAGGGATCTAATAAGTGGCAAGGAGGCCGCAGACATGGGCCTCATTCTGAAGGCTGTTCCAGAGTCTCAGCTAGAGAAGGCTGTTCAGTTACTCGCAGATCGAATCAAGGATGTTCCTGCGAACCAGAACTGGATGCACAAGCAAGTAATCAACGGCTTTGTGGAGGGTCAGTTACAGAATGCCCAGAAGCTTGCAACTGTATTTGATGGCATCACAAGAAACTCGCCTGAAGGAGTCGCCTTCCAGACACTTGCCAAGGACAGGGGCTTTAAAAGCTGCTATAGTTGTGAGAGATGGACCAGGAAGGACAGAGCATTATATCAAGATGTGGAGAAGTGTCCTTTAAATCACGTCGCTGTTGTCTTAATTAATTCCTGCTATTTTGCTTGACTTGTTATATTTATTCAATCGGGTATATTGTATATTTAAAGCGCTATCTTCCCCCGGATCCGTCTCTGCTGGGCAGATTTTTAGGATGATAATGTAGCCCACATGCCCTCTTAGTATTTGGATCGACATGGTAAGTTGAGTTTAGGCAGGCAGCAAAGGAGAATGTCGTACAGGCAGTCATGTCTGATTGGAGTGTGATTTGATGTACTCCTGTGCATATCTTTTCGTGGCTCGTACGCGCCAATTCCTGGGCTGGTGCGGGTGGAGCATGTTCCGGAGAACCGTTTTGTAATTGCGAGCATGCTAGTGGGTACCGATCCCCAGCGAATCAGAGGTATTGGAGTAAGGTTTGATCGTCATTCGTACTCGTATCCATTGCAGAATCGAGGAAATGCCGCCGTGGCTATGGCTATGGGTATGAGAACGAGGGCCCTCTCAACACTGAATTTTTGAAAAACCTCCGCACTCCTTTGTCTCCTCCGCTCCAAGGATGAAAACTTGAAGATGGCCCTAATGACTTCTCAAACTAATGACACTGCCTCCATCAAGCATTCCTCCGAGAAAGAGGACACAGTCAGTCTTTCTCCGGCCCTTAATACCTCTCCTGATTTCTCCAAATTTACTGACAAGCCGACAGGCAGAGGCCTCCTCATCATGGACCACCACTGCTCGTTCCTTCGGCCGCTGGGTCCTGACGCCCCTGGGGTTTGCAATTACGGTCTACGGCCTTAATGTAATTGCATGGGGTGGGATGTTATTTCTACTACTGTGCAACGCCGCACCGGCAATGTGCCATCCCAGCTGCAACGATCTGTACTCCTCTCGCCGGATCTGGATCGAGGTCGACTCGCAGATCCTCAATGCGCTTTTTTGCGTCACGGGGTTCGGGCTTGCGCCCTGGCGGATTCGAGATCTCTACCTGTGGTACCGTTGGCGACTAGGTCTGGGGGCAGGAACCCGGCGGAAGTGGTTCGATCGTCTGGCAGCGATTCATGCAAATTGGTTCTACCAGGGTCCCGGGCCAAATGGGAATGCTCTACTTACTACAACTCAGTATAATCCCTCTAAAGGACGAAGTCCTACGCCTACGCCGAGGTGGAAACTACATGTGGTAATCTGGGGCAATATCCTGAATACTGTCTTTCAGATCTGCCTTGCTGCCTGTATGTGGGCGATGAATCGATTTAACCGGCCAAGTTGGACTACCGGACTATTCGTCGGTTGTGCTTGTGTGGCGGCTGGAGTCCCTGGGATTCTGATGTGGTTGGAAAAGAAACGCATCAAGAGAGCCACTGAGCATCCGGGGGCTCTATTGTTGATACCGCGTTCCGCACAATATAGTCTACTGGCTGGCAATTCTAGCACGGCGGGATCAGGAAACGACACCGCAGAAGCAGGATAAGAGCTCTGCGCGAGCGAAGAGCACATTTGTCAGGGCTGGGACTCTGACTGGTCGTTGGAAGGCGGTCTGAAGAACCACGGCAATGCGAATGTAGATACGAGGTCCATTATGCCTGGGAGGGATGGTAGTATACAGGCGAGGATACAGCCTATTCATGAAATATTGGGTGAGAGTTTGAGTGCGCTACATGTGCTGCTACATGGAAATTGTTCAATGAGCTCCAATACCATTGACACAGTCATTATACGTATAGTGCATTTACCTCAATAAAACAATATGCCAAACCAAGGAGTACCAAGGAGTATAAAATGATCACCGTCCAGCTCATCTTTGGAAGCCGCAAGCAGAGCCAATAAATTATCTCAAAGGCAACCCAGTCCCCTTGCAAGCATCCGCATGGACAAAGTACCAAACGTGCGAATGAAACGCCAAAATATCAGGCAGCCCGGTACCCGTATTGCCTTTGAAGTTCACATCTCCGTCCAAGACAGAAACATCCTTCTCAGTGACGGTAGCATTATCGGCGGCAGTGATATAGTACTCCGGACTAACATGGACATAACCCATAGTCAAAAGTGGCAACTTCGGCACGGGATCATCGCGATGAGTGAAGCGATAGTTATTGCCCTGGTCCGTGATGAACTTCGCCAGAGGCTTGTTAGCCACGCGCGGCGCAGCATAGGCATATAGGACTGCATCGTAGTTCTTGGTACGCAGGTCAGCGGCCGCGAGTGAGGCGATGGCTGCGCCGAGGCTGTGGCCCACGACAACGACCTTGTACTCTGCGTATTGGGATCTGAGGTCCTTGATGATGGAGAGGATGTCATCGCGGACGAGCTTCCAGGCGGTCCAAAAACCCAGTTCGGCCTGGCAGCCCTCACAGAGCCCCGGGTCGGTTAGGGGGAAGGTCGCGTCTGTGATCCAGTTGCGCACTGAGTAGGATCCGCGGAAGGCGATGACTATAGCCTTGTTGGTGTTGTCTACGGCAACAAAGCCGGCGGTGTCAGTGATGGTTTTGCTGTTGTGAGATGTTATTTGGTGTTAGATAGTGGGTAATGTATGTATAAGTGACTGACTTGGAGAAACTGTATTTGATGTAAGTGTCGGCTGCTTCTACATCAGGGCAATTTCCCACGGAACAGGTTGGCTTGGTACCCTCTGGGGCGACATAGTTGGGCTGGCAGTAGGTGGCTGCAGCATATTGCACCCAGAACTTGAAGTCATCGAGCTGGGTAGTTGGGATACCTAGACAATGAGTCAGGGCACGAATTGAAAGTTCCCAGCACGAAGCCAGTACCTCTAACATCGATTGAAGATGGGTACGCGTATCCCAACAGAGCCAACGAGGACAGAACGGATACAATGCCGGAGAGGAACCGCATGTTGCCAAGTACGCTGCGTAGTGGGCGCGTTTTCGAGGACAATGATGTGATTGAGGAGCATGAACAGACTAGGGGACGGAACCTGCGCCTATTATATAGTAATGATCTACTAACAACTCTTCCATACCATCCTCCTTCCATATCTCGGGTCCGAAACAGCGCGGATGCAGTTCCACTGGATTGAGTGAGACATGGTATGGATGATCCCTAGAGCCAACCCAGCTGTAGTCTTGGCTGGTTTAAGCTGTATTGGTAATTCCGCACTACTTGATCACGCATATCCATTAATGAAGTTGATGAGAATCCCACCATATTTGCCTCGGCATCGTGGGCAAGGACCCTGCGTGGCCTTCAATAGTAAAGCTCAAATGGTCACACCCGCGGAATCAGGCTACAGCATCAAAAGCATCGAAGTCTAATTCATTTTCCTTACGATGACCACACTGATTCAAAAATGCCTGTTAATGAATAATATATTTGCCTAGCGCTTTAAGACATTACGATGGCGTTTATTCTTCATTTAGAGAAGCCTCTTATAGGCACGGTGTCCCTGATCAAGCCTCCAGCGAAGGCTTGCCGGCCACAGGAGCAAGCACTTAAGCCACCACTATCAACAAAGTTTAAGTCCTAATAAAGGGAATCCCTTGTTCTATGGGTAATTGAGCAAGACACACAAGGATTCTCTCCTTTCTATCTCTAGTGTATGTGAAATGTGCTACTGAATTCTACACAAAAGCTTGTGTCTCTAGATTTACATATAAGGAGCCCAAAGATTGCCTCTATACTTGGAGATGGATTATGGCGGACCCAGACCTGCTGAACTCTTATATAACTTCTTGTCTACTCCAAAAGCGAGATGCAATATACAGTATACAACTAATGGATATATGGGATATGGATGAGCATGTGATTACGTTGGGAGTATGTACAAACTCTCAATTATTGGCAAGACTGGAAACAAGCATGCTTATGGGTACTGCTCTGAGTCAAGGTGGGGAATGGTCCACAAATACTGAATCTAGAATATCCCAAATACTTGTCTTCGATCAAGTATGGGTCATGAGAGCGCTTAACAGCAGTTCAAAAAGGGACCAACTTGTTTGTGGATAACCATCGAATTTGATGGCTCATTGTGGAGGTGCATCCATGTTCTTAATTGTTGTGGTCAGATTTATACGAGTGCTGAAATTTGGGTACCAAACTCTATCCTCCACCAGGGAACAACGAACCAAGTTTCATCCATTATCGGCATTTGCCTGACTTTTGATTACTGCCGGTTTTTACAATCCTCGCATTCTCTGGGAAACTCATTGCCTATGTATCGGCATGCCAGCCTCGGTTCTTGAATTTTGAATGCCCTGGAACTGCCGACGTTTACGTCTCGGTGCGATATGATTTCCCTCCACTATTGAATTCGCCCATTTTAACATTTGTGTCTGCACTGAGGTTTGTGTTGCCGCCTGGTATTGTTCTCGGTACCTTCAATGGGGATTAGTGTTATTTTTGGAGCCGATGACCACGATGAACTAGTCCTGTTCATGGAACTTTAATGGAGGTTGCAGATGCATAAGATGATAAGATATTTGTTCTCTCCATCAGAGTCTCTGCGAATCAGGCTAGGATCATGGACAAATTGGCAAGCTCCAGGACATGGCCCAATTTTCCCATAGCCACGGGCTGGAACTACCAGGCAAGATGTTATTGCGATGAAAGTTGATGCATATCTGGGAGAATAATTCCATGTCGATAATATACGGAAGTATTCTGACAGCATGGGGCACAGTGCGGTAGGCAACTACACTGTACATATGCGCACGCAAGGGACGCTATGTAAGAGAATTAAGAGAATCAGGATTCAGAGAGCAAGGGTTGGTGTGGTAGACTCTCTAAGGGTCAGTATGCTGGATCCTTCAGGATATAACAGGCGTACTTCAATTTTGAAAGGCGGGAGTCTGATCCTGTGAGTCCCTATAATCTATAAAGACATCCATCTTGGGATGATTAACTAGGTCCAATGCAAATAATGGTAAGTTATGTCTGATGCATAACTCCCATGCCAACCTGGGTAAACATAATATCTATCTTGGCTAGTACAGAGATGGACCTGACGATCACAGGGGATAAAGCAAACTAAATTTTCAGAGTGTGTCTAAAGAACTTATAGACATAGCTGACGGAATCCCCCTGACAGAAATAATCTATAGTATATGAAGAAGTCCCATATAAATAGTACAGCTAGTTTTAAAACCAGAACTTAAGCTTATAAATAAAAAAGTCCAATATATATAGGCCTAAGCCTTCTGTCTCTACTCCCTTGGTTTCCAATATCCCTAATACTAAGTTTAAAGGGTAAAGTTGCTATTATCATCAGCCTTAGCTAAACAGCCCCAGAAGGTTAGGGTATTAGTGCTGCCATCACTATAAAACTTTTGTAACACAGTGCCCTTATCTTTAATGGAAACTGCACCTTGTCCGCAGCTAGGTAAATAAAAAGCCCAGGTAGAGGCTAATGGTGGCACATGTGATATCTAATAAATAGATACTACTATTTACTAATGCTGCATCTATTGAGGCGCTGGGCTGCTGGTAGACAGCTGCATACAGAAATATAGCTATAATAACATCCTTATTAATAACATAGGGAGGTTAGAGCCGGGCTATCCTAGAGTTGCATTTGGTCCAAGTTCGGGCGAGTTCAAACCAGTTGGAACCGAGCCGCTGCGATTTAGAGTATAAATTTTAAGAAACCAAAATCAAACCTGATCCGTTCCGATTCGGTGCGAGTTTAACCGAAAAATCGACGCTTGGTATAGCTAAACCATTCCTGGCCAAGTCACATTATCTACTAATTATCAATGGTTAGATTCGTTTAGGTTTGGGTTGGATAAACCGCTATTTAAAACCGGGCATTTTGTGACCATAAGATGTTACAATATATCCTTATATACTAATAATTCTAGTATAAAATATTATTTAGATAAGTCTCTATATGCAGAGGTTTTATCCTGACTTAATAAAAAATAGATTTAAGCCATATTAGGTGAGTTTGTGGTTTACCGCTTAAAACATAATAAAATACATGAATATATATATAAAAACCTTAATGGTTGTTCATGCTCATGGTGAACTCTATATATTATATTAGCTTTCAGCCTCTCATATTATCATATATCTAATAAGATAATCCAAATATGCTAAATCTAACTATAGTTAGATTAAGAAAGGACTACATATCATACACCTATAATAGTTTTAATATAACTGAGAATAATGTGACTGAGTAGTATGCAACAAGTTTGTTCTAACTTCCAAGTGCAATGAGTGCTCAGACTAGTGATGTATTCTCTAGCTTAGGTGAATGTATTTTCTAGACATCACCCCTCCATAAACTGCACCCATGCTAATCACCACCGTATTTAGATAGCATCACCTCAATCATCCATGAGGGCACTGCCAGACCTATTCATAGGCAAACGTTAAAGTCTGGTCCGGGGCCACTTAGTTGCTTGCGACGTCACAGTTTGGTCCGACAGCATGTTTTGTTTGCTTCAACTACACTGATAAGCCTGCAGTCAGGCAGAGAGAGGGTGGGGTTGTATATATATAGGTAGCGGAACTGTTTGCCTCTACCCATTGGGTGGAGGGCGTGTCCATCTCCTTTGGCATTTCCGGTTCATCAACTCGGCTTCTCAAAGAAACGGTGCAGTTCTCAGTGCGTATATTCCGTGGTCGATGACTGTTTGGGCCCAATGGCTGCTCGGAGAGGAATGTTCAGCTTGACCTTTGGGGGAATATCCGCACAAGTAAACTGCTGCATACTTGCGAGCAGCATATCATCCAACTATCATTTGGGTTTGACGGATCCGCGGTTGCCCTCGAAACCATTGAACTGCTCATGCAACATAATCGGAGATGTTCCTTTCGGGACCCGCGCGCTCCGTAGAAGGGTGTCTTACCACATGTCCTTGCGCACGGGTTTTCTCTTACACATCTTCATACTCATTAATAGCCTCGCAGCCGCGGCTGACCATGGAGCCGTAAGCGGATCCGCTCGGTAGCTTCGAAGTGCATCTCATGCTGCTTGGGATTTCATCGCGATGGCTTGAAAGTTGCGCAGAATGGAAGCTGTCTGCTTTCCGGATTCGACCCTACATAGGGGAATCACGGCTAGCTTGAGGTGTATATAACTTCACATTTGACTCCTCTGTGAAAGGATGCATCGACATCACTTGTCTCAGACTTCTTTCAGACTCCTTTACTACCCGTATTATTCAGCGCAAGAATGATGAGTTCGCTCAGATCCCCCAAACCAGTGATTTTCATCGGTGCCGCTGGCGAAATGTGCCGGTTGGCCGTCGAGCGTTTCGCCAAGGCAAGTGATCATGCCCTGATTCTCACGGATATCAACCTCTCCACGCTCGAGACGACCGTCGCCAAACTCAATCTTCCACCTTCCCGCATCTCTACAATGCAGTTGAATCTCTTTGACCGTGCCGCCCTGCTCGAAGCAATCAAGGGTGCCGCACTGGTTGTGCTTGGTGCTGGGCCTTATATGCGCACTTCAGAACCCGTCCTTACCGCGTGCCTGGAAGCCAAGGTGCCTTACCTTGATTTTGATGACGATGTGGATAGCACTCAAGCCGCCCTTGCCCTCCATGAGCGTGCAAAGACCGAAGGGGTGCCGTGCTACATCGGATGCGGGGTTTCCCCAGGCATGTCCAACGTGATGGTGCTTGATGTCACTGCGGAGCTCGATACCGTCGACGCAATCGACATTTGCTGGAGTGTCAGCGACGGAAAGGGCAAAACCGGCAAGGCGGTCTTGGAACACTTGATGCATATTGCTGCTGGCCCCTGCCTCACATGGGCAAACGGCAAGCCGACAATGAACGAGTCATGGGTTGAAACGACTTACGCGCCAATGCTGGGCGGCGAAGGAGAAATGCTCCTCCACGAGACTGCGCATCCGGAGCCAGTCACCTTTCCACGCCTCTTTCCCAACGCTCGACGAATCCGTTGTGTTGGTAGCCTGGATCCTGCCCCGCTTAACGGGATCGCCAGGGGTCTCGGCCGCGCCGTCCGCCGCAATGCCTTGACCATGAGCGACGCTGTCGATTTCCTGTTTCATCTGGCCAACGACGAGTCCTCCCTGGCAGGAATGGGTGAGGCATTTGGTGAAATGGCCGCACAGTTCCGCGGCGGTGACGTCACGATCAAGGAGCTATTCCAACTGGTCGCTCACGCGAATCGCAAGCTCAGCCCCTTACGGTACGCTCTGTGGGGAATGGTCGAGCAGATTTGGACAGGGGAATGTACGGCAGGGGAGATCCTTAGCTTCCTCGTCGACACAGCTCGGGGCAAGGTGGTGGCAAATGGGACCGGCTTGCTTGTTCGAGCTGTTGGCACACGCAATGGTCTTCCTGTCTCGATCACCAAGCGTACACCCAAAGCAGACGAGAACGCGTCTCTAAGCAAAACTATGGGTACTGCGACGGGAACGGCATGTGCAGCCTTCATGGTCATGGCAATTGAGGATGGTCTCGAGCGTAATGGCGTCTTTTGTCCGGAAGATTGGGCTACCCCGGTCAGATTCTACGAGGCCTTGGGACGTGTTGGCATCCCCAAGAATGAAATCATAGAGAAAGTCTAGTGGTTTTCATTCAGGTAGAGCTAACTCGTGTTGAGCAATGCAATAGGAGATATGGTTAGGCCTAACTAGTTCGGTCCGTTGAAAGAGCCGTGTGAATACTATATTTGACAGTTAAGTGGCGAAGAATAGCTCCTATTCCCTTCTCTAGATCACCCAAAATATTGGACTCGAGAAAATTTAGCAACTCTTTGTTGACAGGCATCGTCATCAAGTACGATGCTATGATGGGCTGAGCTGCTTCCGTTTCGTGGATCCATCATCCTCCTAGAGTATCAACCTACTCCAACCCGTAGCACTTCAATAGCTTAACTGTCACTACCTCGATACGATCGTTTTCCGTCCAGAATTCTGTTGCCAACATTTCGTAAATCATGGCGAGGAAAGAGGTGGAATAATGATGCCTGGCACAATAGTGGCATGGATATTACTGCTCGTGACAATTCAAGCCCCATCCGCGGATCCGCGGATCCGCGCTTTCGATTAGCTAGCTTAATGATCTGCAGTCCTAGTACAATTGACCGCTTGTTCCTGGATGCGTCTTTCAGCATTGCCTCATTCCAGCCTCGGTAATGTCCGTTCCCAGGACTTATATCAGAGACCCTCATAGCTGTCCTCTGAGGAGCAAATTCAATACTGCAACCCAACAATCTTTGTCTCGAGTAATCCAACCATCGCATTCCGAATATACAGCATTAAGCCGACTTGCCCAAAATGCCGAACGAATTCGACGTCGCTGTGATTGGGGCCGGAATGGCGGGAATCGTCGCCGCAAGGGATCTCAGTCAGAAAGGCTACTCAGTCGTGCTCCTAGAGGCCCGTGATCGCATTGGAGGACGAACCTACATGGACCACGCGCTCGATGGGGAACTGGAGCTCGAACTGGGAGGAGCTTATGTCCACTGGACACAAGCACACGTCTGGCGTGAGCTGCAGCGCCACGGAATGTCCCTCAAGCCACCCATGGAAGGGGGCAGGTTCTACTGGCTGGCCGATGGGGCTGTCCACTCTGGTGGGAGCGAAGACTTGTATGGGACAGTCATCCCACTAGTACAACGACTTTTTGCAGACGCCCGAGCTCGGTTCCCGGTGCCATTCGAGATTGACCTTCTCGAGAACCGCGAGATCGAAGAGGAAACCATCGAAGATCGCATTAATTCGTTGAACCTGTCCAACTACGAGCGTGATGTCCTGGAGGGGCTCCTAGCAGGCGTCATCCATTCATGCAAGAAACAGGGGATTGCACAGCTTCTGCAGGCGGCTGCAACAACCTTTGGAGACTTCACGGCCTTTTTCGAGACCGCCGGAGCTTGGGGTATCCAGGGAGGCACCAAGCAGCTCATAAGTGCCATCATGGCCGAGTCGAATGTTGAGCTCCGTCTTTCAACGCCTGTATGTGCGGTGGCCGATAGCGGCCGTGGTGTTACGATTACAACGCGCCAAGGTCAGCTCATCAACGCTCGGTCGGCCGTGGTTGCGCTACCCCTGAATACCCTGGGCGACCTGAAGATCAGCCCAGACGTACCCCCAGCGGCGCGCTCGATGATTGAGCGGAGGAACCCAGTGATGGCTCACAAGGTCTGGGTCCGAGTGAAGGGCGAGATGGAGCCGTTTTCGATGGTTGCGCCGCCCGGGAAGCATCCCATCAGCGCAGCCAGGTTCGAAAAGCATTATAACGGAGACACGCTTATCATGTGCATGTGCGCTGACGCTGCCGCTCTTGACCCTGCGGATTTACATGCAGTTCAGGAAGCCCTGCGCAAGTTCATCCCGGAGATTAAAGTAGTTGATACGGCCTGCCATGACTGGGTTGCTGACGAATTCTCCAAGGGGGGGTGGATGATGCACCGGCCGGGAACTCTAACAACAGGCCCACCAATGTTCCGGAAGCCGCATGGAAACATTTACTTTGCAGGGGCCGACATAGCAACCTGGGGAATAGGAACGATCGAAGGCGCCATGGCAAGCGGCGCCCTTGCCGCGCGGGATTTGTCCATGGCATTGGGGCAAGGGGCATAAGCTTTAGCGGTGGATGATGTTTGTGACTTTCAATCCGCGACTCATTCTCCTTTCATCATATGTTGTAGGTAGTGTCCCTCCAATCAAGGTTTATCATGTGTCGTGCGACCCAGATCTCCGATCAGGCACTGGCGATGTTACTTCGCTGTAGTAATGTACGTAAAAGCTGTTGAACATTCCTCGTTGAACAACAGATCTAGTAATATTCAACATGACCAATGAATTCCCAGGGGAAATACTATGTCTCGATCAACTAGAATGATATAGCTGACGGGATGACACATTGTCTATAGACGCCCGACATGATCCGTCATTGACACTCAGACTAGCGCAGAATACTGCCAGATGAGGACTATCCACATCTTGAAAACGCTGTGATGGTGAATAATTGTACCTGTTAGGAGCATATGTTTGAGTGGACGTGTATCTAACATTTGAGAATAGAGTGAATCACCGGCGCTGACAACATCGTCAATCCATTGCTCTTGTAGGACCTGGAAGGAGAGGTTCTCAAGAAACTAAGTCTATGCTCTATGCTCTGTGTGACAGCTATCCAGAATGCCGCAGTACAGCGAAAACAAATTGAGAAGAAACGCCTCGCGAGGTCGCAGTAGACAGGCCCTCTCATTTCGACCATTCCATGCCAGCCCAAATATCACCCCAGCGAGCAGTAAATATGTCTTTCCAGTAATATGACCGACGCTGCCACGGAGAACGATCGCCTGCCTTTGGCAGCACGCTCTTCCCTCGCTGGACATATGTTGACTTCAGGTAGAGGAACGGAGTTTCTCTCATTCCTTTCTTCTCATCATCGCTGCAACGAGGTACAATCATGCTCACCGAATCCCGTTTCATCCTATTCAGCAAGCGGCTCGCCAGCTGTGCCGTTGCGTCCGCTCCCAAAGTCCAGCTAGCATCCACGTATCCAATCGCGAGAACCAGGTTGGGCAGGCCCTCGAGCATGGCACCATTCCACATGAAATGGTCCGCCGCCTGGTATGGCTCGCCATCAACAATGATCTCGATGCCGCCAGCCATGGCCATTCTAAGGCCTGTGGCGGTCACAACAATATCTGGATTGAGCTCGTCGCCTGATCTGAGTCGGATAGCTGCCTGCGTAACTCTATCGATGACCCCTGTCTTGATGCTGCCTTTACCACGACGCAAACAAGCGTAGAAGTCCCCGTCTGGACACACACATAGCCTTTGGTCCCACGGATTATATGAGGGAGTAAAGTCAGGATCGAGAGACGCCCCCTGTGGTAGTTCTTGCTTCACCTTTCTAAGAAAGGATTTCCGAGCGTGGTTGGGGAACCATTGGCAGTAGGTCACGAGCAACAGCGACATCAGAATCCATTTAAAACGGATAATTCCAAACGCCAAAAAATGTGGGAATATGGATCTAATGGCTCTGTCGAACATGCTCTCCTTTGATACCGGCATGATATAAGTGGGTGAGCGTTGCAGCATCGTGACATGGGATGCTTTTTCTGCCAGTGCCGGCAGCAACGTAACGGCTGTGGCGCCAGATCCGATGATGACGATGTCTTTGCCACTATAGTCAAGGTCTGTTGGCCAAAACTGTGGATGTACCACCGTGCCCTGGAAGTCCGCTATTCCCGGGATCTCAGCATCCATGGGTGTTTTGTAGTCATAGTAACCGGTCCCGAGCATGATGAACCGTGTGCGTAGGGACTTCTTAGCAGCTCCCAGGTCCTTCACGGTCACATCCACAGTCCATACCTTCGTTGCCGTAGACCAAGATATCCTGTCAACACTGTGGAAGAATTTGATTTTTCGATCGATTCCCTCCTGCTCGGCCGATTCCTTAATGTAATTGGAAATCATCGAGCCTTGTGCAATGGATTCTTTCTCTAGCCAAGGACGCCACGCGAAGCCGAAGGTGTGAAGATCGGAATCGGACCGTATACCTGCAAGGTAGAATGGATCAGACAGTGGAGCTTTAAGGCCTCGGAGGCTCCATGGATTTCATTTGTTTACCGGGATACTGAAAAAGACTCCATGTCCCGCCAATCTCATGGCGTGCCTCCAAGATACAATAGTTCAGATTCGGATTTCGCTCCTGAAGTCGGTAAGCGAAGTTGACTCCGGAAATTCCGGCTCCAACAATCACCACATCGTAATCAATATCCTGCGTGTTGTGTGAAGGGCGCATGTTCATATGTACCGTGAGGTTCAAGAGGAGAGGCTTTCTGTTCAAGCATACACCATCAGGTTTAGGGCAAGGGACATGCCTTTATCCTGTCCCTGGCAATGAGTACGACGTTCAAATATGTCCATACCGATCCTCGAATCGTGCCTAGGGCTGCCCTTCTTGGGTGCTGATATGTTTTGGAAGTTGTATTACCGCGGGACCGACGACGCAGGCCCCCCGCTGTTGCATGTCCAGAACATCCATACGCACCCGAAGTCAGGCATATTGATTGATCCGGGGCCACATCCTTTGCCGCTTCATCGCTCCTTAGTTTTTCAGCCACTTTGCCTGACTGGCTTTCCCTGACGAGGGAGAGCGGATCCCGCGGACTCCGAGCAATATTTGCTTGACCCAACAAAATTCGCCCAGCTTAACGGCCTTAACCAGTCCACCCATCTCTCCTTACATAGCCGATCCATGTGGTTTAGACTATTACGGTAGGTTAACGGCAAATCCAAATCCTGGAACAAGAGAAAGAGCGGGGTTATGGGAACTCACTCATCTAGGATAGTGGGAGCCGCGGATCCGCGGATCCGTATTTCCCTCCCTGCGGTTAAGTAGGAGTGGCTCGCCCGTTCTCCAGGGCTTGCTATTCTTCCCTACGTCGACATCCCAGGATTTTCTATTATCATTGCTTTTGATGCAAGAAGATGGCTTCCGAGCCTGCGAATGAGTACGCTCACAATTACGATCCCTGTAGCCACGATGACTGGAGCTTGATAATGGGCGCCCTGATGAGCCAGTTTCCACTTACAATTCCGCACCCTATGGGGGAAGGAGTAGGGTATAATGCAGGATCCACTGCTCCCGGCGGCTCGGAAATGGATCCCTTTGGCGCCTTCGCGGCTCCCTCTGCTACGAACAGAGCCGCGGAATGGCAAGAATCCTTCGAATCTGTGCTACAGACATTGCCTTGCCCAGCCCCAGTTAGCCAGGTTCCTGCGGATGATCATTCCCAACTTCCGCGTGGGTTGCTGCCCGGGATAAGGAAGCGCGCACGGAAGCAAAATCATTGCTGTGACCCCTGCCGTTCGGCAAAAAGGGCATGCGATTTGCCGCCAAGGGGCGCCAGCCAGAATCACAAGCCGTTGTTAACAGCTTGCTCGACCTGCAAGCTGCGTGGTGTGGAATGTACGGTTACATGGCTTGCGAGTAGACAAAGCTCACGACAAGTTAGGAAAGGCCCTGTAACAAGGACCGGGTCCACTTCAGAGGACGGGTCGACCAAAGACAGCCAAGGCATATTGAGAAAACATGTGGAGGCCGCTTCTGTACTAGGTAGTCTAACTTCCATAGCAACCGCTGAGGGAGACTTGGCCAGGCAGGCGGTATTACATGAAGTGTGCTTCCAGCGACTCTATCTATACATAGATATCGTCGACATGCCCCTGGCTCAGTGCATGACGCGGGAGTGCATGCCTCCTTGCTATTCCTTGGGTATTACGGCTCTCGGGCCATTGGGTGAAAGTGTCTACATCAGTCCTTATCTGGACCCTGTGCGATCCAGGATCGACCGCTTCTGGAATATAAGTGTGACCTCGTCGGGCTCCGAAGATGCAGCGCCACAGATATTTCTCGCAGCAAGCCTCCTTGATGCGCTCTTTCAGGTCTCCATGCCGACTTATAGCTCACGCCATGACTCCATAAACGAGGCATACAAGTGGGTAGCAATAGCAGCAGCGTCACAGTTCACAGTCCAGGAGGATGGCCTTCCCGGCACGGGCGGGTCCCATGGACGAGCAAGGGACATTGCCTGGGCGACCTGGCAAAAGGCAAAACAGATGGTGTTCGAAAACATTGCGGCCACCAGATCTTTTCGCCTGGCACTCTGTTTGCTGTTGCTTGGCACTTTGCTCCCACCAACGACGCCCGAAGGGAGCAGCAGCGTTCTTGAAGACGCGGCTTACGCTACGCGAGAGGGCCTTCAGCGCCTCCAGACACTCTGTGCTGAAGCTCGTGCACATTGCGTGCCTGACCCTGACACGTCACCAGATCCTCCCTACCGGACAAGGCGAGTCGAGGCTGCGAGCAAACCTCACCCAGTCCGAACGTTGCCATCTGACGTGCAAAAATACATCCTGGAACTGATCGCTGCTGTTGAGTGGTTAGCCTCCATGTCTCACGCAGCAGCAGTAGTCTACTCGGGAAGAGTGCTCTGTACCGCTACTCGCTTCGTCCGCTGCAACTGCAGCTCAGACTGGACAATCGATATAATGCGAGAGCAGGTTTGGGGTTATAGGCAAGAGTTTGAAGACTCCATTATCGCGCGAGCCCAAACCGATACGTACAGAGTAACCGCGTTATGGGGTCGCCCGATCTCCGACGAGATTGTGGCTCGAGCTGTGAGTCAGGCAGGCTCCATCGGCATACTCCTATGGCAAACATTGGCCATTTTCACCCTGAAATTCGAACAGCTCCACACAGATAAAGTCCAATATGAAGAACTACATAGGTGCTATTCCGCAATGACGAATTTGATCGATGTTTGGAGATTGGCCTGGGGCGAAATTGATCGCTCGGCGGCCATGAGTCTGCACCGGTCACGACCCAACGTGCTACGCAGCGTTTATTTCTGTTCCACGGATGTCGACCTCGCTATACTTCTTTTCTGCGAGCTTATCTGCCAACTTGAGTCTCAACTTGCGGAGCAGATATCATTAACGTCGTCGTCATCAACGGCAAGGGAGCGGCTATGGAACGCTCTCAAGGAAAAAAGGGCCTGTCACAGGGACCAACGGCGTATGAGCGCAATGCAGATATCTCATCTGGCCATGGCAAGTCAAGGCGTCTCGAGTCCAGGCTTTCAAGGCAAGAGTGGCCTAAAGGCGAACGTTGAAGACATTAGTGCGCACCCAGTACGTAAAAGACAGCGTCTCCTGGAAATTCAGGACTAACGAGTCCGTGTAGTATCCTACTCTGGCGGTGCAGGCACATAAACTTGCGGCCAAGGCGCTAGCAGATGAGATCCAATGCTCGATCTCCCAAATGGATGCCAGACGAATTTCAGAGCTAACAGTTGGCCTTGAGAGCTGCATGGTGGGGTTGCAGCGGCTTCAGGCAGCTCTCGTGGTGTTCCCGGAAATGAGCAGTGACATAGACCGGTTGTTCCTGTAGTGTTGTGTAAATGCCCATAAACAGTAGCGCCTAGTAAATGTTGGATCGAAAGGCTCAGGCAGTCTCCGAATATGCGGCGGATCATACAGTGATTTACTGACTACATATGATTGTCTTCCATTCTTCACCCATGGCCGATTGACTTGAACCGCCCCTACCTGGGGGCAATGGACTGAATTTTCGTCTCTCCTCCCTGATCACTCCTAGAATTTTGTTCTGCATGGGTCAAGTGGTTCAGCTCCGTTCAGACAGTGTTCAATAGTCCTGGTAGTCCTGGAAGGCCGTCTCACTTGCACGGTTTGACGACTGGCAGGGGAACAAGCTAACTATAGGAGACTACCTTGATCTCAAACCGGTAACGCATCTTTTCACTATACTGATACCTCATGTGTGCTAGCCCTACATAGTTTTAGCCACTCGGGACTGAGCCCCTTTCACTTCTTGGTGTATCAGTTATTGAGAATAGAATATACTGGGATAGTATTGGGCGCCAGTTGATGCCTAATAATGTGCACGCAAAAATTTCCTAAGCATGATTGTATCCAATCTGAATTTGAGTGGGAACCCCAATTTAGTTTCTTCAGTGCTTATATATGCAAAGTGACCCCTGTTTCAAGGATTCGACTGATCTCCTCTGCACTAGCCGGCTCGCATGTCGAGAGGACCTCATTCATATGCGTCCACCAAAAACCTGTCAGGAAATCTGGTAATGCTAGAGTCTGCTCTTTGTACTTCGCGAGAAAGTTTTCAACCAATTGCTGCGACAGCCGTATCGAATCCTTCTCCTCATCTTGAATCTCTGCGATCTCGTCTGGCTCGTAGGCTTGGTGCCCTTCATGGCTGCATGTGTGAGATATTCCCAGACTTCGAGAAGTAATAAAGCGTAAGACACATGGGACAACTTTGCCTGTGATGTATTCCCGAGTATGGAACTCCTCCGAGTCGAAAAGTATCTCCAACATCGTCGCAAGTCTCTGTACTAGTTCGTCCATGCCTTCTTTAGATCTTGTTGGGAAAAGACCGCCCAAGAGTCTCGTGAGCGCAGAGCATCCAGCCAAAGAATAGGGGCAGCAGCAATTGTCTCTAATGTGATCGCAAATTATTCTGCGCAATAGTCTCTTGCAGTCCTCGCTCATTTGACTCAAATGTGAAGCGAATTCCTCGGTGTCCTTCACCAGATAAATAGCCGTCCCCACAGTGTGTCCCAATATTTGCAAGGCTGAAGAGCCAGATATATTGTGACTGATGTCGGCGCCTTTGCTGACGAGCCAGTTCGCTTTTCTCAACAAGCCCACAAATTTCCATATCAATGGACTCCATCCTATCCTTGCAAGGCAAGTATCGCCAGTTTCGTTTACCTCATCAACATCTCGGAAGCCGGCATCCCAAAGCCGATCTGATAGCTCAAGATTATCGCCTGTCGAATCATAGACTGACCATAGATGTTTATAGTCTTCATGAAACTCGTCAACGTTAGCGAGGCTCTCGTTGAGGGTCCGGTAGGTGATGAAGACATCGAATCCTAACAGAGTATCAGGTGTGATATTCAGCGCATGGCGCAATTCGTCTGACAGGAAGGTCTCTGCTACGACCTTTAGCCTCTTTCTGCGGTCTAGGAATTCTTGGACTACTAGGTCCCTAATTCCTGAACGATGATGTCTAGCAGCAACCTGTAGTTCATCTCGCCCGAGGCAGCATCTTGTGGACCTGATCAACATCTTGACGCTGTCCTCGCAGTCCGCTTCACATGCTGCTCGAAGAGTGCCTGAACCAGTTGTGTGACCAGATTGAAGCAGTAAAGAAAGACCCGCTGGCCAGTGAGTATAAGAATCAACCCACGTCTGTAAGCAGAGTCCTTTTCTAAGTAGCACCTGAAGATGTTTTTCTGACCTATTTACCAGAGGAAGAAGCTCTTCCGGAAGGTCGATATCTAACGTTGATTAGCCTCCGCTATTCCGAGAGCCTGGGTAGAAAACTCCACCTTCAATCTTTTCTTTATCAACAAGCTGCCAAACGAGCCGAATACTGTAATCTTCAACTAGATGATCATGCCCGAACCCATAATACGAACCATGGTAAGTGTTCGGATCATGCCTCCAATCAAGGGCCATGTGCGTCATGTAGCCTCCCGAGCTCAGAATATCAGAACAAATATCAAGTGTAGCCTGTTGCTGGCCAGGATCTCGTCGCCAGTTATATGCTTTAAAATGTTCTATCATTCTGTCTGGTGGGGTTTCTCCACGGTCATTAAGACGATCCGGTAACACCCCATTCCGTAACAGGTCTTTGATCAAGGCACGCCAGGCTAGCCATGAGGAGGCATCCCACTGGTAAGTGTACTGTTGCCAGCCAGTTATCAACTTTTGAAGGAGTTAGACGAATTCTTCTTCCAAATGACAAGCGTTCATGTAGGTATAAGCCCCCTCGCAAGCTAGGGCAGAGCTTTCGATTTGGCACGGGTAGTCCACTCACGTGTAATATTGTATCACCATTTGGTAGAGTGTCAGAATATGATGCGTTGCCTTCTCGAAATAGCTGGAGCAGCTTTTTGTGGGTACTATGAATGACAAAATCCGCTTTTGGTGATCCCAAGCCTTTCTTGGTATCCTCGAGAAGGCTAAATACTGGCGAATCTAGCGGCACAACTGATCGGAACTCAATGTGGGGACTAATAGTGAAACATCCAGCTGCCTTTGTGATAGTCAATGATGCTTGAACCGAGAAGTTTAGATTCCAGGTATGGAATGTTCGTTTCTTGAACAATGAAATGACCCTTTTGTTCTGTGCCGGAACTTCGCATCCACTGTAATAAGTTGTACCGCTTTTCAGAGCCTCTCCAACTGAGTATGTGGGCCAGTTGCAAGAAGGGCATGAGCATCTCATCCGGGGTGTCTTAGGCTGAACGTGACCATTAGCTATAGATCTGCCAGTGGCTTTGTCAGAAGTTTGGTGATTGTCCAGTATTGACCGTAGTAAAGCCGGCGTCAGGAACTGGCTGGTTTCGAACCGAAGAAAGTTGGATTCCTTAGTGCAAGTAGTGAGTAGTTGTGTCACAATCACTAGGCAAGCTTCTCAGTCGAAGTTCTACTCGTACCAGTTGCTTTACATGCTGTTCAATCGTATCTAATTTTCCACCAAGACCAAGACTGCCTTGGTCCAAACGATCTGCCGCTGCAAGAACCAGGTCTATATTCGATGCGCTAGACGATGAGCTGCTGAGTACCAAATCCATCTGCCTTTGGTTAACAGTCATCATAGAACTATATCACCGTCAGCGAGAGGCTAATAGTCTTCGCTTAGTTGACCCCTTACATGTTCAATATTTGCAAAGACGTACTGAGGTTAGATTGCAACCAGTTCATCGTTTCCATGAGTGTCACCAGTGTGTCACGTCTAAAAGGGTACAACATCCGATTGATTTGAATATTGGATCCCAGTAGGTTGCTGGCTGGTTTTGTGTTTTGACATTTCTTAAGCATCTTCCTTAGCCTTTGCAGTCCGTTGTGGCAACATATAATGGAATCGATAGCAACAGCCGTAGATTGAGCTGTAGAGGAGTTGGATAAGTCATGTGCATTAATGAGCACCCCTTGCAGAGAGTTCAAGATTCCGTCTAGGGATGATACTCGAGAGGCCATCTCATCAATCTGCTCGTGAAATGTTTTGAATGGCCCATAGTAAGCAAGAAGACCTTGACAAACTGTCAGGCCTAGAGATATGACGCCTACAGCGCCCCCAGCCGCGGAGAAGGGGTCAGCCATGACAGAAGTCTGATAAAAACAATAGTGGGCGATAGAGAATTCAAGAAATCTATCCATATATGACAGGTTTTTGAAGAGGGAAAACTGATGGGGCTGGGGTGGGCTGCGCTGGATCCTAGCCGCCCAAGGCTGCGCCATGTCGGACACAAGCAGCCAATGAACTGACTATGTTGCGGCAGTGTGCATACGGCAAGCTACTAACTGTTTCACATGGGACAAAGGTGACTGCTGTATCTTAGCATACCTGAGGAAACCAGTGCAGCAGTTCGCATCACGGAGCTTGTTTCTATTGTACACCATCCCTTCTGAGACCAGGTCATGCAACACTCAGCTGGTGATCACCCATTGTTCATCTAGGCCGCAGGCATCCAAATACTCGCCAACGGTAAGCCATATGCCAGCTGTTTGCTAGTTGGGTGTGTGACTACCAGGAGCCCCGACTGTTGTATGTTTCTGTACAGGCTCTTCTCCATTATCAAAGTCTTTCTTGTAGCACCAGTAAGCCACCGCAAAAAACGTATACGATTCTGCATTGAAGCTGGCTTTTGCCCTTTCGATGGAATTGGCAGATGCCAAATTAAGACATTCATCCAGGTAATCTGTCCATACATAAGTTAGAAGCTGGTCCTTCGTACAGAGGCCTCTAAAGAGGCAAATTAGTAATCACAGGTATGGTCTCTAATACATTCGTAGTTACCGGCAGGTGTTGACTGAAATTCTCGCCACATGGTGACCAAATGGGTCAACTCATGAAGGAGAGTCGCGGATACTGGCATGGCCGTGTCCAGCGGAACTTCACTCCTGGGGCTCGGCCAAGCTAGTTCATTCAGCAGACGTGCAGCCAGTCCTTCCCCGTTTATAAGCCAGGGGCAAATGAGCATCACTTCTGACGCTGCCGTGTATTTGACAGTCTGGCTGCAAAATATTTGTTCAACTTTCATCGTGTCTATAGGACGTGCTGCCGGCCATGCTCTTCTCATCAGGGGAGGTTCTGCTGTTATTATCGCTATATTTCACCATGAAGACATATCGCTTATGGAATCTCACCCAGAATGGACGACTATCATCTCCGAAGAAGTCCTCATAGACTTCCTCAATGGGGAGCATATTTCCCGTCGGTTGTCCATTACTGTCAAGCTGAGGGATTCCCTCTTCCTTGTCATCAAAGGCCTCATCTTCCCATTCAAACCAGTCGACATTTGTATCACAGAGGAGTACTGGAGGCTTGTTTCATGTAGCATATGAGTGATGTCTAAGGAAGTAAGCAGGGGCGTCGATTGTGTTTTTCATGAATTCCGAAGTCAGCGCAATAAACCCCTCAACTTCACTGGAGTCATTTGATTCTCATACCTCGAACTCCAAACCAAAGGAGTTTGCTTTCAGTATCAGGCGCCCAGAAATAATTATTGTCATCCTTCACAAACCGGACGCCGAGGTATGGTGTGAAAAGTTCCGCCACACGCTCATCGTGTGGCACATCTGCAATAGCTTGTTCTAGTCCCATAACAAGCGTTTTCACATCGTCGAATTGCTTTATGTTTACTGCTTGAAGGGATTTGGTCTGCCATGTAGCCACCGCTATAGCTAGATGAAACCTTGTAATCTGAATCTATTCTCCCCTTGTAGAGGTACAGTTGCTGCTCCTCAGTCTGTAAGGATGAGGGCTAACCATAGTCCCAAGCTAGTAGCGAAAAGACTACATGTCCTGTTATGCGGAACTATAATTCATGGTCAGGATTAGGCACCTCCTTTCTGATATTAATACAAAAATATATACCTGACTGCATCCTTACTAGTTTCCCGTGCTTCATGCTAAGATGAACTTAAGACACATGTCTTTTGCAGTCCATACTGGTTCCTCAACATTGGTTCGCTTGAGATGTTCTCGCGCCTGTCCTGCTCTGGCCATGTTATCGATGTGAAACAGAGACGGCCTGTCGGTGACCCTGGCAAACTAAGTCATGTCCAGAACAACGGCCACATAGGCTGTACGTACACTCATTCGCGAAATTGGCTTGACAAATACACACTAACTCTTTCAGGGCCCCACCCCCAAGGCTTTAGCGCGGAAAACTTATTGAACAATATCTGGTTGGCCCCTAGGCAAATCGAGCCTATTGGTCCCGCCCACATGACGACAGTTTAAACCTGAATCAGGTCTTCGAGATCCCGAAATAATTTGCGGGGTATTTCAGGTTTACTTTTCCCCCTGAGGCCCTTGCCACGAGTGGCAAGGATATCCAGCTTCTATTCATTCCGAAAAGTTTGGTCCCTCATTCGCTCTGTTGATAGCAGCAAGCCTTGCCTGGCCCATAAAGCCATAAAGAAACATGGCTTCAGCTTTCAATGATGACACTGCGTCACTAAATCAGAGCTTTTACTATGAGAATCCGACTCATAGCTATACGGTCAAATGGTGTTCGCTAGGCGACCCTGCCTCTCCGCCCCTTATTCTCATCCATGGAACACCCTGGTCCTCCCGTCTTTGGGTACCTTTTGCTCTCTCTCTATCTCGACAGTTCCATGTCTATCTGTTTGATAGGCCTGGTTTCGGGGACTCTCCTCCAGAGCGCAAGTTACTTGGCGCACCTACCAGCTCTAATAAAGTTGTTGAGCTTGACGCTGACCTTGCCCGACAATCAGAGGTCTACGCTGCGCTTTTTCAGTTGTGGCAATCAGAGTGGGGCAATCACAAGCCCCACGTCATAGCACATGATAATGCTGGCTTGCTCAGTTTGCGAGCATACCTGCTGCATGACTGTCACTATGCAAGTCTCTGCCTTATTAATGTGGTTGCCATTGGACCATTTGGACAATCCCTATTCAAGACTGTTGCCGATGACCCCCATCACTTCGAGCAGCTCCCTGGCATTGCATTTGAGGGTATATTAGAAGGCTACATCCGGAATGCCGCCTTCTATGAGCTATCAAAGGAGACTATGCAGATGCTAAAGTCGCCTTGGCTTAGAGAGGGCGGGAAAGAGGGATTCATACGGGAGCTATGCCAGGCTAACTCAAGATCCACTAAAGCAGTTGAAGGACGATATGGGGAAGTCGGGTCGCAGTTGCCAGTCAAGATTATTTGGGGTGCCGAGGATAATTGGATACCAGTAGAGAGCGCATGGAGGCTGGGAATCGCGCTGAAGGCTAAGGAGGTCGTGGTCATTGAGAAAGCAGGCCATCTTAGCATGCTTGACCAGCCAGCACAAGTTGGAGTTGAGCTGGGGACGTGGCTAATTTCTGTTTCCAAGCGAAGTTAATTTTCCCAGCTCGGACGACAAAGCAATGGAGAATGCTGGTAGAGAATCAGCCAACAAACAGAATTATGTCATGGAGCAATTTTGCTAAGCACTACAGAAACAGCTCCTTTCGAGTACCTTAATAGAGTGATTTCTTTTACTCTCATTTTCGAGTAAGCAAGAAGACCTTGACAAACTGACAGGCCTAGAGAAATGACGCCTACAGCGCCGGCAGCCGCGGAGAAGGGGTCAGCCATGACAGAAGTCTGATAAAAGCAAGAGTGAGTGATAGAGAAATCAAGAAGTCTTTCCATATAGATATGACAGGTTTTTGAAGAGGGAAAACTAATGGGGCTGGGGTGGGCTGCACTGGATCCTAACCACCCAAAACTGCGCCATGTTTAACGCAAAGCAGCCAATGAACTGACTATGTTGTGGCTGTGTGCATACGGCAAGCTGCTAACTGTTTCACATGGGACAAAGGTGATTGCTGTACCTTAGCATATACATTGGCGAGATTGGATTGGTCATAACGCGCGAGATACCGATTTCCGATGTTGGCCCTTAATGAGATCAAAGTCGCCTTTCGGAGCCATGGTAAATAAATATTTCGGAGTTATGTTGACAATTTGATTCAGGGTTGACAGAAAGCAACTTCGCGGAGAGAGTTGGACCCATGTAATTAGGATTAAATTGAAAATTTTAAAATTACTTACAACTATAAGAAAATGGCTCCAGCTACTAACAAGGGATATAGCCATTGTATGGAGGTTGAGGAATTATATAAACAAATACTTCTTTATGAACTTACCCTTACGCCTAGTTGCTAATAGGAGAGACCTGTCTCCGAGGCTGGTACCATTCTCAATAGCAAGTAGAACGAAATCATTGAGCCAACATTGGCATTGTGTGTCCACCGGCAGGAAGTGGCGTCCAGTTTTTTGATTTACATCGAAAAATGCCTTGTTAAGGTACATTGCCCAAGTCAGTCTAGTGCCTATTGTATTTGGTGGCTTAGCGTCCCACTGACTTTGCTAGAGCTCCCTCTGTGCTGGTAAGAGCGGTTATAGCTTGGGATCACCGAGATAGGTTCGAGCTAAATAGCGTAGGTTTTAACTCCTGTGGAAGGTACAAGGCCTGTTACGACTTAGGTGGCAAAGGCGCGATAGGCCACTCATAGCCTCTAGTGAAGCTCGTCTCGAAGACCCAGTCCCCTTGACCAATAGTCTCCCTCTTCTCCCCATCTCCATCAGGAAGAATAACATCGCAAGTCGTACTATACGGAACCGACACCTCCAATCTCAACCTCTCGGATCCATTACCATTCTTTTCCGTTTCCCATGAGCATGACAGCAACCCGAACGGCGTGATATGCATAGCAGCAGCATTCAAGATTTCCGCTCCTATTCCTGGAGCAACGCAGGACCTTTGCCAACCAGGCTCAACCCGTTGCAACCCAGCAACCCGTTCATACATGAACTTCGCAATCGTGCCGAAGGCATAGTGATTGAACGAGGTCATTTCACCAGGGTTAACCGATCCATCAGCAAGCATACTATCCCACCGTTCCCAGACTGTAGTCGCACCCATGGTAACCGGGTATAACCAAGACGGACATTTCTCCTCAAGGAGCATCGCATACGCGATCTGGATATTCCCAGTCAAGGCCAGTGCTTCACAGATGTAAGGGGTTCCAGCAAAGCCAGTACCGATTCTAAACTCGTTCTTCCGGACCAGATATGCTAGTCGGCCGCCAGCGTATTTTCTTTGACTGGGACTCAACAGGTCAAAGCAGATGGCCAAGGCGTATGCAGTTTGGGAGTCGGAGACGATGCGTCCATTCGCAGTGATGTATTCGTCTTGAAATTCTCTCCTTGCAGACTCGGACCAGCGTATAAAGCGCGATGTATCAGTATCTTGCCCAAGAATGCGAGAGATCTTGCACATCAAGTCCAGGCTATGGATGAGGAAGGCGTTCGCGACCATTTTCGCGTCCGTGGTGCCCTTCCACGGGGCGTCTGGTGGTGCAGCAGGATCCAGCCAGTCCTACCTTATTAGCTTCATATATCACCCGAGTTGGCTAAAACGTACTCCAAGGTTGAAAACACTTGTGTCCCACAAATGCGTAGCCCCAGTGCTATTCAGGGGCACCTTCCGCATCCAAGTCAACATACTGTTATACTGCTGCGCGAGAATGCTCTCATCCCCCGTCTCTTCGTACAGCGCCCAAGGCGCGAGAATTGTAACATCGTGCCAGATGGCACAAGGGACGCGTCGACACCAGACTGGGTCGGGAAGCGTTGCATTAGGCGTGACCATCGCCGGCACTCCACCCAGAACACTCTGGTCATACTCTACATCGATCAGCCAGTTCTTTAAGAAGCTGAAACAGTCGTAGATAAGCACTGCCGTAGGAGCAAATAATGCCAGATCACCCGACCAACCGAGTCGTTCATCACGCTGGGGACAGTCCGTGGGCACGGAGAAGAAATTCCCGCGCATGCCCCAGACTATATTCTGGTACAGCTGGTTAAGTAGCGAATATGAACAGGAGAACCCGCCCACGAACTGCATATCTGTATGACAGACGATAGCTTCTGCGGATGTCTCCAGCTGCGCCCCAGTCCAGTTGTCTATCTGCGCGTAGCGGAATCCATGAAAGGTAAATCTCGGGGCATATTCTTCGCCTTGACCGCCCTTGAGCGTGTACACATCGACAGCATTGCAAATTCGAAGCGGTCTAGTACAGAGCTCTCCATTTTCGAGCACCTCGGCGTGAGATAGAATTACTCTGTGCCCGGTGGGACCCTTGATGTTGGATAGCTTGACATAACCCACTAAGTTCTGGCCAAAGTCGAGAATGACCTTTCCAGATGGACTAATCATTTTAGACATTGGCTTCAGTGCTTCAATCCGCCGGACAGGCTCTCCAAAGCCGGCAGTGAGCTTGACAGATTCGGGTAAACGTGACATGACAAGAACGCTAGACCAGCCAGGAGCGTCTTGAGAGATCCCAGCTGAGGACCAAGAGGGAATTTCCTTAGTAGCATCATACTTTTCCCCATCATAGATCTCCGCCAGCCGGATAGGCCCTCGCGTGACGCTCCAAGAGCCGTCTGATGTAATCGTCTGCAACCCTCCATCCTTCAATGTTACTTCCATCTGGACTAGCAGCGCCGTATGGGAACCCCAGATATTGCGATGCCCACCTTCAAAGCCGATGCGACCAGAAAACCACCCCTCTGCCACACGAACACCAACACAGTTGTCCCCGGTCGACAGATAGTCCGTGATGTCGTAGGTTTGGTACTGCAGTCTCCCATCGTATGTCGTCCACCCGGGAGCGAGGAAGTGGTCGCCCACACGGCGACCGTTGATCTCCGCTTCGTATACGCCCTGGGCGGTGATGTAAAGACGGGCTTTGGCAATAGAGTCTGCGAGCCTGAATTCCCTGCGATACAACTGCTCCGTGTCAGGCTCGCAGGTATCTGGGCCCCATGGAGCCGCGATGCGATCGCACTTCCAATCACTCCGATTGAGCAGACCAACTTCTAGAGACGCGGGCTCGCTCCATTCCGTGGCATGGCCGTCCGGATCCCAGGCTCTGACTCGGATAGACACCTTCTGTCGGGAGGTCAAAGGCTGAGAATGTGGCCAGGGGACAAGATACGATGAGGGCGATGACAGCTTGATGGAAGAAAGAACAGTGGCCTGCGAATTCCAAGCCACTGCTGAGACCTCGATCTCGTAGGCATCCTGTTGGAAATTTGGTGGATAATCCTCGAACTGCCAGGATATCCGCGGACGAGTCTCCTCCACCCCGATGGTGTTAGGGGGGTGATAGTGCTCAAACTGCACGTTGGTAATGCGCGTCATGATCGAGAGCCGGTGCTTCGCAAGGACCATATTTCAGTGGGTTGGCTGCTTATTTGTACGATCTCGGGGCCATTTGACACGAGACCCATGCATAATGTCTCAGAATCGGGGTAAGCTGGAAGCAGACTGGAGTATGGTCGGCGCATCTTTATCCCAAGGATCGTTCGGCAATTGATTCTGGGTAAGAATTCCGGGTCTATATGTCCAGACTTCTGGCTAGCCTACATTCGCGACACTTTCAGACTGAGCACAACTTCCAAGTCCAAGACACGATGACCGACAAAATGAACGTCAACATGTTCAAAGCAGAGGATCCCAACTCTGAACCGTCTGCCTCGCCGGAACCCCCCTACGATCCCCTCCCACCCGTTGAAGATCTCCCGCTCCCGTCGAGTTTCAAATGGGGAACAGCAACAGCAGCCTACCAAATCGAAGGCGCTCCCTCGGCAGATGGAAAAGGCCCGTCAATCTGGGACACCTTCACCCATCTCATTCCATCCCGGACAAATGGCGAGAACGGCGACATAGCCTGCGACCACTATAACCGCATGCTCGAGGACGTCAACCTCATGTGCTCGTACGGCGTCGACGTGTATCGATTCTCTATCGCCTGGACACGGATCATACCCCTCGGTGGACGGGATGATCCCATTAACGAGGCAGGCATAGCCTTCTATAACCGTCTCATAGACGCTATTTTAGCACGCAATATCGAACCGGTGGTAACGCTCTATCACTGGGATGCTCCGCAGAGACTCAGCGACCGATACGGCGCCTTCTTAAACACGGCCGAATTCGTCTCTGATTTCGCACACTTTGCGCGCCTCTGTTTCGCCCGGTTCGGGGATAGGGTTAAAAAATGGATTACATTTAACGAGCCTTATATCATTGCGATCTTTGGACATCATAGCGGTGTTCTTGCTCCGGGCAGGAGCACTGCCACTGGTGGTGATTCCCGTACGGAGCCGTGGAGGGTCGGGCATAGCCTGATCCTCGCTCATGCCGCTGCTGTAGAGGTCTACTCTGAGGAGTTCCAGTCGCAGGATGGGAGCATCTCAATTGTGCTGAATGGGCACTATTACGAGCCCTGGGATGCGTCTAGCCAAAGTGATCAGGAGGCCGCGCAACGCCGTCTCGAGTTTTACATTGGGTGGTTTGGCGACCCGATCTTCCTAGGTCGAGATTATCCACCGGCCATGCGAAAGCAATTGGGCGATCGATTGCCGTCCTTTACTCCCATGGAGCTGGACCAGCTGAAGCGTCTCGCCACGCTCAACGCCTTCTACGGAATGAACCACTACTCCACCAAATTCGCCAGGGCTCTCCCCGACCCCCCGGCGGACGATGACTGCACAGGAAACGTGGAAGAACTCCCCACAAACTCCCAAGGAAGAGCTATTGGCCCCGTTTCGGGGATGTCCTGGCTGCGGGTTGCGCCTGAAGGGTTCAGAAAACTCTTGAACTGGGTGTGGAATCGGTATCAGCTGCCTATCATTGTTACAGAAAATGGGTGTCCCTGTCCGGGGGAGAGCCAAATGTCTTTGGAGGAGACAGTGAATGATGAGTTCCGGATGACATATTTTGGACTATATCTCGATGCGATCTCGCGAGCCATCTATGAGGATGGGGTCCCGGTTGAGGGGTACTATGCGTGGAGTTTGATGGATAATTTCGGTATGTTCTCGCCTCCACTTACTAATTTCTGCGTCTGACAATTCGTTATCCAGAATGGTCTGCCGGCTATGGCCCTCGCTATGGCATCACACACGTGGATTATAAGACCTTGGTGCGAACTCCCAAGCGCTCTGCATTGTATCTGAAGGAAACATTCCGGGAACGTAGAAAACATTCGGGATAAACTTCTTTTCTGTGGGTAAGAGTCATGGAGTAGGAATGGCATACTTTTCAATTTCGCAGCTGAATTCATTACATTCCACACCAATAGTCGTATCTTTTACCAGGTAAAGCACGCCATTGGCCTATCCTAATGCAGCCCGTGAGGAGACAGTTGAGGGACGCTAAATGCAGCCACGTCGAGTTTCTTCCCCTTTCCGGTATAGTTTTCGAAGTACGACGGCAACTCGCCACAAGGGTCATGCTTGGACACTTTCGGCATGTCGGTTTATGATTTCAGATCTGCTCCTTGCGGACTCAACTACGTCTCCAGATCCGCCCCCAGGACCGCCCCCCGCACTGTAGCAATCTGGGGAGGCGAGTCGGCCTCTGATGGCACGAGAATCCGGTTGTCCCGAGTTAATGCATGTTACTCTGGCTTAGGACAGTATAGAAGTCAAGTGTATAGAGTTGTGAGGCGCTCACAAGATCGAGCCACTCGGGGGTAATTATGCCATGAGAGGCAAAACAGTATGTTTAAAGACCCTGATCTCGGCCTCATGACAGACATTCATCCAAGTTACCTTCTGTCCCTGTGGGTTGCCTGTCATTGAGCCATGGAGTCCTCACGCCCCTCAGAAAAGCCCCCAGCCGTTGAGCATGTCGAAACTAGCGATGACGCGCCCGTCAAGGGGGACACAGCAGTGGATGCAGCAACGAGAGGGCAGGCCATGACCGGATACGAGCATCTCAGTGTCATCGAAACAATCAAGACTTTCAAACTGGCCAGCCTCATATGCGTGGCTATGGCCTTCAGTGCCGCTACCGACGGATATCAGATTGGGTTCGTGTTCCGCTCCTGGCTGTATAAGGCGACACGTTAACATACATGGTACAGTATCAACGCCAGTGTTATCGCCAACAAGGGCTTCGTGGCTCGCTTTGCCACGAAGAAATCGCACAATGGTTCTCCCGCACTCGCCTCCTCGATCCTCAGCGCGTGGAGTTCGATCATGTCCTGCGGTCAAATCGTAGGCATGACAAGCTTGCCATTCTTGTCCAGTCGATACGGGAGGAAAATCGCCATGTACACCTACTGGTTTATCTTGGTCGGTAGCGTGATTGCCGAGTGCACTACACGGTCGTGGCAGGGCTGGTTGGTGGCCAAACTCCTGGCAGGAATCGGAGTGGGATGCGTGCAATCCACCGTGCCAGCATACATATCAGAAGTGGCCCCGACGCGTATCCGTGGTGCATTGTTGATGGCATATAGTTTCTGGTGGACGCTGGGGTCCTTCTTCGCCCAGGTTGCGCTGCAGCATCTCTCACGGAGTGACCCGACAGATTACCTCACCCCAGTCTACACCCAGTGGGCACAGCTCGGCGTCATGTTTCTCGTCTATCTCCTGGTTCCGGAGACGCCCGCATGGTGTGTTAGTGCCGGCAAGCTTGACAGAGCCAAAAAGGAGCTGCTGAAGCTCCATCGAGGAGTCAAAGACTACGACGCCGACCATCAGCTACAGGTCCTGGTACTGGCGGTGGAACACGAGCGTGCCGTGGCAATTGAACAACGCCGCGAGAAATGGTACGCCATCTTCCGGGGAACCGACGGATTACGAACGGTCATCTCGCTCTGGACGAATCTCTCGCAGCAATTCATCGGTCTCACCCTGTTTGGATCGTTTGGCACGTATTTCTTCCAGCAGGCCGGGATTGATGACCCGTTCAGAGTCAAGGTCATCACCTCGTCTATTCAGATCGGCACGGTGCTGGTGCTGGTGGCCGTTGTAGACTTTGTGGGAAGGAGGTATCTCGCATGTGGTGGGACAACCCTCTCGTGGCTGTCCTGCGTCGCCATCGGCATCATAGGGGTCACACCGCGGGTGAAGGCCTCTACATATATTTTCGTCATGTTTGCCTGTTTCTGGAGTAAGTAGCCCCCTTCCGACCAGACTTTGCAGTGACCAACCGTATCAGATGTCGGCCTGGCCGCAAACGGAGCCACCGGATGGGGGTATATCGGCGAGATCTCCTCCCAGCGTCTGCGCCCGTATACCGCCGGCTTCGGTGCCGCAACAACCTGCGTAGTGGGAGTTGTGATGAATGTCCTCGTACCTTACATGACCAATGTCAATGAATGGAATTGGGGCCTCAAGACGGGCTGGTTCTACGCGGGTGTCGGGTTCCCCTTTGCGCTGGGAATGTGGGTTTTGATTCCTGAAACTGCTGGGTACGTTTTCTACCTTCGGACATTGAAGAAACTAGCTGATAAGGCCATCCTAGTCGTTCCTCCGCGGAACTGGATGAGTTGTTTGAGAGAAGAATCAAGCCATGGAGATTCCATAAGACGCAGACAGCGACTCAGCGCCTTGTTCAGGAGAATAAGCGCGAGGAGCTCTAGGTTAAGAACTGCCAGTTCCAACCAGGCTGGTAGCTTGTGGAACTGCCCTTACGAACGATCGCATAAGAGGGTGTCCCTGTATCGAGTATGGTGCATAATATAGCGGAGGAGGATCCTGGTTGATACACAGTAGTTTACGGAATATGCCCTGAAATGAAGAGGCCGTCCAGACCTTTTGCCAGTATACTTATTGAAAGCATCGAGATGCCATTGGACTGATGTCTCGGTGGTAATTCAGCAGTATCTCACTACAAGCCCTTGTTACGCTGTCGTGGAGAGGTCACAAGGGCAGTGTATGCTGCACGGCAACGTTTTTGAAGGTTGCCAATTCCCCATCGATCGCACTCTAAGAAACAAAAGGAGTAGGAAGAGAATATATTGTCCTTATTACGTTGGTACATCGATTCGGTTGAGCAGCTCTTTGTCCGCCCCTGGTAGATGATCTCTAGCAAGCTTAAGCAAAAGCTCCCCCCAGCCTTCTAACCACCAATGCCCCGAGAGTATCTGCAAGGAGCGCCCGTAAAACGCAAGGGTGAGGAGTGCTATCCGTTCTTTGCGAAGCAGACAGTCAAAATAAGACAGGTCGACCACGACTGGCCAGGCCATGATGGCCCGCGAGTCTCCGCTTTGCAGATAGAGTTGAAGTAGATCTAAGAGGTTCTTGTTCGAGCCGTTCAGCGCCGGGTTAAAGAGCTCCGAGTCCAATGAGGGCCCCGCTTGCGGCAGATTGAGGTCCAGTGACTGCAACTGCGCGCACAGAGCCAGAGTACACCGTTCTGCCGCTGTTGCTATTGGCCTTTGACACTGACCAACCCGCAGCAAGGGATGCAAGGGTCCTTGTTCGATCCACGATCTGGCCTGGTTCACGACGGAGGCCGCCCCACGAATCAGTCTGAACGCTTCGATCACTTCGATCAGACTCCAGATTTTCGGGTTTTTTCTTGGGCTCCGGGACGCGAATACAAAGACCGGAACCAGGCAAGACAGCGCAAACAGGGCGTGGCAGTTTTGGCGAGTAATGTTCTTGAATAAAGGGGTACACAATGCCAGAGACCGGCTATGATGTATCGTGGCGGCCTCAAAGTACATCTGGCCATGGTTCAAGGGCCCACTGTGCACCCGGTGAAGGGCAGAAACTGCCAGAACACTGTGCATTAGGAAAGGGTTCGCCAACCCCTCCTGTGGCATGGCGGTGCGTATGACATCCTGCAGCGGCTTAGCATCCGCCAGGTAGCTTGCTGTCGCCGTATGCCAGTGATGCAACAGCTCCAAGTCCAGCAGTGGGAGCACAGAACTGCTTGGACGCTCTAGAATGACATCGGCAATTGACGGATGTGGGGAGGTCTGGGGCGCAAAGCTCTGAAAATCACACGGGAGCTGTTTCCTGCGGCAGGAACCACAGACCGGCCGGGCTTCATCACATTTTATTTGGCGCCGCTTGCACTGCGTGCAGCCGTGATGAGATTTGGAGTGGGATCGACGCGACGGCATTGCTTCTTACGGGGGTGTTTGTGATTGAAGATTGACTAGAATCCGGGGTATGCAGATATTAAACCTGGCCAGGGATTGTGGGGTCCGTATGCCTTTCTCCATCAGGCTAAGAATACGATATATGATCTAGTGGGTCCACTGCTAGTGCAAGATTAGTTTGTAATCGGGATTCCCGAGACTTGGAGTCACGCACTGTCATTAACTCATTACACCGATGTGAGATAACCGTCATTTGCTGAGGACCGCATCCAAGTCATGCCTTCGGGCTAAAATATGACCGATCGACTGCTCATTGTCGAGTCTCGGGGCAAAATGGCCAGCGAGCTTTATTTCCTTCCCCTGAACCTCGTTGCCAGGCAGCGACCTAGTCTCTCAGCGGCATGGTTTACGAGCATCCATCGAGATGCAGGAGAAACAGAGAACACAGATGTGCCTATAGCTGACCCAACGCCGGTTATGGGCAAATGATAAAAAGGGCGTGTGTACACAATAAAGGCCCCCGTTCCACAACGATATATCCGTCAGACATGATAGCGAAGCCAAGGTGCGGAAACAACGATGGCTATTCTTTCTCTTGTCGTTCTAACCGGGCTCTACCTGTCGACAGCCTCAGGGCAAGCGCCTCCGCGCCCTGAACCCTTCACAGTCGTCGAACTTCCCCTCCCTCCTGTCGTGTCGAGCAACACTATTGGGGCCTGCACCACTGACGTGAATCCACATCGAACGGGCTGTATCGGTCAGGTTTCAGAGGGATTTCAGGCGGGTGATGTTGCACCGGACGGAAAGCATATCATTGTCAATGTCGAGTTCGTAGGCGCTCCGGCTGCTCCGGATCCCGCCAGCATATATACCGGTGAACAGCTTATCCTCGTCAAAGCGGACGGCACCACGTTTGCCAACGGTGACCCATGGAGGTGCCTTAGCTGCGGCGTTCCCGCTGCAAATGCCCGGTCACTGGACCCCCAGAGAGACTATCCTCATGTTGCTCGCAGTGGGAAAAGGGCTCTCTGGGGCCACAACATCGTGGAATGCAGCGGCCTGGTTTTGACCAGCGAGGAATGCACTCCGAATAAGACCTTTATCTACCCCATTTACTGGCCAGTGAACGCAGATGGTTCGGGACCAGGTGGAGCTCCCCGTGAGATGCGTATGCATCCAGACGATGAGCACATGGGATGGAGCTCGTTCACGTCGAATGGAGGACAGTTTGCTTACTTTGGCCGACTTACATTCAACAAGAACCCATCGACTGGCGACGTCCGAGCCCCTCGCTATGACCTGGTCGATGTGAGCGTGCTGGTTCAATCAAACGGGCCGGCTGCTATTATGGCAAACGGAGATGAACTAGAGTTACATGATGAGGCCATCACAGTCGGAGAGCTGCGCGGATTCAGCGGCTCTGGGGATGAGATTCTTTACATTGGCTCCCCTCGGGAGGCAAATAATATCGACGTGTTTGCTGTCCACCTTGTCACTGGCGCTGTTCGGCGTCTAACGAGTCACCCTGAATATACAGACCCTGTCGCGTTCTCTCACGATAATAAGTGGTTTGTCGCAATGGACACCCGGGGCTCCGATCGCCAGATGTGGATGTCTGGGATGCGCATGGTCCCTCCTTTAATTGACCTTGTCGCTGTCACGGCCGCATCTTCAACCCGCAACAATGGCCCGCGTCGCTTCTTTCAACCTATCTTGATCGATCGCTATGGTGACCGTGGTGACTACTTTGGTCAGCAAGTCAATGCCGAAGGCGACGCCAGTAATGGGAGCATTAACGACCCTAACTAGAACGGCCGCGCAGATCCGGCCTTTTCCCCAGATACCACTCGGATTGTCTTCTGGCAAGCCTTGGTGACGTCTCCTTCCTGTGGAGGCGTGAACCCACTGGTATGCCCTAACTCGACTGCCGACGGAGGACGCCGCTACCGTCTCATGGTGGCTCATGGTACTAGTCGCCAACCCACGAAACCCGCCCCAGTATTCAAAGTCCCTGCCGCGATACCATGGGCGACACCATTACCCCCTGGTGCTACAATCCCGAAGCAATACAGACTCCCAGCAGGGAACTACACCCTTAAAGGGCAGATTAGCGGCATTGCAGAGGTCGCCATCATGGCCAACCCAGCAACAGGCGGGTATCAGACCATCTCCGTGGAGTACGACAATTACTCCGATGATGGTAAACATATAATAAACGGCTACGAGTCCGTCACTTCCAATCCCGATCCCTCCAACCCGTGGATGAACAGGCTGAACTGGTTGTCAGATCTTCAACAGACGGGCGTAGTCAATGCGACGAAGAAGACGGGTCCAGGAGGCTTCCAGCTGTCTATTGATGCTGTGACGAACATCTTTGAAGCGAATGGGACGCTGACTACAACTATTGACGGGGTCGCGTATCGACAGCCCGCTAATGGGACTTGAGTCGTCGGATGCACCGTTGATTGTCAGAGGTGGTTGAGATCTGTATCTGTATGAAGTCTAAGATCGGCAAATGGACTCTTTAAAGGGAGGTCATTGTATACCGTATAGCCGTCAACACGTTCGAAGGCATTGCGTATAATGATTAACATTAATCAAAGCCGTGAGGTAGAGGTGGAATGGTAGACAATCAGATGGTGAACTTCTCTTGGTACATGCCAGTGACACTTTCCTAATTCACTGCCGAAGAGCTTAGTGAGGCTGATTGTCACCGATTCATGTCATGCCCTTCCAATTGATTACTCTGATCTATCAAGCTTTCCCAAACTCCAGTTGCTGGTCCACCACATCCCGCAACATCTGGTCCCACGAGCGCCATCGCATCCCCAGCTCTGCTTGTGCTTTGGTACTGTCCGTTGAGAGGAACTCTTCCTTGATGTCCGGTATGAGATTTGCCCCGGGCTCCGGATAGAGTCGCTGAACAACATCTGCCACGTCTTTCTACGTCCCGCCCTGTCCCGAGAGCAGATACTGCGGCCCGTCCGGGATGGCTGGGTCCAAGACCTTCAAGTGTGCTTCCTTTGATCACGTCATCGGTATGAACACCGGGAATTTGGGGATGAAAGCAATGAGGCATGCCTGGCATGATGGTATACCAGAGAAGTCCATTTGATGATTGATGGATCTACTCGGCAGATGCTTGCACAGGGTTGCGTCCATACACGAACACGGGGTGAAGCGTTAACTGAGCTTAGTGCGGTTTGGTAGTCTGCCAGACTTCCCAGGTGGTTTTGTTGGCGATCAGTTTGGATGCATTGGTACAAGTGCATAGTAACATGTAACAGTAGTAATTGCTTCGGCCGTCCGAGCTTAAAGTATTTTGGGATTTGGGATTTGGGATTTGGCATTTGGCATCTATTCATAAAGCACTGATGGTGGTTCCCTGGGCACTATATTCATGCATATACCTGTTTTCTGTTACTTTGGCGATCTCTAATTTGACGACTCAACGCATACAGCTGCGTTCGGGTATAATACCATATATGCATATCCTGGATGTTGGTGCAGCCAAGTCTCATAGCATTCTGACAAGGCGGAGATCTATATCAGGACAGACAGCTTCTCTTGCAGTCCCTTTGTGAATCCTCGGTTTTACTTTGATAACATAGGCATCCCTTTACCACCAAAGGAGAGAATCACATCCTTCACCTGGGAGACATCCACGCCAGCATTTAACTTTGCGGGAAGGTTCAAACTCCAAGTGCAGAATGGACTCAGGGATATCGACTTCTGATCCTGTCCGTCACCGGAGTCAACTAGCGCGCCACCCGCAAGGTACCGTTCCTCTGCCTTGCCGTTCTTCTCAATGATTGCATATTCATACGTCGCTACGACGGCGTTGTGTGTGAATCGTGAGACAGTGCCAGAATTAGGATCCACCACTGTGGAGTCACCATGGCATTTCAAGCTCAAGTAAACCTTTTTGTTGTTCGACGTGAACCGCACCCCTGGCAAGGAGACAGCGAATTTGGTTAGCTGAATGTGTGCCAGCCCTTGGAAGGCAGTCTCGTTGGCAGGAATGCAAAAGACGAGATCTCCGCCGTGTCGAAAGGCCACAATCGAGTCCTCGGTTGCGCTGCTCATGGGATGAGTGTCTAGACGGTCAAAGGGCTGCTCGATGGTATTCACTGCATTCTCGTAGTCGATTACTGCCTGGAGGATCCGGCCTTGCATTACGTTCAGTTCGGCCAGAGTATTCCCGCTTTGAAGGAGTTTCTTAAAGTCCTGCAGTGTGCGGTATCGATAGGCCATAGTTTCGTAGAATAACTTGTCCATGACGCTATCTTTGTAATTGTTGTACAACCCCAGGAGGAAGGTCCGGTAGGGCGCGAGGGTCGGATCGAGCTTGCCACTTTCCACGCTTTGTAGCTCGCCCATCTAGGCCTGCGTCTGGGTGATCTGCGCATTCAACTGCAACACGTCCTCGTCCAGCTTGGAGCACTGAATGACCTTTGTGTTTCGCGCGTTGCAGAGATTCACATAGGTTCGTATAGCTGCTCTGTAGGCCTGGGCCGCGGGCATACTCATATACGGCGCGAGGTCATCGTCAACGGCGGCAGCATCTGCAGCCAGCTTGGCAGAATCCGGCCCATCGGCCTCTAGAGCTGCCTGGGTCTTGTCCCATTGTGCTGCCGCATCGGAGAAATCACTTTTGAGAATGTTTATAGTCTTGCAGACCCCTGAGACACTCGAAGGCAACGTGGTCGCGAATTTGATACTGGCCCCCGAGAACGGCGATTCGCCAACCTTCTTCGCCACATCGCTGACCTCTGCAGGAAACGACGCCAGCGAGGCAATTAGACTTACAATTCCGTCGGACTTCATACAGTTTTCTTTAGCTTCCACTGCTTGCTTGAATGACGTCTCTGCCACCAGCATTTTCTTCTGGGCGGCGGCAACCTGCGAATCCAACTGGAGGCACTCGTCCCACAGCTTCTTCCGCTGGTCGATGGTGGCCGCAATAGCATCCTTATAGGTTTGGATGGCCTGAGTACCTGTGTTGTAGACCCTGGTAAAATCATTGTACCCGGCTGTCTGATCTTTCAAATACTGCGTGTAAGTGTCGAACACAGTTTGTACCGTTCCTCCGAGCGTTAACATCGGTGTGACGGTGGAACAGTACAGACTAAAGGACGCGAGAGGGACAAAGTTGGCTGCGTTGCCGAAGAAGTCGAGTCCTCGGGCCAGTCGTGACAGATATGTCCCCGCTTGACGGTGCAAGCCCTCCCACTTGGCAGCATGGTCAGCTTTATCCCGGCCAGCCGTGAGCCCAAATATCCAAGCCAGGACATTCTTAGCCCGCTGAAAGTCACGGTCGAGATAGTGGACTTTGACTACCTGCATCATCAGCTGGAGGTGAGCGAACAACAGACTATCGGCCCCAATCGTCGCCTGAATATTGTCCATTGGCTGGATCGTCACGGTAGCCTTATTTCCATCCTGGCCGGGGACAACCTGGCCATCCTGGCCGTGCGCTCCATCAGGGCCATCGGGATAGTTGCCGTTATACACGAACTCCATGGTGGAGGCCCCGTGTCCGTGGTGATCTATCCTCCAGTGACCGTGCCTTCCCCCATGTCCCCCTCTCCCTCCTCTCGCCCCAGAGCCTGGTTTTCCTGGCTTACCCGCTTTGCCTCCAACTGCTGTCGCAGCAACATCCCGGGGTTCGGTGACAGTAAAGACGGAGATAGTGCCCGCGTCTCCTCCGTATCCGGGTCTCCCGCCGTTGCCCCCATTCCCCCCTGCTCTACCACCGCCCCCTGGACTCCCGGGATTCGTGCCACTCGGGGACTGGAAATGTCCAGAGCTTTGTGGTTCATCGTCCCGGCCATTGCCGCCATCGGCTCCTTGTCCGGCATCCCCGCCCTGCTGTCCATCGCGGCCCTTTCCTCCCGTGCTGTTCAGGGTAAGCGGCTGCTCAATGCTACCGGCTAAGATCGTGATATTTCCTCCCGGGTGGCCAAATTCCTCTTCTGCTATTGGGTCTCCATTGAGCCCATTCGGGTTACCCTTGTTCACAGCCGGATCATCGCTGGTTCGAGGCTTTGGCGACGGCGCCGGGTTCTGAGGGTCTTGGGGCTGAGTGCTGATAGTTGTGCCATTCGGATTCAATGACCGACAGCAGAAAGTAACATTGCGCCCGGGAAAGACCAGATTCCCTTTGCTGGAGTCTAAAGTAAGGATATCGGCGTAGATGACACAGTTCCTCTTGGGATCAATCAAGTCCGCCGTCAAGGCCAAGTCACTCGTGAGAATAGTATAGCTGGCGTCATCCTCGTACCTTTGGTAAATAAAGTCCTGCGGGATTGCCATGTTGTGAATGGGTTGATTCCTTTCGCGGATTCAAAAGCATCGAATCGTTGCTCGGAGCGAGGAAAACGGTCTTTCTCAGGCGGTTCGCGATCTCAATCCGACACCGGTCAGACTGACGTCAAAGACGGAAACATCATTCCATTGCATAAGGGGATTTCCAACAGTTTGGACCCCGCCCTCTCAGTGAAAACAGACAGAAAATGAAGGCTCATGTCCCTGATAAGGGGCCAAGGAATGTTACCTCAACTCCAGGCGTGACGTCAGAAAATCCAATGCTAAAGGACCTCCACCAAGTACTGTCGCGGATTCACTCATATGAGGAGATTCGGCTGTTCATAGCGGGCACTCCCAACTTTGGTCATCAAGCATCATCTGTCGATTTGCTGCTACGCTTGTCCTGGGACTACGCGTATCCCGGTCTGATCACAGTGGTGTACGACCGGGGCAACCAGAAAAACGGGTGGACCGTACCTAAGCTAGTACAACTCCTACAGCGCCACATCAATCCTGCGGCCCCAGAACTCCTGCCACAGCAATTGCACGTTACTCGGGTCCAGTGGCCCTCGACTGAAGAGTTCGCAGCTCGCACCAGCAAACTAGTTGACTTTGGTTTGACCGGGGGTGCGGAGATCGGGAGGGTCTATCACTCCAGCCTTGCGGACATGCTAAATGTTCGAACAGCCCTGAAGGCGCAGCCATTTCAGTGGCCATGGTGCAGGGATGGCATTGACTTTTGCACTCAAAGTAACCAGTCGTCAGTGGACTTGCTGAGCGAGGACTATCTCGGCTGGAGGCTGTTCCATAGGGCCTACCGGCTCCCTGGCATCCTGCAGCATCCGCTGAAACCCGGTCGTCAAGGCAAGAATGATGCTGTCGTGCAACAGCTCCTGACATCCAAAGGCGAAAACTCGGCTATGTTACTGTCCTGCGTATATGGCGTGAGGCCTGATGGAGTCTGCCGAATCGACCCGGCCAATCTTCTTTATGTATATTTCCTTGCCCTTTTGCACGCATTTTCAGTAGATACAACGCATCACCGCCGTATTCTGGTGGTCACATTTGACAAATACTGCAATGACGCGTTCGCCAGGCTGCAAGCTTACATATGTGGCCAGAAGCCTTGTCCAACATTTGCACAGGCGTCGCTTTCTGGCTCTGGAAACCTTTCCACCTGGATCCGTTGCATTCACGCAACCGAAGACCTACCAACAGCGATCTCATGGTTTGAATCCTCCGATTGTGATTTCCGTGTCAAGATACTATATGTTGACATCGGGTTCGTCTCCCCGGAATCCTTCGTCGAGGTCCTCAAACAGGCCGATCTGCCTTCTATATTTGAAGGCCAGCACACAGCATCAGTTGTTGCATCATTGGGAAAACCATACTTCAAACTCCAGGATGCAGTAATTAATAGTCCTTCCCAAGTCCTTCGGATTCCGGACGACACCTATCGGCACGGTGATGTGATTGACCGGATCCAGGCGGCCAGCCTTGACCTTCAACGTGGAGCACTCGGTGAAATGGATATCAAGCGATCAATTGAGCGTGTCTCTCATTTAGTCTTCGAATGTACAGATCCTGCTAGTCCTTTGAGCACGTACCTTGATGACCTAAAGTCATATTACCGACAAAGGGGAGCGGATAAATTCGAGACACTCCTGAGTGCGTGGAACAAGTATGGCGTCTTCAATAAGGCGGAGGCCATGAAAGGAGGCTGTGTCAATATCAACCCTGCTGACTCAGTGAAGTCAAAGCTACATATTGAAGAGGCGAGAGAGCTGCTTTTCCAGTTAGGTCTCAACTAGAACTCGTTCACTAGCATAGTCACCATGGTTACAGTCACAAAGGGAGGGTCTTGCCACTGAACTGGAATACCTTGTGTCTATCTAGAAGGATGTGTGCTCCTAGTATTCCGACTTTCTACCATTGCAATATTCTACATCACCTCCTGGCCTTTCTCAGCTTTCAAGACTTTAAGTGGGTCTGAGGGATCATAGACAGCTAAAGCCCTAGAAATATGTTTTGATTTGACGGTACGTCAAGCCTCTAGCTCGGGACTACATGACGGATGGTGTTGGGAAAGAGCAAGCCTCGAGCGAGATCTTGAAATAAAAGGGGGCATGTCGAAGAATGAATCAAGAGTTCTCGTGCAGGGTATCTCGGTTATTGTTGACAGCATGATCACGTCCAGTTCCTTCCATGCCCAACAGAACCACGTTCAACAACCTACTCTTTCCCTTCAATGTGAACGGTGGCCGTACCCTTGTCGTTCGATGCTATTATGCCCTGCTCCTTCAAGTCTGCAGCAGCAACTTGACCGACATCAACAGCGTCCTCGCCGTCGAAATACTTGGCAATTTCCTCCATAGGGGTGTATCGGGTTTCAATGAGGAAGCAGTAAATCACGAACACTTCGAATCCCAGGAACACACAGTACACAATGTAGTACTTCCAAGCCAAGGCATCAAGGGCGATGGCATTGATGTACTGATTGAAGAAGAGAGCAGCAGTGACGCAGAAGTTGAGCCAGGTGAAGCCTTTGGCTCGGAGTCCGTAGGGGAGGATCTCCGTTGTATAGTTCGCCATAAGACCGGACCTATCCAGTCGTCAATGGGGATTCAGAACATGGCAGCAGGGTACTCACTTGATATCGTAGAACACTCCGTACAGGAAGGTGAGGAACACAAACGCATAGCCGAGCGCTTTGTTCGGCGCAATCTCATACCGCGCTGACACAATCGTCCAGGCGTTGAAGACGACGAATGTACCAATCGTTGACACCAGATACACCGGTCGTCGTCCGAGAATGTCGATGAAAAAGGCGAAGACAAAATTGACGACCAAGCCCTCAGTCTTCATGCCTGCATTGATACCAAGCTGAGTCTGGGCGTCTTTGATTCCGACGCTATCCATGACATATTTGAGGTAGTAGGAGATAAGTCCATTCCCACTCCATTGACTGAAGAGACCAAGCGCCGTAATCAAAGCAATCCGCTTGCGGTTTCCCTTGGACCTCAGAAAGTCTGCCCAGCCAGTGTGGCCGATTTCTTTGTCCAGGGCGATAGCAGCTTTGATTTCCGAGTACTCAAGCTTCACAAACTCATCATTGTGGTCACCTTCAGCATGGTACTTTACCAGGATCTCCAGAGCCTCTTCGTGTCGTCCTTTGTTCATCAGCCAACGAGGGCTCTCGGGCATCCACCAGATGCCGGCAATAATGACTACGGTGCAGATGGCTTGTAGTAAGCTCGGCAAGCGCCATGACCAGTCACTCTACGAAAGTATATCATTAGCATCTCAGCACCCTGTGCAGAAACGTTGTGGTGAACTTACCGAGATCTGTAGAGTTCCAAGGGTCACCCAGCTGGCTATGAATGCTCCCGAATGGTACGACGCTCCGCTCAGCGTGACGAGGATGGCCCGATCTTGAGGATGAGCAATCTCAGCAATCAAAAGAGGCGCACTTCCCAGGACGATACAGTCCCCAAAACCGAGGATGATCCGGGCCGCGACGAACATGCCGAAATTCCTGGCACCGGACTGCAGCCCGACAGCGAGTAACATGACCAGGCAGCCAATAACCAACCCAATCTTTCGGCCTGCCCAGTCGATCAGGTATGGGACGATGAAGAGACCGCTCAAAGAGCCGAGACTCATCGACGCATTGAAGAGACCGAGAATAGAGCCGCGAGGATGATTAAAGTAATTCCGCCAATAGGACAGGCTCTGTAGTCCGTTCATCATCGAGCCGTCAAAGCCATTGGCCGTATTGGTGAGAATGAGAATGACGATGAAAATATAGAGCGTGCGCATGTTCCGTCGCTTCCACCAGGGGAGACGAGCGAACTCCCTGCCCGCGAAGAAGAAGTGACCTTTTGGAGGCTTTACAGGGAGGACCCTTTGGCTCTGCTTGGGAGGTCGAAGTCGGAAGCCCATGTTGAAGGATTGAGATGGCAAATCAGTTGAAGTTCAGATGACAGACACAGTGATACAGTATGGAAGAAGGATGGCCTGACTCAAGAAGCCCGGGAATGGCCTCTTGTATAGTATCAGAGCATCATAACAACATGGCTAAGAATATCGTGAATTGACCGGTTATACAGGTGCATTCAGCCGGGATCAACCCCGCATTTTGGAGATCATGTCCACGGGGAAATAAACAGCAATCCAGATCCATTATTTATCAAAGGAAACGGACAGGATTCCATTCGTAATACGGAGTGGCGTGCTGGGATCTCCACCGGGAGAATACTCCGTCCAGCTTGAATGGGCAATACTCGGCAAGTGACAAAGACTCCTTGAGCCGATGCCCAGAGTCCAAGGATTTCCAAGACACGCCAATATAACAGACTTCCATAAAGGGTTACTGGCAAACAAATATCAAGACAGTCCAGCCAACCAGCGATGCCCCGAGAATAGGCTGAATTCGCATTGTTTCAGTTCGATCCCTGCGATTGTTGGCAAGCCAGCGCCATGCTTCTGAGCGCAAAGTAACGGAGACAGGTGGACGTGACTTTGGCTTTGCCTGAGGTAAATTGATGTATTCAGTTCATAGGCTAATTGAGGTCTCGAGGTACGAACGCCATATCATCTAGCAAATCGTGAGGTTTCCAAACTGAACTGCCGTATCTGCTGTCTCTGCCACCGCAAAAACGCCAATGACCGGGCCTGTAAAATCGGGACCAGTCAGATCCAGAGTGTCAATCGTCGATGCACACGTCCAATTCGACTGAACGGCATCTCCAACAGTGTAGAATAGCCGATACTCCTGTTCAGTATATTGCATTCGAAACACTACTGACTTGGGGAGACTCTCGAGTGTCTGCCGCTCCCGTCGACAAATCTCCTTTGGCTTGTTGATTATCTCAGTAACAATAGCAAGGTCTGTAGCGTCATAGTATACTCGGAGGAAGCGATGCTCGTCCTTGTAGCAGGCCATTCCAGCCCGCAGCTTTGCCGCACCCCAAGTTGGCTGCACAGCTTCCAGCTTGACACTACTCAATCCATGTAACTGGCGCTGTCTCTTACCGACAAATGTAGGACTGAGCTCAGGATGTGACAGACCGGCGGTTGACGCACTCAGGGTCAGATAGTCACCGGTACTGCTGGGTAGGGTGTAATTGCTCAGATTGGCATCACGTATGTAGACGTAGTCAAGGCCGGGATTGGCAATGAGCTTTTTCCCTTCGTCGCTGGCTAGAAGGCCACGCGGTATCAGTTCGACCTTCTCCAGGGAGAGCCAGTCTCCGTCCCAGCTCCCTTGCGTCAGGAAGGTCTCTCGGCCCATGATATAGCGGCCATTCTTATCTTTCCGCACGCCGAGACAGGTACACCACCATTGGTCCCTGTCGTCCTGAAACACATCGCAGTGCCCAGTATACTGGATGTACTCGTCGGTGTCTCGCGCTGTGAGTATCGGATTGTTGGGACACCCTTCGTACGGACCCCAGATGTCCGTTGATCGCGCCATGGTCACCATATGCCCTTCATGGGTGCCCCCCTCCGCGATGATCAGATAGTAATAGCCTTTCCGCTTATACAGGTGTGGGCCCTCGGGGTAGATACCACCAGTACCGCGCCATATCGTTCTCTCCTCTGAGAGCTTTCTGCCGGAGCGTAGATCGATCTCGAACATATTGATCGTGGTGAGAGGATCGGATGCAGCGGATCCTTGAATGTATGTCTTGCCGTCGTCATCAAAGAAGAGGCTCGGGTCAATACCATTGAATTCGAAATACACTGGATCGCTCCAGTTGTTGACCCAGATATCCTTGGTTGAGATGACGAAGTTCTGCCTGGAGTCGCCGGTGGCTGTGCGAACCACATTTGTGCATACGACATAGAAGATGCCGTCCTGGTATCGGATCGTGGGCGCATATAAGCCTCCGGTGGCCACCAGAACTTCACCCGTGGGCAACGGGTGTAGGTCCGTCTCCGATTTGGACAGACTCAGTTGAGATTGGCGATTAATAGCATTTCCTGGTCTTGCATTAGTTTTGCACTCGTAATTTCATGCCTGTGAGGACACAAACCTATATGTCGCCACGAAATGAGGTCCTGCGAGGCATAGATGGGCAGACCAGGAAATAGATGGAAGCTGGAGTTGACGAGGAAAAACCATCCGTCTACTTTGACGACAGACGGATCTGGTGCGAAACCTGGTACGATAGGGTTGATTGACGACATGATAATTGAAACTAATGCTTAAAAAACAAGGGAATTCCAACAGAAACCAATGTCATCAGTGCCAATGGACAGTATTATAACAGGCGGGGTCCGGCTAAAGTCATAGTCACCCCGCAGGATGAATTTAGCTTACAGCCATAATGACATGAATACTAGAGCTGTTTCTCTGTAAGTAGGCTCATGCAAGTCATGCTCGTTTTCATGGCTTCTACCAGGCTTCTTCCTATCGCTACCACATCGCTATCTTTGATATCGACAACATGTCAGCCGATGTGTGCATTCATCTGCGTCCGATGTTTGACACATAACATCCTTCTATGCCCTTCTACGCGCGGAAAGCAGCAAGACAAGAGTTAAAAATAGAGTAAGCTAACCGGCAACGGATTTATATTGATATCTGCGTTGCTGCGTTGTTGCTAATTGCTTCGCGGTCAAACGACAAGGGAACTACGTTAAGGGAGTCCTAAACTGGTAGACCCGACCCGCAAATCCACATCAACCCGCCTAATCTGCACTTTGGATTGGGTAAGGATGGGCCCTAATTCAACCTTAGATAACTGGGTCAACCTGACCTAATCTACATAGATGTAGGTAACCATTAGGTGCAGGTAACTTAGGGCCGCCTAGAACTAAATCACTAATATGCTTATTATCTTATCTAGTCTTGTCTGGCTAGATAAGGCAATATTTTTATATATATAGATGAAGAATAGTAATATGTATCTATATATAAAATAAAAACATTCGGTTTACCAGGAAACATCAGGGTTATGGTAGATTCTAGATTTCAGATGAGGGTGATCAAGATGGTCGTAAGGTATATATATCACTGCGTTGCTTTTACGCTAATTTTAGGGTCACCCCTTAGCCCCCTATATAAGGTTCTTCAGCCTATACAATATGTAATATTTACTATGCATATAATGACTTATTACATTATCATATACAGTATACAGTATATAGATATCCTAGTGGTGTGGGTAGAATACTAGAAAGGAAATGGTGATCTAAATACTAGATGTCGCCTGACTAGACAGTATGGATATATTAATTATCCGCAATCCAATCCATATGGGTATAAGCGTGGGTTAATAGCTGGTGGATCAACCCTTAATCCGCATGGGTTAGACCAAAGATACCTTGGTGTGGATCAATCCATATCCAATCCACAACCAGTGTACTCCATAGGGGTTGGTGTCTTTATCAAGGACACTAACCCAATTGGCGTTAGATAATGCTTGCAGACGTCGTCGCAAATGACTGTACTGCTAGGCAACAATAAGCCACAGTCAATGTCGAGTTGGCGAGCAGAGGATCTGGCAAGATCGGCTGCCGAAGATAAAGAACCTTTTTGAAACCACCAACCATCTCAGTGTATAGCAGATATCTTCCTTTCAGCATGGAAAGTAATTCCCATGTTCGAGTCCCGCTCGATTCCTCTCACAGTCGACTTCTACACCAAGACGCTGGGATTTGAACTTGCGAGCGTCAAACCTGAGGACAATGGATCTGAACTATATTTCTGCTCTCTGTTTGTTGGCAAGAAGGCGGATGCGAATTTCTTTATCTCGAAGGTGACACCTGAAACATTCAAGTCATCACACGCCATGATCGGTCTGGGGACTCGCGAGCTCGACGATTATTACCTCTATTTCAAAAGTCAAATCAGAGTGGAATGTTCCGAGGACATCGAAGACAAGCCTTGGGGCTTCCGACAATTTACAATCAAGGACCCCGATGGAAATTCACTCACGTTTTTCAAATTCCTGGAAGGGGGAAACCTAGGCAACGAATAACTTTGGGAGCTCGTGAGGGAGTAGGCTACGGACGTATTTGCCTAAGAGATGAAACCTGACGATGCTCTTGCACAGACAGACGCCATAAATCAATGGTAGTGTCAACACCTTCCGTCAGTTTCAACAAGCTATCGAGCTTTCTGCCAGCAAGTGGAATTGTCACCACAATATGATACTAGATGCTTTCCCATGACCTTCGCCTATTTGGGTTTAATTCCACCGTACTTTTACAAATGTATTCCATGCCCCCAGGGAGGGTGAGAAAATATTAATAATGTCTGCTTCTCTGGCAGCACCATCACATTAATGCCTCCACCACAAGCAGCGACGCGGAACGGATAGATTGAGTTCTCATCACAGCCAAGCAAAACTTCATAGTGGACTTGGTGCCAAGTGATCTCACAGAAGCTCACTTCCTGCACATGGTATATATTATCTTCTCTACACCTACCACTTCTGACAAATCTCATCCGACAGAGAGCAGTGGAAGTCTGTCGTTACATTGCACTAGTGCCTGTGTTGCTAACCCTGTCTCCGACGACGGGCCAGGCAAAAATCCACACAAACGGCCACTGATAGGATGAGCCTTATACCACTTCGGACGGTCAGCATGCAATGTAATTTGGGAGAAAAGACCGAGAAGTCTACCTACAGGCAGGCAGCACCCACCCAGAGTACATTACCTACCCACGTACTTGCCTCATCCACCCCACGAGAGGGCTCATAATCCCGGGGTGGATTGGATATGAAATAATTAAGAACCGCACCTGGAAGCAGGAAAAGCCCAATCAAATCCAGAGTCAGCTGTCCTCCGCCAGACAAGCGTGGAATAGAGCGACTCTTGTCAAGTAGAACCCCGACTTCTAGCGCATCAGCGCAGAGAGCCCAGACAGCCTAGCAAAGGTGGTTAGTTTCGTGCGTGTGGTAGGGGTAGGAAGGCTGAATACAGACGGCCACATAAGCTACTGGGTAAGTTTCATGGTAAATCTCAGTCAAACTACCGAGAAAGACGAGCAAGACAATATTGACGAGAATGCCTGCTATGCGCAATACCATGTGCACAATGGCTGACTTGGAAGGATATCGTGGTCGTTGCGGCATTTCGTTGGTGTTTTGGTCTGTCTTGCCAGACATCCCCTTTTTGACTCAGGGTTTCCGCCAGATATACACGAAAACTAGGTAGTATTAAGATCATATTAATAGGGAATAAAGAACACTACTCCCTTGGCATCCTTGGCGTTCGTGTCGGATGGTGACCCTGGTCTAGTTGTATAAGCGATGTAACCGAGGCTTGGATATAGCTTCTTTCCAAGAGTTCGCTTAGAGACTAGGACTTCTAATTAGAGATGGTTTCAAAATAACTAATTAAGTTGCATGGATTGTATGCAGGGCTAATTATCATCTCTGGTTCTCAAGATATCAGTCAAAGTGACGCTGAATAGCACTCGATACCTAGCTAGGGAGGGTTGGCCAAAAGGTATAACTACAGTGCTTGCTGCTGGATGGAGAGCAGGTCTCTAACAAACTCACTCTTTTATTACCATTCACTCATTTAGCACTTTCTCTCATGTGTGGTTTAAAGTCCTAGGCCATCGCCCTGTTAGCCTGGGGTCTCCTGATATTTCAGGTGCTTGCACAACCCATCTACTTAGTTGTATATTCAGAACCTAAATCTGATTCGTCTTTTAGATTGAGCTCTAAATAACGTTCTTCACATTAACATTGGCGCAACCTTGCAGCATCTGTAATCACATCAGAGTGCACTTAAAAATGATCAAGCCATTACTCCAAGGTTACGGAGAGAAAAGAGAACATTACTCATTTCTAATCCTATGATTATAGCTAACACACTCTCATTATGTACGCACAGAGTGCCCAGAGTGCGGTCCAAGTATACCGATTATGCAACCACAGTCTTACCGAAGATACTCACAACGAGATACTACATTCATTACTCGTCATACACGCTGATTCCACACACATCCTATCTCCATAGACCAGCTGTCTCTGTTGCAGATATTGCTACTAATCAGAACGCGTTGTTCGAGTCTATATGCAATCAAATGGGGTCACTCACCAGCTGGCCATCGATATATAGATCTCAACTGTGCGATACGGGGACGCTCGGAAGCACGATATGCTGTATGTGTCCCCCAAGCTCTCCCTATCTTTGTTCAATATCTTCTTTTCTACCTTATGTCAGATTATGGAACTTCGGTGGCAAACTCCTCTCGCATTTTGCAATGAATTAGATAAAGTTACGGCTATTTCATCTGTAATTCAGAATGCTCGGGGTCATTTTATCATCGTTATGTGAAATAACCCTAGATCTTGTCTTTCGAAGGTATGATGCGGCTGCACACTGTGCCAGGACGTCTGGAAAACACCATAAGCACCAGACACAGCTATCAGTATGATCTGCCTGTTACGGCTGAGGTACGGCTTGGGATGACAGACGAAGCAAAAGCGTCGTCGGACAAACGATCTCTACTTTTGGAAGGCCTAGAAGGGTTTGCCTTGCGGGGGCATGCCGCCTATTTCTTCCCTCTAGATAGTTTCTTTCCTTGTCTCCTTTCTTAGTTTCGTTGCGTTTGATTCAGCAATATTTAAAATCTTCGCTCCAGATTGCAACCACTGCCAGTGTTTAATTTTCGTGCATTGTTCAATAAGCTAGAACAACAAGACCCGAAAGTCCCACTGGCTGAACTGATGTTCTTAGAGAACCCTAATATTACCATCGTGTTTACTATACTATATGTATTCCATAACTAGGGCCTCTGCTTTGCCGGCTCCTCATTACACCACAATTTGCTCATGACTCCATCGTGCGTGCTAAATACCTCCACATTGTGCAATTCCTGACCTGCCAATCGGGAACCACTTCCATTGCTGTGTCATTGGTCTGCAGCCAGAGTTGCGAGCCCGACAAATTTCCCCAAGTCTCCCATTCTGGCAAGTCGGAGTCTTTATAAGTGTTCGGATTCAAGTTTCGCACAAAACTCGTCCAGTACCCCATGACAACGGGCACAATGGCAGCATTAATAGTGTAGTAAGAGCTTGCAGCCCAGCCCGCCTGTCCTGGACCAAAGACTGCGCTTATCTCGAAGGTGTGGGGAACTCCGTAGCCACCGGCCACAATCTCCGGATCGAGCACGTTGTACCGGTAACTCCACACCTCAGCAGCGCTAACAAAGCGGGCTACAGCGCTGGCCATCTCGTTGGCAGGGCAGGCAAATGTGGCATCACCATACGCAGCCGAAGCACTAGGGAAGAAGGCTGCGTGGCCAGGGAGGGGAGCCATATCCGCGTATTTGTGATTGATCTCTTCTAGCTGAGTCTCTTCTAGGTGTGGGTAGTTGGAGCGAAGGAAAGAAGAGACCTCTGCGGCGCTAGACGCATTGTTGGCAAACCATGAGCCCTCGTTGGCAACGTGGCCCACCAGCATGGGCACATGGGCGAACTGGCCGGTCGCGAAGAGGGTATGGAGTTGGTCGGGGATCAAGTTGCCATCAATGACGGGTAGCCAGTAGAAAAGCGGTAGGGGGTCGCCAGGTCTGGTGTCAGGAAAGGCAGAGCCGCCGCTCGCTGCCTGGAGAGCAGAAAGGCTCATCTTTCGTAGACAACCTACAGAGGAGCAGCTAGTCGATCCCATCAACCGCTGATACTGAAACTCCATCTCCGAGACAGTTCGAAGTGTTGGCCAAAACGGACTCTCCAGGATTGCTCCGACGAAAAAGCGCTCTTTGTCGCGGCCTCTGTAGGCCGTGAGGTGATGGGATACGGAGCCACCTCCAGCTGACGAGCCTTGTATGACAACATGACTCGGATCGCCACCGAACTAAAGTAAAGATCGTGGTCAATGTCTGTAGTTTTAGCAGAGATCCGTCAACGCACCTTGCCGATATGCGTCTGAACCCAGAGAAATAGCTGGCGTTGGTCGAGAAGGCCGACGTTTAAGTCGGCCTCGTGCCCTAAACAGTTACTGGCGAGGAACCCAAGGACGCCGACGCGGTAGTTGAACAATACTACTATCATGTTACCACCGGAAGACCGAATGATCTCTGTGCCGTTATAGTTTGGATTCCCCATTGCTGCGTACCCGCCACCTTGAATATATATCAATACCGGCAGCTTAGACTCTGGAGTAGCTTCTGAGGGTCTGAACACATTGACAAAAAGGCAGTCCTCATCTAGACCGTTGCCAGGTTGCTGTCCGGTACCCGGGCAGAGAGCGCCAAACTATAATGAAGCAAGTCGGGTTAGTCCAAGCTTCGGTATTGCTACCGACAGCATTCTTTGGGACATATCCTACCTGGGAGGCGTCTTGTTCTTCGTACTCGTACTCTGGCTCCCGTGGCGCTCTAAACCTGAGTTCACCGACAGGTGCCCGTGCATATCGCATCCCCAGGAACTGATCCACACCCCCTGGAAGTCTGACACCACGGTACTTCGAGTATCCAAGGTCAATGGTTGGAGAACCTGGCTCACTATTATTGCTGGAATGTGTCACAGCCAAGGAATTCGTTATGCTAGCGAGATAGATGCCCGCTGCGAGGAGCGTGACTAGTGCCATATTGTGTTTTTGATCAGCGGACTCCAAGGCCGCGAATGAATATCGTGCAGTCGATTGTTGCAATCCCAGCGCATTCATTTTAATTTCAAGCCATCCTCCAGTTTCACGACAAATTTATAGGTGCAGATACATGAAAAGCAAAAAGGTTCAAAGCACCCAAAAGATATAGCCTAAATCTGCGGTACGTTACTTTGTTGTTGGCGTATTAATTTGGTTCATCCAGCGCCAAACTCTAATCTCATTGAATCGAATATAACCTTATACAACGTGAGGAGCGGATGTGCTGTCCATTCCCACCGGATAAAAGCATGCTGCTTTTAAGAGACACCGGGAATCGACTGCAAACGGCCGCAAGCTGTGGATGCAAGAGACGAATTTATGTGGTGATCCATTCGCCCGAGCATAGCAAACTAGGGGAGACCGTTGATAGGGTAGGATAGACCGGAGCGATGAGTATAGGTTCCTCGCAGGAGTAATACTGGTAAGTAATGGCTTGAGACTGCAGAAGCTCAGGTCTAACTACTGTTCGCCATTGTCTAACCGGCGACATTGCTCTCTCCGTTAGCCCCGAGATTCAGCAAGCCTGGTTGGTTGAAAAGCCTTATTCTTTTCTGTAGTCCGCAGTCTACCCGTGGGGTCGTTAGATCTTTACGTACTTCAGGAGTCTCAGTGCAATGCCGCCACGTCAATGCAAGTAGATCGTAACCAAAACTGGGGGGAAAATCAAAGTAAATCTCCGATAATATAGCGGCTCCGTGATGTGATCGGACAAATGGGGCCAGGGATTAGCTCCGGCGGGTCCAAATTTGCGGATCGATTGAAGAGAAAGCCACAAATGTACTAGGACAGATTAATGTACCCCACAGATGGCTCCGGTACCTAATGTTACGGCAGCTGAAGTGCCAAAGATACCAGATTATTAGTATACATAACAGCAGAAAAAGCGAATCGCGGGGTATAAGACATGTTCTTGCCGTAAGTTATCGCCTGTCTCGACATGACCACTAGACTGAGACCCTAAGTCGGTTATATAGAACATAACATTTCACGTGCTACCCGTGTCTGTCGCCCCCGTCGTTATTATACCGTATGAAAGGAGCAACTATTAGCATTGGGTTTGATCTAACGAGCTGTGAGAACAAGGAATATTGTCGACTGAACCAATATGAGACCGCGAAAGCGTGCCATGCCTGCCGGTGGAGTCTCTCTCCCCTCTTGCGGCCTTGTTCGCATAGGGGACGATGCAAGAGGTGAAGGAGTGAAAGCACAAGTAATAATATCAACCTTTGAATGATATTGGACCTTTCTTCTAGTTGATTTTTGTTATATAATGTGCAAGTCGAGTTACGAACACAGTTGGTCAAGTGAGATCCTTGCCGATGTAGTAGATTTTTCTTTCTTTTCCTCCGATCGCAACCATTGCCGTGAGGGGGGGGGAATACACACAGACGTTTGTAAGTCCACACAACTGAATTAAAGCTGCTTTTCAAGGTCATGTAACTTTCAGAGTTGGGGTCCATTACTTCAACTCGTTCAAGCATGATTTGAGAATTGCCCCAATATGACCAACAACCGGCCAAAAGGGTGTGGTCAATCCTTCTCTATAGCATCGTATTTTCACACTGATTAGGGAGCGAGACGGATGCGAACCCTTTCTTTGTGAGCGCTGTTACTGTGAAGGTGGCCACCGAAACATCAAAGGTTCACAGGTCCTGATCGCTAGGGAATTATCTCCACGAACCAACGATGCTTATTGCGGTCTCAGCACACCCGCTAGGCAAAGTATACGATCGATTAGGGTCACTTTCCCATATAACACTCCCATCCTGCCCCTTCCTGATGAATTTGTACTGGAAATGGGTACCGGCAGGCAAATCCAGCTTCACACTCCACACCGGGTTCGAAGAGGTGTATCCGCTAGCAGACAGTGCAACCGCTCTAGAAGTGTCCCAGTCCCCAAGCTGGTCGATTGAACCGGAAATGAAGATATTCTCCCCATACGAGGTGGCCACCCGCTCATTAAAAACAACTGGAATCGTCGTGGAGGGAGCGCAGGTGCCAGTAGAGGTAGAAGACACTGTCGGGGTGGCCAGGCTAGAGGTGGCCGAACCGCCGCATAGTCCGCTTCCAGATACCCAAGCGGCTGGAACGAGCACACGAGGGAGACCAGATGCCATTGGGACAGGTAGGTTGCCGTTTGAGTCGACTTGAACGGAAGAGCACGTGTACAACTCAGTCAATCTTGAGCCGGACGAATACCCATGGCTGTTCAAGTTGAGAGTGTACGAGCCGGCGTTGGAGCCGGAATTGGTCAGGACGGTGATGACGTTGGAGCCTCTGGAGCCCTTTTTCATCGCGATAGTGTGGCTATCTGTGTAGAAGGGATTGTTCTTACAGATTCAGTATGGGTGTTACAATGACAGGCTGTCTGACTTACCCTGACCGGGAGATAGTTCAAATCCTTCGAGATGGCCAGTCTGCGGATCTTGTTTGTCGTGGCGATGAACTTGTAGAGTTCCGAGTTGGTGGAATATCCAGAAAGCCACAGAGCTTCACGGTTGTATGGATCCGCGCCACCGGAATAATGTTGCTCTTGGCCCGAGTAAACGATAGGAATGCCGTCAGTGAGGAATATATAGGCAATCACGCTCTTGGCTTGGGATATGTCGCTGGTATAACTGTAATCGTTAGCATAAGCATCATAGGGCCCTGGGACGTAGCTTACCTTGGAAATCGGGGATTGTCATGGTTCTCGACAAAATTCCCAAGAAGAGTGGGGTCCTTGCAGTTAGAAGCCACAGAGCTGATCGTATTCGAAAGGCTACTGATGCTACCACTCGAGGATTTGAAAGCGTTAACGAGTTGGTAGTATCTATGGCGTCAGATGAGGTTTGCGCGAGACGGCGGGCAAACTTACATTGGGTAGTTCATGACAGCATCCAAGTAACCCTGGTAACGACATGTATATGCAGGATCTCCATGGAGAATTTCACCAACAGAATAGACTCCAGCAGCCTGCGTGTAGCCACTCCAAAAGTCCTTCTCGACATGCGTGGCGGTGTCGATGCGAAGTCCGTCGACTGTTCTTCTCAGATATTGGCATGACAACAACGGAAAAACAAGACTTACCGGAGTAATTTGCAACCAGATCCTTCACCCAGTCATACCATATTTCCCTCACTGCCGAGCTTTGTGTATTCAGATCAGTCAGAGAGACCACGCTATCCCCGAGATAGCAATTTTCCACCTGCCATTGATCATCATAGTTGTTGATGGGGCAGTAGGAGTGGAAGTAGGATGCTGAATTGAAAGGTGTAAAAGTACTAAAGTCTGTTGAGGAACCAGGGCCGTTGAACCCCTACATATCATGCTGTGTGAGAAGCTGAACAGTCGTTTGATTAAGACGATGACACGTACCATGTGGTTGGCCACAACGTCCATCATCAAGTACATTCCCCGGTCATGAAGAGCCTTGGACAATGCCCGAATATCATCGGCGGTGCCGAAATGAGGATTGACATTATATCTACGGAGTATGAGATCAACATTGACCTTCGTCACCTGCTGCTCACAGGACCTACATATTCTGAGGCCAGTACCCGTGGAACCCTGTTCCCTCGGGCGTTGTCTGCGGGATTTGCTCGACAATTGGCGTGATCCAGATGGCGGTAAACCCCATGCCTTGGATATAGTCGAGCTAATTTTTGGTCAGAGTTTTTCATGGATAGATTGCAAGGCTGTTGAGGTACGTGATCGATGATGCCTTGCCAAGTTCCGCCGCAGTACCCCTGTCATCGTTAGTACCTGATCAAAAACAAAGGACGTCAACATACACGTTGTCCGACATCGCAAGCGGCAGTGGTGGAGCCATCTGTCCGGGCAAATCGGTCCGTCATGAGAAAGTAAATCGATTGATTGCGCCATTCGGCTGCATTCAATGCCAGTACACCTTTCCCCAGCAGGGGGATTGTCAATGCAATAGTAAGGAGATTCATGGCGGTAAAATCGCAAGAGCCAAAACTGATCAGTTCTTAATGCTTGCTCGCTGATAGAAGATATTTTTTGCGATATCTGAGCCCTTTTATCTGCCTAGTTCGGGTTTTGTATCTGGATTAAGGGACAAGGTCCATCCTGCGGAGATTCGACTTCAGTCTCGGAAAGACAACAACGGCACTTGATTTTCGTTTGACGGACTTTTCAACCTATCACAAACAACTTTCTCACGGTAAGTGCTCCGTGACGAAGTCAGACATTGATGGGTATCCTTCCGTGTGCTTATAGCATTCCTGGCGTGAAGGTGCAATAATCTACCTTGCATGGGGTCTGCTTGGGATATTCCTCCGGTCATACATGCGCTGATCATCTTCTGCATTAATATGCCTATGCCGTCCTTGCAGCAGTCCACGCGTGAAAGGGTGCCCTTGGCATTAGACAACGCATTTGATAGACCCCTTGTTAAATCCCCGGCTCTGGAGAGAAGACCCCACTTCGGAGAACATACGACATAAGATAATCATTAAAATTGCCCCAACTTCAACGTTCTTGAAGGATCGATCTCGGACCGAGCACTCCAAAAGAACAGAGAGGTGTGGCGCATTGGCCAATAGCGTAGCTTGATTTCTCGTCGAGAACAATGAGGAAACGGGGGGTTTCATCCTGCATCGTCGTCTCAAACCTTGGCGATTCCAAGGGGCCGGATGTCAAATATTAAAATTCATACGAGAGCATCGGCATCGTCAGGGTGACAAGAAAAGAAATGGGCGGAGATTAATCAGGGTTGGGCCAAAATGACAGTCCTCCGGCAAAACGATGGTCAGAAACTGTTGTAGAGTCTTGATCTGAAACTGGACCACTAGTAACAGGAGACTGTTAAACAAGACAGAGGAAGGCAACGCTCTTTTGGCTGTAATGGGTGAGACCTTCTTGGAAATAGCCATTCACTCTTAGCCTAGTAGGGCTGGACTACTGCATTATCTTCAAACAACCAGTACTGATGTAGGCTCTGCCTTGAAGCACTGATAAAAGAAGGCTTGTGTTCATCAATAAGGCTGCTCATCGAAAAGGCTCTAATTAACAGTTCTCGAGTGAGTTTGTACTAGTCGATTCCTCATATTGAGATGTACAGCACCAACGATGACTATCCACAACCACCGACAGATCATGCCACCATATAGGGAGGACATAATAGTCAGTATGTTAGATTATCTACATTAGAGGGGCATCATCTTGTGCATCAAATCATTGCAGAAGCTTGAGACTAGGTTATGTAAATCAAAGGCCAACCTTGTTAGGGTGAGCGGTTGGCTGATACGGCCAAGAATGGCTCTTGGATAGAATCTTAACTGACATAAGTGTCCCTCTTCTTATGTAAACAATAATTATTAGCTTTTGTTCAAAGGCCAAGGTGCAATCTTTCAGTTTTTTGAAGTACTGAAGCTAGAAAGTTTCCTTCACTTTATCTCCATGATGACTTGTCTGTGACCGTCAACCAGGTCGCCACTAGTCGACGAATGCAATGAACAGCTCGCTACAGACGATGGGCATATCATATGACCTCTCCTTCATCGCGAGTTAGGTCGGAGCGAGCGGCATGTCGCTGCAATGCGCATTTGAATGCCGTTACTCAGGGAATCCGCTCTGATAATTTGTTGTACATGAACGACCAAGAAAAGACATGAGGTTGTTTACCAACTCGGTCCGACATGAGCGCTGAATGAGATCATTGGAGAGGATCTCATTACTCACCCAGTTCAAGAACCTGTCACCATTCTCCTACGGTGGTGATTGGGTCAGGTGGAGCCGAATACGAAGCGCCACATGGGTTTAGCATACTCCCTGACTCAAGAATAAACTGCCATTAGACCATGCAGCATGGCCGGGGAAAGATCTCGGTGGATGAGCGAATCATTGAGCGAGAAGGCCTTAGGACCTTGAGAATTAATAACCGGCCACCCGATGATACCGCGAATCTTATTAGTGATTACTTGATAGACTTGGAGTAGAATTTGTAAGCTGTTGAAGTCCAGGATTACCTCTATCAGCCATCCCCGTAAACGAGTTCCAATCCCCAAATCCAGTGTCAGGGCGGGCATTGGGCGGAGATTTGGCGGACACTGTGTCCATTTAGTAGCTAGGCATGTTCTGTGTTGCGGAGAAGGAGAGCTCTACCATTAACTCCAGGTTACCCTGGCCGATCCATCCATATGGTCCCGACGTCTAACATTGCGGAGGTATAAGGCTGCCGGTTGCCCCAGTCAAAACCAAAACCACAACCATCTCAGAAGATCTAGTTCCAACTGCCCAGGATGGTCGGTCTCTCCAAGCATATGTGCAGCCTCTGGCTGGTTACTGTTGCTCATTGCTTGACCCTTCCTACTGCGACCAAGACCTCTGCGAGTTCTCAGTACACCATTCCCTCTTCGGCCTCCAACGGCCAGAACGTGCTTGCCAATATTGAGGATCCCGAAGCTGTTGATGCGCAAGATGTCTGCCCGGGCTACAAGGCGTCGGATGTCCGCCATACCAGGTCCGGTCTAACGGCCACTCTCGAGCTGGCTGGAAAGGCATGCAACGTTTACGGAACAGACCTGGATCGTTTGACTTTCGCGGTTGAGTACCAGGCAGCCGACCGCGTCAATGTTCAAATCACCCCGGCTAATATTGATGCCTCCAACTCCTCTTGGTATATTCTTCCAGAAAGCCTGGTTGCCAAGCCCAAGGCTGCGGGCGGCATGTCACTGGGAAGCGGTGACCTAGAGATTGCCTGGTCTAATGATCCCACTTTCAATTTCAAAGTGACTCGGAAGGCAACCGGTGACGTGCTCTTTAACACCGAGGGTAGCGTCTTGGTGTTTGAGAATCAATTCCTGGAGTTCAAGTCCTCCCTACCGGATGACTACAACCTCTACGGCCTGGGGGAGCACATTACCAGTTTTAGACTGCACAGCAACCAGACCTTGACAACCTACGCGGTGGATATTGGTGACCCTTTTGATACGTGAGTTACCAGCGCACTTAAACGGGTGTTTACTGATTGGCGAGAAGGAACTTGTATGGCGCCCATCCCTTCTACCTTGAGACTCGATACTATGAAATCGGCTCGGGTAACCGGACGTATACCCCAGTTTCAAGCAGGACTACCGATCGCTCCAAAAAGTACACTTCATTCTCACACGGAGTGTACCTACGGAACGCACATGGTCAGGAAGTGAAGCTACAGCCAGACAGTCTGACTTGGCGCGCCATCGGTGGCAGTATTGATCTGTACTTCTATGCTGGTCCGTCTCAGGCTGCTGTAACCCAGAATTATCAGGTCAGCACCATTGGATTGCCTGCCATGCAACAGTACTTCACTCTCGGCTATCACCAGTCTCGCTGGGGATATCGTAATTGGGCCGAGCTCGAGGACGTTGTGGACAATTTCGAGAAGTTCAAGATCCCGTTGGAGACTATCTGGTATGTGTTCTCCTGCTGCTGTTTCCACACTGTACTGACGAAATACCAAGGACTGATATCGACTATATGAACCAGTATCGCAACTTTGAAAACGACCAGAACACTTTCGGGTACAAAGAGGGTAGGAAATTCTTGAACAAACTGCACAAGAGCGGCCGCCACTATGTGCCTATTCTCGACACCGGTATCTACGTGCCAAACCCTGAGAATGCTTCCGACGCGTGAGTATCTCGCTATTGTTCAAGTTCGAGTCTCGCTAACCACGGGTAGTTATGATACCTACGCCAGGGGTACAGCGAATGACGTCTGGCTCAAGAATCCGGACGGCAGTCTGTATATCGGCTCTGTGTGGCCTGGATACACCGTTTTCACGGATTTCCATCATCCCAAAGCGGTGGACTTTTGGGCTAACGAACTGGTCAAATACCATGAGAAAGTAGCCTTTGACGGCATCTGGATGGATATGAACGAGGCTTCGTCGTTCTGCGTGGGCAGCTGCGGGTCTGATCTCATTACTCACAATCCTGCCCATCCCCCTTTCAAGCTTCCCGGTGATCCCGGATATCTTCTTTTCGACTATCCGGAAGGGTTCAACGTCACAAACGCTACAGAAGCCGCCTCGGCATCTGCAGCGGCTTCAAGCCAGGACGCGGCCAATTCTGCTACTCAGGGCCCTGTCACATCCACCGCGATCACCTATCTACGTACAACTCCTACTCCTGGTGTCCGAAATATCAACTACCCGCCTTACGCGATAAATAATGTCCAATCTGGCCACGACCTGGCAGCCCATGCCATCTCCCCCAACGCCAGCCACGTCGATGGGACTCTCGAATACGACGTCCACAACCTGTACGGGCACCAAGTAATCAACGCGACTTACCAGGGGCTCCTAGCCATCAATCCAAACAAACGCCCCTTTATTATCGGCCGCTCAACTTTCGCAGGCTCCGGCCAATGGGCTGGCCACTGGGGCGGAGACAATTATGCCAAATGGGCATATATGTACTCATCCATCCCCCACGCCCTCTCCTTCTCGTTGTACGGAATTCCCATGTTCGGCGTCGATACATGCGGCTTCGACGGAAACACCGACGAGGAGCTCTGCAACCGGTGGATGCAGCTCTCCGCTTTTTTCCCGTTCTACCGCAACCACAACCGGCTCGCTGCTATCCCGCAAGAACCATACCGCTGGGCCTCGGTCATCAAGGCGTCGCAAGACGCAATGAAGATCCGTTATTCTATTCTCCCGTATATGTACACGTTGATGTATCAGGCTCACGCCACGGGGTCGACGGTCATGCGCGCGCTGGCATGGGAGTTCCCAGATGATCCGTCTCTGGCGGCCGTGGAGACGCAGTTCCTGCTCGGCCCGGCCTTAATGGTTATTCCCGTTTTAGTACCGCAGGCGACTGCAGTTCAGGGAGTCTTCCCTGGTCTGGCGCACGGCGAGAAGTGGTATGATTGGTACACGCAGCGTGAGGTAGATTATGCCCAGCCGGGGAAGAACACGACCATCCCGGCGCCGCTGGGGCATATCCCGGTTTTTGTTCGGGGCGGGCATGTCATTCCAATGCAGGAGCCGGCGCTGACAACACGCGAGGCGAGGAATACGCCATGGTCTTTGCTGGTTGCGCTGGATGACAAGGGGGATGCGGCGGGCCAGCTTTACCTGGATGATGGGGAGAGTATTAGTCCGGAGGAGACTCTTACTGTCAATTTAGTTGCCTCATCCGGTACGAAGCTGGTTGCATCCGTCACTGGCTGTTGGAAAGAACGGAATTATATGGACAGGGTGACCGTTCTGGGCGTTAAGAAGGCGCCATCGCAGATTAGGTTCAATGGCGAGAAGGTCAAATCTGCTGAGTATAATGCCACTTCTCAAGTCCTTTCGATTCACGGTCTGGAGAAGATGACCAGGAAGGGAGCATGGGAGAAGGGATGGGTGTTGGCATGGTGATCTGTTGCAATCAAAGTCTGTGTCAACCGTTGGTTCTAAATAACTTCTATCACGGCGCATGAAATTATAGCCTCATATGCTCTGCCAAATGGCCTCTCAAGCATATCCCGGAGTGTCTCTAGGAGAGGCACTTACGCCAAATCTCAAGCTTCAGATTTTGTTTCTATGAAGCCCTGAATTGAAGTACTGAATGTGACGACTACATTGCTACCGATCACCCTTCCGCACTGTGTGATCAATCTTACACCTATTCCCATACAGGACTTAAGCATGACTCTCAATATATCATGTATCCTGACTCCTGAGTAGGCTGTCATAGGCAGACAGTGATAATATCGCGGAGGATGCAGTGGAGAACTGTGTTAAGACCAACACTATCCATTTTTACGAGAGGTGCACTTATATTTGGGCACCGCTGCTCTGTGGCTAACTTGCTTCCCCTGCCACTATTCTACCAAGCAAGCACACTACTTTAGCAGCCTAGCATCCATTTGTCCTCTTATATGTGCAATTGTATGCACGTAAGTTCCATGTTTCCTTGAAGCCGTCATAAGAAATTATTGCTAGTCCCTGTCAGTTCTGAGAATTCTTACTCAGGTATCTCACTAAAATAAAAAGGAGAGGTAAACAGGAAAAAACCGTTGGTGGGTGATGATAACCACTCGTTGGGATGTCTGCAACGATGCAATTCAGCAGAAAGCCATCGAAACACGTGTCGAAATTGAGGAGCAAGCATATGTATAATAGAAAGAATGGCCAAAAGTGTGGAACTGGTGCGTATCAAACCATCTTCGAATATTGGTCGTCAAAGGTTAGTGTCCAAACGGCCGCACACGAAAAGTTGCACGAGTTATGGAATGACCTCGAACGTTATCGACGGATGGAGCTGGCCAGGTATTGCGAACTTTTTGCAAGAAAAACAACTTCAAAGAACTTCAAAAGCGCGAGGTAATTTGTGGATCGAATCAATCAGCTGAAAGCCATCCCACGCGGATCCATCAGAGACGAAGCCCATATATCGATGATATTGACGCAGATTGGGCCTGGGATCTTCGTCCTCAAGCGATATCGACTTTGAAACCCCTCTCCATCGCTCTCCGTTTTTGCTTTCCTGGAAGCATCCGCACCACTATACCCGGGATAACAAAGGTGACTATAAATACCACAAAGCAAAATGGTAGTGCAGTAGCCAGATACTGGGATAGTTCAACCTGCCCGCCATTAAAGATATTGAGATTCATTCCGTACACGGATGCGATGAAGGACAGCGACAGCAGGATGTTTGTCATATACGCAATCTGATCAATTTTTGTTATAATATGCTCACCGTAGCGTCGATTCCAGCTGTACGGATTTGGAGGATCCGGCGGGCCCCCCGCCCCTCCAGAAGCGCCTGGACTATAGCTCTGTTTCTCCGTTAGGTCGTTCCGAGTTGAGCTATTGGGGCTAGTGAGACCTAGCAAGGAGTCGCGCTTAGAAAGGAGGGTGTCATTTTCGCGCTGAAGTCGCTGGGCCTCTTCGGTTAGAAACGTCAAATCGTCCCTGATTAGTTCAGTGTCCACGCTCCCACGCTCCGGAAGCCTGGAGTGAAGGACGTCGCAGTCGTGCATCGCACGTTGCATTGAGCAGAAGACTTCATGGAGTTGCTCGTAACGGGCGCTCGAGCGAAGGTATCCATTGTCTAGTGCATTTTGTAACCATTCCAGCTTTCCCAGGCGCGTTTCGTCGCTCAGGTTGCCTAGTGAAAGTTCTTCAATCGTTCTCTCTGCGAGTTGAGCGGACGAAGCAAACTCAGAAAGCAATCCAGCTGACTCAGATACAATAAGCGGAAAAACCGAATAGATGACGGCTGCCAATGTTGTTGACGCGTCTTGCTGAATATACGTGGAATACTCCATCGAAGAAGGGATTGCGTCGAAAAGAGTGTTAATTTGGTCCCTCACCGTCTCCCGCAGGTTTGAGCGTAGAATGGCTGCAGTTTGACGTTTGAGTTCGTACTCACTTAGCAAAAGCAATCCTAGATATCTTCAGTATGCTTCAAAATTCAACGCCGATTTTCTCCTACCGGTCCACGATTCTTCTCCTCCCTGTGACATGCTGAAAGAGATGTGCTCTCTGTGAAGTGCGCCATTGTTGTCTATGCGGTAGTAGTTGAACTGCACAATTTGTCGAGCTGCAATGCTTGATGGGATCGAAAGACTGAGAGGTAGATCTTGCCGGGAAAGGAAGAGTGCAAAGAGATCAGGATTCAAATCTAGGCTTGAGCCCAGAAGTCCAACCACGGTGTCAGACAGGCTCTCAGATGAGACCAAGTACAACCTTCTTGCTGGGCGGGAATATCTGAGATAGTGACGTAGTGCATCTACCGACCTGAGTCGTCGCCGGGTGATGATGTCTCCTTGTTCCAAAACGAGGATGTTGACCAGCTCGCTACGACTGCTCTGATGTGGAACATAGGCAGACCCATCCGCGACCGTGGCAATGGGATGGAGGCGGAGAAATTGCCGGATAGAACGTGGGTTGGTGGACTGGATGGCTTCGGTAGCCGGGATACTGTCGAGATACTCATTCTCGCGGTCATGCTCATTGATGGTGATACCCACTGATTGGACAGCGTCCGCAGCTAAGGATCCGTTGTCTCTTCTAGGTTCCTCGAGTATTGGCGTCCAGGTGTGAGTTCCAGTTTCTGCCATGGTCATACTTGCCGTTGCCATGTTGGCTGGTGTTCTTTTTTCAAAAATGTGTAGACTTATTGCAATGAATAAGGACCGACTATTTCCAATGAGGTAGCTGTGAGCATTTTAATCCATATTCCCGTCTGAGATGCGCCTTGTGAGGAGCCTTACGGCATCTGTTATATCTCCTGGCACTTCGAGTGTGACCGATGCCACGCGACATCTGAATTCCTGCCCAAATCAGTGATAACTGATTGTATATACGTGGTCTGAGTCCCGTTTAGCCCAAAGAATACGAGACATGGCGCTTTCAGCCTTGCAGACCGTCCTATCCTTTGGACAAGGCTGAATCGACTGACTCACATCCACATCACTGCCAGAAACAGGATCACTCGCACAGAATGTTGTCTCCTAGCCTCTGGGTTGGATGCCGTGCAGGGATTATATTTCATGAGCCATATGTGGCAGACTCTACAACTCCCACAGCAGGAATCCTACCTTCACCCACGGGATACCAACCCAGCCTGTCCACCCGATACGAATACGAAGCGTCGCTGATCCCGCAACACATTCCCTGCGATGCCTTCGAGTGTCCGCAGGGCAGTCAAATATTCCAGTCGATCCGTCTAACCCAGTCGCGTCTTGCTTTAGTAGTCCTTGCTTGAGACCATGGCGGTCCTCCAGGTATCGGACATGTGCCACATGTCGAGCACGAGCGCATCGACGGCGAGCTCAACCTCCAGAGGCTAGTTCTTTGCCTGTTTACAGCCTCTCGCCACTCAAAGAAGAATCGAAAAACTCCGTGTGAATAGCTGCGAAACTGACCGACCCAGCAGTTAGGTTCATACTGTGCCCACTGAAAACTGCTGTAGTGGCTGTCTCCATCCATGGGATTCGGCGCAAAACGAAAGTTGTGACGGGTGTCGTGCTCAGTTGCGGAGAAGCTATAGGAATGGTCCATGATCCATATCTCCTATCTTAGTATGGCTGCTGAGAAGTAGGTAGGATTCTCTCCCTTTCGCCCTCCTTTCGTGCGCTAGGGTCTGATTGATTGCGTCCTTGGCCAGGGACCATCACCCACTGCAGTGGCTTCTACACCATGGTGGGGCCCATCATTGCAGCTAGATGTCCAGCTAGTCACAGAGATGCCTATACTGTTCGGCAAGGCTATTGTCGAAGGAAAAGACACGCTGGTGCTGTTCCAGTGGACGGCGGAGAGCCCCTGCATTGCCCCCGTATCCGGAATCGTTCCAGCAATGGATAGGCAGCACATCGGGTTCCCTTAGTTCTAACGTTGAGCACTGAATCATCTCTTTGCCTTTTCCGCAATAGGCGCTACCGAAGGGTTTCTTCAATTTGAAGACAAAGCAAAACTTGGTAGTGACAGGCGAAGTATATCACCGGATTTTTGACCTGACAGAAGGGGAATTCAGCATGCGATGGTTTCTCCATGATAGAACCGCACGAAGTCAGAGCGCAAGGCATCGAGAGATGTCCCAAGAAGCAGTGGACCAGGGTCAGTTGTGAAGAAATATGATAGCTACCTAAGCTGCTCTCCATACGTACCCAGCCATGATCATAAGCAGCAAAAGACAGCGCTTCCAAAGCCTCTTCGGTATTAGGTAGATAAATTAACTTGTCATAGAGTAGCACTAATAACAACAAATAGATTGCCTACTGGCAGTAGGCGACTTAGGAGACTAGCTAAGCTAATAAACACAAGCCATAAAGGCTGAAACTCTTATACTATGTCAAATTAGTCAGGAGATATTGCTTAAGTATTAACATTTAATACTCATACTCTGCACATTAATAGGACCCGGGTGCACGGGCCTAGATCCAGAGAACACTTAGATTATATGTATGTACATATATTTATAATATGATTGTATAGCATCCTAACATAGAAATCTGACCTAGGCTAGTATAATCTAATTACTATGTATTGTAATTAAAACCCATTTTTAAAACCCAAACTCAGATGGGTTCTGATTTCTAGAACCCAACTAACCTATGGGCCCTAGACAATACGGGTTTAGGCCGGGCTGGGTTCAGATTTTTGGGTTGGTTTAACCACTCTACTACTATATGATGATTTAAATCATTCAATACGCCTAAGGGAAGAGAACTGAAATCTAAAACTTCTTCGATGCTTACTGCTAGGATAAAACCATGGATTACTAACATACTGACAAAACCAGAGACGTATTTTTGGTTCTGTCTCAATGGCTTGCCGTACTCGTCAACTATCCCGTTGGTGCCACAGGCTCATCAGCACATTCGACTTGAACAATCTCGTGCTTGGTTTCTCCATCGCAACCCGTAATCACAAGCGCGCTTAACCGATTGCCGTATAAACACGCTGAATCCAGTCCGATGGTATACCTTCCCAGTTGCAAACGACGCTTCGCATCGTGTCCGAATATCACAGTAGTCTTGGATGCTAGCTTATCTTGCCATCGGTCCCATTCCATCGCCCAGCCTTCTTCCCCGAAGGTTTCAGCTGGTTCGAAGTCACTCTCGCCATCGGGTGTTCGAACGAGACTCCGCATGTGCATAATAGCGTGTGGATCCTGCGCTTCAAGTGAAATACCAGGGACGAGGCCCGCATGTACAACAATCAAAGTATCGCCGAAGGAGGATGTCAAGTTAGGAGGTAGCTTGACGCGCAAGATCAACGGCAAAGCGGCAAGCCAATCGAGCTGGCGGGTCGAAAGTGCCAATGCTGTAGTATACGTTGCTGCGCTATGTTTCCTACTTGCCCCGGTGGTAGCAGATGCGTCTTTGTAAGAGATCTCGCGGTCTTCGACGGTATCCTTGGGCACATCGGCTTCGGGGGTTTCTGGTAGGGCCCGACTGCCAGTCAAGCGTCCAGATTGTAGTAGACTATCGTTTGTGGCTTTGATCTCCGCGGCCGCATTAAGAACAGCATTGTCGTGGTTGCCTCTCACTGCGCTGGCCCCCAGCTTGATGGCCAAGTCAACAACACCAGGGCTATCGGGCCCTTTATTGACTAGGTCGCCAGTTAGTATGAGATGATCTCCTTTGAGTTTGTCGAAGCCAATTTTATCTAGGAGCGCCTCGAGCGATTTTCTCATCCCATGCACATCGCCTACAATGACTAAGCGTCCGCTAACAGGGCCATTTTCGGATGACGATGGGAAGGACTGCGGAACGAGACTAGTCGGTAGGTCCAAAATAAATGTTGTGATTGGGAATATCTCATCGGGAATTGTTCTAGGGATCATTTTGTCAACACAAGATTTCGGAAGTATGGGTCCTGGTCCCATGGTTAAGACCGGGGCAGAGAGATGTGTCCGAAGAGGCTCCGACGACTCACTCAACAGGCTTCACAGCCCTGGAGGAGGCGGTGAGCAGATGACATGTACAAGTACAGCGGAGTCACGGGCTACGGCGAACTATAGCTACAATGTGGACTTTTGAAGCTTTTTTACCTTTTGCCACAAGTACTACCTATAGCCACTGCTTCCGCAAAGATGCAATCATAAAATGAATCCTTAGTGACTGTATCAAATTCTCACAGATGGATCCGGTGCGAAATCCACTATGATGATTTAAAAACAGTACTGGGGAAAGACAAGAGACGTATATCAGAAACCAAAGTCCATGAGTGACTAGGAGCCCAGGACCATTATTATTGAGAGTAGACTATGCATGTTACAGGTGAGCGCCGGCTAAAGTCCTTAGTAGCCCCACAGAACTCGACTTATAGCTATAATGACCTGGATCTTTGTGCCATCTCCCTGTATGTCCCTCCCGTCCAGTGTTGGGCACATAATGGCCTTCAACTCATCAGGCGCTCAAGATGTCTGCATCGGTGTGCACGTATGCTTGCTTGCAGTTTCCCTTTCAGCAAGCTGACCAGACTCTTGCCTGGCATATTCTCCAGTTCCTGGCATCCTATGATCACAATCCTTTGCGACGTGATACACACTCCTCCAGTTGGTCAAGGTTGCGTGTGCCGATCAGAAACACAAGGTCCAATTGTAGCGGTCCGGACACCGTCGGAGCCACGAAAGGTGAGTCTCGTATCCTGATGGTAGCAGGCGAGAATTGGCTAACTCTTCGTTCCGGCCAACAAGGCTCGGAGCACCATGTACATATGTATGTATCATGTTTGGTCGGTGAGGTAGATGGGGTGTCAGAACCGCATGCGCATCGATCAACAGGACTGTCGTCTCCTGGCCGTACATGGACGAGCATCGAGGCCGACAGTGCCGTAGTTGCGAATCAGGTGGCTGCCGTTCTCCTCTGAACCTTTGCTGTGACACCTTGTTGAGGACGCACACTGACATAGCAAATGTCCTTTGCAGAAATTCTTGCATCATCCACTGTGAGCGGAAAACAGATTGAGAGCCGTGGTAGATCTTGTCATCTCCAGAGCCTTCCCAAGAGGTAATGCAGTGGAAGGAGTGGGCTGCTCATTTTTCAAGAGGCTTCATGTCGCACGATGAATGGGAACGTGGAAGGCATGACATCTTGTATTTCTTGTAATTGTCGACGAGGAGAGGATTCATTTCCAGTTAGACTTCCATTGCCTTTGGTCATCGACGAGAAATACGAGCTGGCGTCGAGAAACGGATATCGCAAAGTCATCATACTGTCGCCTTCTGTCTGACAACCTTATCTCTCGCACTTCATGTGCTACCGAGTCGGTGACAGGTCCAATCGAAACACGATGGCCGGAATTTGCACTCAGCGACGTGAGCGTGGCGAAGTCGTTCGTCCATCCGTGTGGGATTGACTTCCTGGCGATCGCAGGCACTCTGTTTCAGGTGGCGAGCGTGGTCAATTGGTGGTCTTGAGTCTTAACGTCGTTTAAAACAAACCGCCAGCACGAGGGGTCGATCCGAAGGGAAATTGAAACCGCTCCGCACGTTGTTTCTTTATCGAGAATCGATCTGAATTGAGCCTGTTTACTTGTCTACTTTGGATGCCAACGCTTGCGCTGAATCTTTCCGGCGGCCATGATCGGATGCGTCATTTTCGGAAATGTGCCCGCACCAGGGAGATTGGATGAACAGGCTCGCACTCGCGCTGCTGAAGAGACCATGCATTGAAGAGTAATCTCAATATCAAGCACCTAGAGGCGGACCAAGAGAACAAAAATCATTAGACAGACCCCGAAGAGGACTGGAACACATATACTGGGTAGGTAAAAACATACCAAGCTCCTCAACCCAGGCCCTTGCTAGCAATACATCATGCAAAACGGCAATGCTTGTGATCATTCTCTTTCGCTGTTTCAGCCCAACGCAGAGCGTTTGTTTTTGGCGTTGGACAATGTAGTCGAAGCTCATCAGAACTTGGTACTATCAGAGCTGGAGGTCGATGGCTGTTGGGAGCGAGATCATACAATCCACATTTACCCCCATGGTCTTTTCAGTGACGAGAAATCAAGTGAGCAACAAGCCTACTCGCGTTCGCATTGTTTCGTCTTGAGATACAATGCAGTTCCTGGATACAACGCATCTGGCGGTGATTGAAGAGACGTCGTTCAGGTTTGACTGGTTTCTGCGCTCGGGACGGCCCCGGCGAATATACGGAAGCCATGCTATGACTGGCTTGGTCGTTGAAGAACGATTGAGCGTCCACCTTGTTGTAACAAAAGGAGAAGATTGACACGTAATGGCTGAGCACGGGAAATGCTTGATGCATCATTGGATGCTGAAAGATGGAAACACCGCGACATGTGTAATAGTCGCAGTATGAGACCTCGCACCAGATCAAATTGAACGAGCAGCATTTTGCCAGGCCGTGTAGCAATGTGCAAAACATGACGTTTGTTAAGCTTTCCTTACAAATATCATGCCTCGCGTGATATCACATGCAACATAAGAGGCCGTGGTCTTCCGCGGAAAGCTCCGACATATTGTCCTTGATTGAAAATCGGTGCGATAGACTCAAGTGAGGCGTGGCACGATGGGTTGCCCGAATGATTTGGTTGATCAGATTCCCACGGAAACAAGTCCGGCGGCATGTAGATGAGCGCCGCATGGAGGTGAGTGACTTCTCGACAAGGGATGGAGTAGCTTTGAACACGTCGAGCCTTGGAACCTCAGTCATGGTGGAGTAAATATGACACGGATGGTTGGCATTGCGCAACCGCTGGTCTCACGAATGAAAAGAGACATGTTAGGATGACTTGCCCAACAGTTCTGGTTGGATGCAGTCTCCTCGAATTGCTCGTGGATGGCAAAGCCGGTGAGCGCCGAATGTACAAGGGCGCTTTGTAGAGATAGAATAAACTTGCAACACATCGAATGACGGAATCGCCGACATGATGAAAGTGACAAAACATAAAATTTGATCGAGCTGAAATGAGTCTCGAATGAGTGGAGGTGCTCCGCAGGTAGGTGAGCGTCGCGAGTAGGCTATTGAGTTCTCGGTAAGGCTTTCAGAGTCCTGCGATACATGGAGTTGTGAAGGACTTCGGATACAGTGGAGGAGATATGACAAAAGTGGTTGGCATTGAAAAGCCAGGTCTCACAAATGGGATAAGGATTAAGAAAGGTCAAACTGCAAGCCTTGGTAAGAGCGGAGGCATTGCTTAGTTGGTACTGGGTTCATATTGGGTCGTTCACGTTGGCTTCGCCTTTCGCAGTAGACGATTAGTCGCTGGAAAGCTTCAGCGACGAGGGAGACAAAGCGAAAAGTTACTGATCCCCGACACCGTAGCGTGTAGACGCACATGGGTGTGAACAAGCCGGGGTCCCCGAAGGGGATGGAGGAATCCGTCATAACGGCAGACCTAACCCGGTGAAGGAGCCGTCCTAACGTCGGGCCTCGAGACTTCAGCCGGGTCAAACGGTCATCGAATGGCAAGATATCCCCCATGTCAATAGCTGTGTCAAGGCTAGAGTTTGGTAACGCGGTTTGCTTTCCGCTAGACGGTGGTAGGTCCTTTGGGTGTGTCAGGCCACAAAGGGCGGCTCCCAAACTCCACGGACGGAGTGAGCCCCTACCGGGTTCCGGTATTTTCTTCCCGTCCCCCTCAAGACACCTGGCCAGGTCAACAGGCACAGGAGAGACCTTTTAACGACATGTCCAAGGTCGTCCGCAAACCGACTTCGACGTCCATCCAACAATCAAGGCGGGGCTCCCACACTTCCGGTCAATCGGCCAAAGTTGAGAATATTGCCCTTGTTGATGCTGATGAGGACTTGGCAATTGTCACAGGGGTCCCAGAGGCTCTCCCAGATCCTCCCAGACAGTCGATCGTCGTAGGCAGGAGCAATGTGTACGTAGCGGCTCCACAGGGCCAACCCATGCACCTTCGCTGCCTCTTCTTCGGTTTTACCCCTATCGTTTATTAGTAAATATTACTGGGAATAGCAACAGCTGGGAATGGCACAAACATCAAAAGTTTGCGGACAGGATACGTCTCCGCACAACGCCCAAACGGCGTGCCCCTCTTTCGGCCTCGAGCTCGGATGGTAGGAGTCCAAGCTTGTGACCAGTTGGTCAGCTGCAGTAATGGAGACCTAATGACCCCATACCGAGCCCTGTCCAACACGGCAAGCCAGGATCCCATACTGCTATCAGTCACACAACCGCCTCTAGAGGCTCCAAGATGGAATTCCCCGTCTTCGGTCCAACTGCACTGAACCACACTTGGCAAACTGAGTCTTCCTTGCCTGATCAACTTTGAGCACCACTGCCCGTAGACAGCGGTCAGCGGCAGGTAGAAATTCCTCTTCGTTGCTATTGTGGGAGCTCGACCTAATGTGCTCATAAAGAGCCCCAAGAGGTCCGGAAGGGCCCAGTATTCCACTCCATCGTACGTCGACTTTGTAAGGCGAAATCGCGACAGGGCCGAGGGCCATTTGGGATGACGCTTACGGTCGATGTTCTGCGGTGGTGGTGGAACGAGGTAGCTGGGACCGTCCGGGCGGCTTTCTTCAAAGTTAGCTATATTTGAACATGCTTGTCTGACTAGCGGCTTACCGAAGGCGGGTGATATCCGCATGTATTAATCGCAGGTTGGCGACATTCTGAGGGAGGACTCCGTATGCACCAGGGTTTTGGGCGATATCCGCTAACAGCGCGACAATATCGCTCCAGCTCATGGTGTACGCATGTCGGAAATCAACACGGCCGTTCAGCCACAAAAGCAACTGTTCAGCCATAGTGATTTACTCCAGAATGATGCTGCCTACAATCCTCTACAAGGCTACGTTGGACACCAAATGCTGCGAACGATTTGAATTACTCTCACTTCTCCGAAGTGGAAGGAACGTCTGAACTGGAAACAACAGACGGGCCTTGCCCTTCAACTATCATTTCCTCCTCCTCCCAGGGCTCCTCATCTACAACCACGGGCCGGAGCACCTTCATCCTCAATCCTCTCTCCCCCTTCGTGGCAAGAGCGCGCAAAATCTCCGGCCAGGTCCTGGGCTTGGTGATCTCAGCGATGTGATCAACCATCAGATCACCCCAGTAAAAGCGGCCACCCGACGTGATTATGTATCCCATGTCCCCAGTATCAGGGCTCGTCATCAACAGAGGCTTAGGATCATTTATCCCATGGCGTCGGGCCAGGTGGGCTTCCGCAGAGTCATAGTCGAAAAACCCTTCGAAGAGCCGGGGGTTGTTCGTCCAGCCTTTCGGGATGTCTTTAGCCTAGACACCTATTGATTAGACTCGACGTTGTAGTGACTTGGTTGTGAATTAGGATCTACTGGTGTTTCCATGATGAGACCAAGAATTCTTGAAGAGACTGATGCAGACGCTGAGAAATTAGCTCTTGTCTCCATATAACTAAGGTTAGGGCAAGTGTTATCATACGAGAAACTTTCTTGAAGGCTTCTTTGGAGTGATTTCGGTTATTGTGTTATTGTTTTGATGAAATGAAGAGAAAGAGAAGTTTGTTATCTGAGTTTTGTGTGGTGAGTGTGGTCAGTCTAGTTGGGTCAGTCATAGGTAATGAGTGAATGCTGACAGAATCACTGAAGATGGGCCTAAATTTAGTACAACCCTAAGACACTCAATATTAGGGAAATCAAAGCAGAAGCAGAGAGTGTGTCAAAGAAGCTTAGATTGTACATCACTTCCTTTAAAAGCTGTCCCAGATTATAGAAAGGCGATAAGCATCCTTGTCTCACAACACAACTACCCAGCTATTGTTGCCAGTGGGGTATACCATATGCGAACATCGAGCTCACTGTGTCGCCTGGATACATGACTCCTGAGCCGCACAGTTCTGTCCTCAACTGGGACAAAAATAACTACAAGAAAACATACAACAGGATATATTTGTCAGTGGCCACCCCTCTCAGCGTGTATTCTATTACTACTTTACTACCTAAGTTAGACAAGGCAGACGAAGAAAGGCACTTCTGTGTGACGTACTACAATTACTGGCACCAGCGGGCCGTTAGATCACATGATCTTACGATCCCTGATGCCAAGGGCCTAAGGCTCACCACCAGTCCACGAGGGACCGCGGATAAAAACACCACCAAGGACTACAGTACAAATTCACTAGTCTGGTTCATTAGTTACTCTCTTACTATTAAGTATACATACTCAATACCCCTTGCTTCTATCTCTACTGTTATTATTATCGCGTTACCTTCAGATCACACCTGACCTGCAGCCCTTGAAGCAAAGTTTGTTGTTGGTTGCATTACCTTTGATAACAACTAGTATACATTATAACCTGAATATTAACATTTCTTTCCTTAACCCCTCGGTATATTTGTTTGTAGTTCAAGGTTTAGTGCTATCTGGATATGGAGCAAATGTTCCATCAAGCCCTCGAATAGTTATATGGCTTTGTTCTACTCCGCTGTGCCTTCTATATATACAGAGTTTACAGCTATGATAATCTCGCTTACATCTGAACGATTCGCACCCCATCCGATTCAGCCCGATAGAATTTACTGCAGCGACGGTACTTCCAATCTCAATGCCTCGCTTTAGATCAAACACATCCTACAGCAAAACAGTAGCATGTGAACACACAGTGGGGAGGCTAGGCCGCCTATAGTGGTTGCAATGGATTCTTTCCCTGTCCTTTTCTTGCATGTTTGCCTTTAATGCCTCACCAAATATTGCACAACTCCTTGGCAGGGTAGGTTCTCAAATTAATAATAAGTATATGCAAGTAAGAGGGGCAAGTGGGGAAAGTGGCGTGAGCTGAATGTACTTTTGTTTAATCTAGATACAGATGAGTAAATGACTCCCATGTAGGATGAACCAGGGCTAGTCTACATGATATGCTTGTTCCATCGCATTATATTTCTGAACGCTGAGTAGTAAAAGATGGTCCGACGAGCATGGCCAACTAGAAACACACCTATTTAGCCAGCCACTATCAGGCCATTTGTCGATTACTGCATCTGGACAGAGCCATCTTGCCGGCCCGATCCCGTCCCTGCTTCTATACATTCAAGGCTCACTAGAGATTCAGGATTCAGGATTCAAGATTCCTGACGTCAATCATTAAGCAAGTCTACTTCGCTATCACAGACATGCATGCATCATGCCCCGCTGAGCTGCATTCCGACCAGACCAACAGTGTTGAGGATCTACCTGGATTCGTAGCTATGCTGGGCGAAATGCAACTTCTTCCTGCAGTCAAGCCAGGGGAAGGGGGGCTCGAGCACCAACGTAGGAGTGATTTCACTTACAACAAGACCTCGCCACCCGAGATCCGGCTTCGATTCAAGTGGCATATAAGTGAGCCGATTCTGTACTTTTCATGTCTTATCTTTCATCCAGTCAATGCACCAAAGTCAATCCGCAACCATAAAGTCATATTCTTTCCATCGCCCATTATGGCAGATGCCAACCGTGAGCTGTTTGACGACCTGCTCGCGAGCTTGAAAAGCCTCCCTGAAATTTCGTATGAGGCTCTTGCCCGCCGAGTCCATTACAAGGCAAGACATGTCTCCCAGTTCAGTTCGATGATGAAATATATCGCCGATGTCGATCCCTATCCATCCGACGACAAGAGCACAAATGCCTCCCTGGCCGGCGGCGAGGACTGCACCGCACGGATGGAACGCATGGGCAGTTACTTCCTCTCCCATGGGGTCAGATCAGTCGACCAAAACAAGTGGACAATAGAGTGGTACGAGATGGCATTCACTTGCTTGGTTCGTTCACCACCCCTTGGACCACCATATCTAGCTTACCGGGGGAGCTGACATACGGCCACTCATGATCCAGGCTTATGAGATGTATATGTTCTGGAATGATGGCATCATTCGCCCGCTCATGCCGTTGCTACTAGGCGAGCATATTGAAAACCGCATTGAAGTAATGGGGAAAAAATCCCTTTACACCCTACCAGATGCTCCAGGCTTTACAGAATTCTTCTTGAATGAGGTCCAAACCAAGGACTTTGCGAGCAACGTCATGGATACTGATGCTGCTACGGGTGACCATCTTTTCAGTATCTCCATCCTGCTGATCGCGGACTACCTACATTACGGAACTTTCCAGCCTCGCCTAACCCAGATCTTTGATAAAGAGAGACCAGCCTATCAGATCCTGGCCAAATGGTCGCAATATTCCTGGGAAGTGGAGCCTGACGATGAGAGTTTGAAGAAAACTATGCTGTTTTGCGGGCAATCTGCGACGGCACTGTTGACTGGCTTAGAACAGCCCCAGCTAGCCTCCCTTGCGGTCAAGGGCTTCTATGAGTTGGTTGTAAACACGTCCGATAACGAGGCTTACACAGCGGCAATCAAAGACGCTCTGGAAAGAATGGACATTGTTGGTATAATCGACGAGTGGCAATCCTACTCAGAGAGACTGCACAGCAGTCTATTCTCCACTCAATATTCAAAGTGGACAGATGCAGTACATGTTGCTTTTAACAAGGACCGCGACGCAGTGCGTGGATGGTACAATCACTACAAATGCAAGAAACCGCCCCCCAATAAATGGAAAGGGCCGCAAACTAATATGAGGAAAATCCAGTAAACTCCATGTTGCTACCGGGGACCGACATCGGGTTGCTGCAAGGCCCGTCCACCTCGGTTGAAGAATTCTCTTCTCTGAATGAGCAACCCCTTACTGTGATGGATCACTATCAGCTCCGCGGATCTAACGCCGAAGGTGTGCAAGTGCGTGTGGTTGGATTTAGTACGCTCCCCAGCCTATATGCCTCAGGGCATATTCCCGTCGATTAGACAGTTGCACAAGACTAATGCTGTTTAAACTAATCTCCAGATGGCGAAAGGCCATTTGCTACCACATCCCAAGTCTTCCGAACCACCACCGGCCTACGGGCAGTTGACCCGGAGATCGCCAGAGCGTGTAGTCCATTTGCGAAGATTGAGCCGCTTAAAGTAGGCCATGTTCTCTATCGGAAAAAGGGATCTAGCGATGAGACAGTCGAAATCAAATCCATGCAGGTGGAGCCCCTGTCTGAAGGTAAATTATATGGGGTCTCTCTGCCGGGAACTCCGGAGTCATTCTACGCGAACGGTTACCTCATGGCTGTGAACAATCCTGTTGTAAGCTAAGCGCCGTCAGTCTGCAGAGAATGTTTAAGTTTGCTCATTTCATGGCTTGTAGCAAAGTATCCGGTCGACGACAGAAGCGCTCCGCTCTCTTTCTGCGGAGCAGCGCTTGGCATGTCTTGCATCCCTTAAGGAATTGAACCCTATGTTCGGTAAACACGAGCTCCAGGCTATTAACAGCCGACTAACTCTCGAGCTGTTCGGGGATCATCAGGTTGGGAAACAGAGACCTATCTCAAGCTCGGCAGTCTTGCCAAAGATCAGCTCACCCAGCCACTTGATCCAAATCATGCGGGATACTCCCCGCGCAAGGTCGAACGGAGCGCCGTTGGACAGACTTGAGAGGACATTCACACTAACCCCGGCTGGCGGAGAAGAAATCCAGTCAGGCTATCAGTTGCCTGAACTGAGTGTTGTTGATGGTTACGTGCTTGCAGACGGTGAGCCGCAGCTGAAATGTACCATCAATAGCGGCAGGCGGACCTTCCAGTGGACTCGACAACTTCATTCGAATAGCTTCGAGCATGGTGTACTCGAGGTTCACCCGCACGGTCTTTCGGGCCGTGGTGTGATTTTGCTTTCCTCATCATCAGAGCCGACTGAAGTCTCCGGCCAACAGATCTACCATTTCCAAGCCATGAAAAAGAATGCAGAGGTCGAGATTGACGACGAAAGCCATCCCACTGCAAGATCTGCTGGTAGCGGTCAGTTTGTAGTCACACACCACGTCAATATGACTTATGACAAGAGTGTATGGCCAGCGGACAAGGAGCGTAACCAGCCGGATAGTCCTATTCCTGGCATGGAGGTTAGGACAGGCATCTACAAGTCCCCTAGCGGAGCACAGATGCCATTCAGCAAGATCCGAGCCCTCGACGACCTACGGACCGCAATCAAGGACAAATTCAATCGCGACCTCGGGCAGTTGTATGATTGCTATCACACAATTCTGGAAAGTGGGCAGATGAGGGTGAAATTTCAATTCAAACTAGCGAGCCTAATCCCCTTCATCTCCGACGTTGGTGAGGACATCACAACAGTCTTCAACGTGGGGTTTCAGTCAACACTGGGGACTGATCTCACGCTGCCTATTCTCTGTCAGTCATTCTATATTGATTTTGACGTGGAGGAGAAGACTGTCACTGGTGCGCTGTATGAGTATAATCCTCTAGTCCGCGACTTGAAAGGAGACAGGTACGGTCATGCATCTCTGTACGATGCAATAGCTAAGATCGACCATAGGCATTATATTTCCGGTGTTGTTCGTGTTGACGAGAGCTTTGATCTTCTGCGGTCCAAGGTGTCGCGTGCTTGTGCCGAAATCTCGGACCCTGCCATGCCAGTCGCGAGATCCAATAAGTTCCAGGCAGCAAAAATCACCGAGACGTTACACCTGGAACAAAGGACCGACATCAACACCTTACTTGAGCCCACTGGCTATGACGAGGTTGTGGTAGGTCATGCAACCTTTTGAGGGTATTGCAGAAATGTTGATGAGCGCGCTATAGGTCCACAATATCTCACAGGCCTTGATCACATCGGCGATGTACTATCACATGGACGATAAGCAGCGTGAGGACCTCACTGATCAAGCCAAGCCCACAGACTTGCCTTCTAGTTTAGCCGGTGACCTCCCAGCGGATGTGAAACAATTCCTTCGTGAGAAGTACGCCCCAGCGTTTCTATGCCAAATGATCAAGCGCGACAAGAAGTACGGGACGTATTTCAGCGACAAGCAAAAAGCAAGGCTCTGGTATTGGTGGAATGGGAATGTGAGTCTCGCTGGGGTAGAAATAAAAGGACGGTACTGATATGAGGGACACTGCAGGGCAAAACCTGTCTCGCTAAATCCAAGGAATATGCCCAGCTCACCCGCATATCATCTGGCGAAGCTGTCAAGCAGTACCTTGGCGATGAGCTTGACGGTTTCATGAAAGATAACCCGGAGTCCTGGGCCGAGACTCTCTACACCGAACTCAAATCCGATCGCAGAATGTACTGGTACATGAATTGCCCTATTAGGAGAGCAACGAGAGACATAAGCCAGGGCGTGAATGTGATGAACAGGCAATCATGCGTCCTTGATGCCCTAGATCAGTCTCACAACTATGCAGATGATTGGTTCAAGGATGCTGTCGGATTCATTGGCGCAAATCAACTTCAGTATCCGTGCATTAGCAATGACACCGACAGAGCTCGTCAACAGCTACACGATGTGCTATATAACCTGATTCTCTATGTCCTCACTGACAACGCCTCCATCGACCAGGAGGTACGCGAGGACTTGAAGCAGGACATAGAAGACTTTGAGGACGCCAATGACCTCGACAAATCCGAAGATGAGGCGAGCCGAGCCATGAAAATCATCCAGCAAATTAGCGAGTTTATCACTTCCGCCGGTGAATGGATCACAGCAATAGAAAAGGGCCTTGCTGCAGCCTTTGGAGGGAGCAAGCTTTTCCAAATTTCGGAAGCTGTGTTCGCCAAAGTAGCAGATGCTATTGGAGACAGAATTCCTGGATTGTTGAAGATTAAAGGAGTTGCTTCGCTAGCAATGGTACGATCTACCTCCAGCTGTGGATGGGCGCTGTGAAACTGACGGTGCGAATCTTAGGTGAGCATTTACGCGCTAGAGCTATTCGCAAGTCTATACGGAATCATCAGCGACTGGAACGAGATGCCAGACGGCGAGAGGGCCAAGGCTATCCTCGAGGTCGTCAGAGTTTCGGTGAACGCTGCTGCATTTGCAAAAGGAGCCTGGAAACAGTTCCGAGGTCGGAAGGGCTCATACAGTCCTGGAGACGTCATAGACACCGCTGAGCTAGATCAAGGATTCTACAAATCTATTGCTGAGGAGGGAGAGGGTTTGGAAAGTCTTTGTGAGGCTATCAACCCGGATGCAAGCTTTCAAGAGGTGATTGGAGAGCATCTTACCCCGGAGGGAGCGGCCACGTCTCCGGGAGAGTCTGAGACCTGGGGCGAGCTTCCCGATAGACCTCCAGCGGGCTTACCGGCCGAGGGTGAGGAGATTGCTTCCAAATGGAAGATCGGAGGAAACGCCATAAAAATATTCAATGTCTGCATGGGAATATTGCTCGTTGCTGCAGCTACATACAGGTCTGTCTCCATGAAAGTCATTTCCAAGGCAAACAAAGCACTGACAGTCTTATTTAGTCTGGTCGCGGATTGGGACAAACTGTCAGACCGAGATAAGATCCTAAATATCATCTCAACCCTCATCCAAGTCCTCCAAGTGACCATGGATATTGTGGAATTAGGTGAGGCGATGGGAGTCTTTGCAGTCACAGGTGCATTCGCCACCGCCATTCCTGTCCTGGGGGCAGTCCTCGTCATTCTAGGTATCGTCATGATGCTAGTCAATTTCTTCCTTAGTCTTTTCGGAAGCTCACAGCCGGACCCGGTGGCGGACTTCGTCGACGATGTGGGCAAGAAACTGCTGGATCAGTTTGAGGAGTCGCCACCCCCGAAGCTGGAGTATACCATCTCCACAGACTCAGTCACTGTCGGCCAAACCACTAGCATATTTGTCCAAGGCCAGAACAAGAGTGACCAAGAGCTGACAGTCACGAATGTGCACATCACCCTCACTAGCGGCGGTGAAGACGACTGCCTTTTCAACAGCGACAGCTTCGAATTGGTCAATGATGATGACTCTGCAAAAGACAGCTCTAAGCATGTCTACGTGACACCAGGCAGTATTGTCGGCGCCGAACTTTCTAATAGCCAGCTGGGGTATGATTATTCGAAGAATTATAGCGAATATGACCTCCAGGTTGCTGGCTGCAAGAAGGAGACGGAGAGTAGCCTGCTGTCTTTGGTGCTGCAGCCTGGGGAATCTTTCAAGGCTTGGTGGACTGCGGAGATCAATAAAAAGGGGGACAGTTTTGTGGATGTTGTTGAGAAGTCACTGTTTGACCGTGGGCATAAACAGTTTCCTATTGTACGGGCTTAAATGTTAAGACAACTTGAGCCCTGTATAGTTTAAGTCATCTGGTGTCCTTGGTCGTGCTTGAGTGTAAGTATACTGAAAAGATCAACAACCGAGAATATTATCCTACAGATGATATTAGACAGTGTTAGCATTACTACATTCACAATATCACAAAACACATAATAAAAAAGGATGTTAATATTCGGCGTCATAATCTTACCGCCCGTATAATATTAGATGATTGCCTAAGCAAGGATCTGATAGCTTAAAGAGGTATATATAGAAACACCATATCTTGAGCAGCGTGATGTCTGATTACATCACAGAATCTTGCTGGGGCAATTGCTGTCCTATTTCTGTCAACTGTCGACACATGCTTCGTGAATATTATGCTCCATCTCCTGTGAAGTCCCAAACTTTTATACGAGCTATTCTTCACCACAAACCCCGACTACAGTTGAAATAATACCTGTTGGCTTTAGGTAGGCTACACCTATCTGGAGTTGAGCAATAACACAATCAATTAACACACCACTACCTTACATAGTGCAAGAGTAGAGCAACATGAAGATGGGAGATAGGAACAGTTCTGACCCTCACCATCCCAAGGTCAATAAGACTAGACGGTTTATGGAGGTGTTTGTGATCATGTCTATGACGACCTTTATCGCCAGCACTTTTGAAGACATCTCCTTTACACAGGTTGATAGTCGGTCTGTTCTCCATCATGTGATATCCATATCATTTTATATGCTGTTTACTTTCCTGTACGAGAAGTACAAACCTGTGTAGATATATACGTCTTCTCTTTCCCCGAAAGCCATGAAGCCTTAGAGTACTTTATTACATAGTGCGAGATAGCGATGGCTTGACTAAGGGCACTTATTATCTGACTCTTTTTTTTTCCGTGCAGAGTCAAACAAATTCGTTTGTAAGAATACATGTATGATCATTTGGCCCTAGCAGTACAGGATGATAATGTAGAGGATCGGGGAAACGAAGTATGGCATCACGCTCACCCGTTTACTGGCTGCGTAGCCTCCGCTGCCGTCGTTGGTAGCTGGGGGGGAAGGCTGTGCTAGTTTTTCATGGTGGTGCGAATTGGATCGCGCTGGCTGTCAAGACGAAATGCAGCGCCAAGTGGTGAGTGTGGGCCTGGTGTGCTTGCCATTTTGTGGAGGCCACGTTTGGCGGAGTGCATGACCGGGTAGGTTTTTCAGGAAGTGCACGTTTGTGCCGTTGTGCATAATTGTGTCTGCTGACGCCAAGATGTGGTCGCTGGTTTCGGGATCGAGGCCTGTGAAAGAACACTGATTTAATTTAGCTTGGCAACAGGCTCAGCGAAACTAATATATATTGATGTGCTCCCATGCTACGTATTTTGTCTAGTATACTCCAAGGCGCTAAAAGATGTAACCTTGTTTGAGTCATCTACTATCCGTTATCTTGCCTTTTGAGCCCGTGTTCCTGGATCGAAATCCGAGCAAACCCGAGCAATAGTTCCATCTCACCTACCATGGATTTCCACCCCAGCGAGCGTCCATCTGAGAGCGATCTCTTCAAATTCGAGCGATTTGATAAGGGCTATGACGCGGAAGATATCTGCTGTGTTGTCTGTGGTGCCCCAAGCTTCGTAAGCTCTTCTTCAGTGCCCCGAGATCCATAGTCAGCTTATAAAGATCAAGGTAGTGGAAGCAGAAGTGCGAAACAAGAATCTTGAGAGGTACAAGTGGTTTGTACCGCTGGCCATCCGAGCAGAGGGTTATCACTACGAGAAAGATTACGATATTGCGAGCCTGCCAAATCATGATCTACCACTAGAAGTACTTGGGATAGATGGTGGGTTACTCTTTCAATTCTCATTCTTGTGCGAAAACTATAATCTGCTAAAGAGATTTCTGATTCCTTAGAGATCGAGATCGACGGTGTCCATTATGGGGAGCGGTTGTCAAGATTAGAACCTGTGAGTTATTGGGAGCACTCGTCGAAGTTAGTCCACCATCTCTATACGGAGTACCCGTATGTCACGGTACATTCGGAATGCCTTGGAATGATACGACGTTTGGTAGACCATCGCCAGGCTCTTCTAAAAGCTGGAGTGTCGGTTGGCCCAAGGCGCCCCACCACTCTCAGCCAGTTCTATGAAGTGTTTGAACAGCGATTAACTAGGGTGCATTCTGATTATCCCCTTGGACGCAGTGGCTCGTTTAACCCCCGACGTGTAGTCGAGCCACATTTCTATTACTTTCGGAACACCGACCTCTTTCACAATGTTGCGTGGGCGTTTGGAGACCGGAAGGTCTATGTGGGTTCTGCATAAGTATAGCCTGTGGTGCTTCCACCCATCACTAACAAGCTGCCATTAGGAATACGAAATGGCACCATATCCCATACCAGGACTCACACAGGAGATCCTTTCATATCTGCGACCTCTTCCGCCGCCCTTGCAAGGACAATCTGGTATACCTCCTAAACTGGAGGCACTACCCAGTGAGCTCCAAGACATGATTTATAAAAATTTACACCCTTTTATCAACCCTGCGCGGACATGCACTTATTCCTTACCGTCAAGGCTGTGGCGTGACTTGCTTTTTAATCAGCAGATTTTACCCTGGCTTTGGGATTTGGACATCTCGGCCCTACAGAGTTGCCCTGTGACATCCCTTGCGGTGGACGCTCCGACATTTGAAGCAGACGAAGTCTGGGATTGGGAGAGCCTTGTTCGCACCCTTGCACAAGTGGAGGTGTTCGAACCAGGGCAACCTTTAGAGCATGCTCCCCTCCGCCTGCGGAATCGTCGGCGCATCTGGAGACTACTAGAGGAGGCCGAGGATGAAGATATTGAGGAGTGGCTCGATACTTATGTACATAAGAGAAAATGACGTGGATATATGAAGATACTAGTGAAACAATGTAATTTGGCCGAGGTTCAGTAGCTACTGTGTATGACCTGAATACAACCCTGCCCCATTAAGAACGATGATGCTTGGTCAGGGAATTGAATCTAGAGCAAGTATTCTATCCGCTGCTAGCCACGGTCAGTAAGATAGTATGAGTTCTACTTCGGCTATGTGGATTAACATATACTAACATATACAGAGTATATTTCGAAAAGATTTATCTTGGAGCTAGTAACGTCACATTGCTCCATATGGGGAGGGGGTTTTCAAATTTCTAAACCAACTATAATTGAAAACTCTTCATGAAATAGCAAAATGTTGGAGAATAGAAACAAACCAGGGCAAGATGACCACCAACAATCTCCGCGAAGGTCCGAACTTCGCCGCCCAGCCCCTGAGACTAGTCCATAGTAGAATTTTGAACAGTGCAGTCGAACCCCCTAATTGGTGACTCGATCAAGCATTGCTCCATTCCGATTGGATAAATCGGATGGCCCTTTTAAATGAAAATCCTTCGCCCCAACCGACCCTCTCTATAATCTTGGCGCGCATGGTATAGTACCCTGTAAGCAGCCATATGGATAACGGCAATATAGTATCTACATTAGGTATAGGTAACACCTACGCAGGTATTAAAACTATAAACCATGTGGCCAGTGTAAACCCCCACTGAAAGTAGTACAACCTACAACTCAGTGACAGTAGATACGAAGGATAGGAACAACAGGTAAAGAAATTTGAACTAAACCATAAGACCAGCAACAGTAATGAGTTTCCAAGGATTTAGACTAGAAAGCGCTATCATGAGACCGTGTTCAGCTAGATAGCGCTTAGTGCTTATCACTAAGAGCCATAGTTCTTACAATCTCCCTGAGACATTAATATCAACTTCACTATCTAATGGGATCTGGTCTACATACCCTTGGCTTGTATACTTTTGATAGCTAGCTAACCGCAATCCCAGTTTAACCCTTCGAATTTAGAAGTGGTATGCCTCGGCACCCAGTTTACCACCAGCTTCGACTAGACTATCCTCAAGTAGTAAGGGCTGGAGGTTCAGAAGTAATATAAATACTCCCCATTGTCTCGCTTCAAAGATGGAAGACAACAAAATATGCCAGCGTTCAGAATAACGCATCCTGATTGCTAAGTCGCAGCTAAGAGGTTGTTGTTTCACGTCTCGCAGGCAACTCTCGTCCGATCGTTTTATCTTGGTTTCTTTTCTTTAATCCTCATGGCGCCTTCCTACCGGGGAAGTAGTACCATTAGAGGTAGTTTCAATCTTTACCTGACTTTCTTTTTGTGCGCAATCTTCACTTTCTCTGACACCACTTTCGCTTATTCATGGCTTCCCCCACGGAGAGAGAACAGCCCAATGCCAACATCTACCCTGAGTGGCAACGCAACATCTTTGGCTGCAGTGTCAACAGCTACCATAGAATACTCATCAGCCGTCGCGATAGAGTCTAAAGTATCCTATCAGCTATCTCAATTAGCTACCGTCCCAGCCATCCCTCTTCCGACGGACCTCCCATATTATGATATCCTGAATCAGGTTGCGGGCCTCATGCCGCCGCTTCAGACAGGTGGCGTACAGAACAACAGTGTCCAAATGTTGGCGGCTATGAGGGATAACCTAAGGTCAAGCGAGAACTCAACCACGGTTGGCACGGAACACCTCCACGAGCGCGCAGCCAATCTCAAGGTCATAGTCGTCGGCGATTCCATATCTCAAGGCCGAGAGGGAGACTTCACGTGGCGGTATCGCATATGGGAGTGGTTCCAGTCTCAAGGAGTAGGAGTAGACTTTGTTGGTCCTTATACAGGCACGGTACAGCCTGATAAGCCAGCACCGCCGTCCCCCCCAGCTTTATACGGGGAACCCCAACCAACAGGCGCGATCAAAGTCAGTGGGGGCTACGCCAAAGAAGTGTCATCGGGTTTTCCCAAAAATCATTTCGCTGTTTGGGGCCGTGCTGCTGCTGTGGATAAAGGCCTAATTAAGGAGGTCATGGCAGCTCATCCAGCTGATTTGATGCTGCTACTACTGGGCTTCAATGATATGGGGTGGTTCTACAGTGATTCGATGGGAACTTTGGACAGCATTCATACGTTGATCAGCAATGCCCGGGCTGTAAATCCAACGATGAAGTTTGCCATTGCTAATGTACCACAGCGGAGTTTCATTGGTGGCCGTGAGGATCTTCCTGTTAGCACCAATATATACAACTCTCTCTTACGCGATGCTATTCCTGAATGGAGTACTACAGCTTCCCCAATCCATCTTGTGGAGCTGGAAAAGAACTACAACTGTCAACCTAGTTCGTGTCCAGTGGGTTCGGATGGGCTCCATCCAAATGCGATGGGTGAATACCAGATTGCTCGCGCCTTTTCGCAAACCCTAGTAAAGGATTTCGGGATCGGATCATCCGCACTGAGTATACCCAGTGATGTTCCTGCCAGGCCCTTACCGGTGCCTAGCAATTTCAAGGTATTCACGAGCCCTAGCGGCGTAACTGCAACATGGGATCCAGGTAAGCCACCCTGCAACCAAGTCCATAGCATCCTCTTGCTGATTGAAAGATACCTAGTCTACGGTGCGTATAACTACGACGTTCGATCCAAGATCAAGGGCGGTATCCCAAATTTTTCCGCGGGCAGTGTATCCTCCAATCGATGGGATGCTACCTGGCCTATAGATGGGTGGGAATATGAGGTCCAGGTGCGCGCCAGTGCCGGGGACACTATCAAGGGCGACTGGACCACTACTTTAACCGCAACGGCCCATCCCCAGACAGCGGAAGCCCCTAAGAACGTGATTGTTACCGCTACTTCGACTGGTTTCGACATATCCTGGGATCCCCCCACAGGTGCTTACAGTGACTCTATCACCGAATATAATGTTATTTACTGGGACAAGGACGCCGAATGTGATTTTGTTACCGGAGCCGCGTTCAAAGGCACTTCGGCCCACATAAATGGCCTAGTTACAGGACACCGTCACTTCGTGGCTGTTGAGACCTGGAATGCCGCTGGAGAGGGCTTTCCAGCTGTGGTTCGAAGTGTTATTCCTGGTGCTGGCACTCCACCGCCCCCAACAGACCTGAAAATCATCGCAGCAGATCCAACCACAGCCCATCTCACGTGGGATAGCCTCTCTGCTGCGGCTGGCTACCGGCTTTGGTCACGCAACGTAAATGCCGCAGGTAGCAAGCTTGAGGCATTGAATTACACGGTGGAGGCTTCTTGCAGCGATCAATACTATCTGTTTCCCGGTACATGGAACTATGAGTGGTGTGTTAGCGCTTTCAATGGAAATGCGGAGTCTGCCAAAGGGAAATGTGTCCTCGCACCATCCCCGGACAAAGACGGTGACACAGCACCAACCTGCCCGTCTGCTCCTCAATGGTGTCCGAATGGTGGTGGTGTCGGAGGAGGCAGCGGCGGCGGCGGCGGCGGTGGTGGTGATGGTGGTGGTGGTGGTGGTGGTGGAGGTGGTGGAGGTGGGAACAGCGGTGGCAGCAGCGGTGGCACTACGGAAGAGCCATGGCCGATAGTTACCAATGGTCAATGCAAAGGTCCGGATTGTAAGAACGGCCAATGTACGGGTGTTCTTTGCGCTTCCTTTGGCTGCAGTGGATCCGGCTGCTTGAATGGTGTCTGTACTGCCTTTGGGCAATGTACAGTCCATGGATGTCTTGGAGCCGGCTGCAGAGATGGTGTCTGTGTGGCGAGCGACTGCATCACGGCAGGCTGCGTGGGGAGTGACTGTGGAAAAGATGGAAAGTGTACTGGCGACCATTGTCTTGGCCTGGGCTGTTCTGGATCCGATTGTGGAAAAGACGGTATCTGCAGCGGTCCGGATTGCTGGGAAGGGACATGTGGTGGCAGCGGATGTGCCAACGGGATTTGCTCCGGCAGCAAATGTTCGAGTTATGATGGCTGTGTCGGCAAGGATTGCAACAACGGTACTTGCAAGGGAGACAGCTGCAGCAGCTGCTCGGGCTCGGACTGTCGCGATGGCGACTGCACCGGCGACAATTGCATTGGATGCACGGGGCCTGACTGTCATAACGGCCAATGTACTGGTTCCAACTGCTACGCCTGCACGGGTCGGGATTGCCATCATGGGAACTGCAAGGGAGAACACTGCAGCAGCTGTGTAGGATCGGACTGTGTCATGTCTAATGGCAAGAGCGGTTGCAAGGGAAAGCATTGCACCAGCTGCACAGGTCTCGGTTGTTCCTGCTTCGGATTGGGCTGTAGCTGCAGTGGGTCGAGATGCAGCGGCTGTACCGGTCTCGGGTGTAGCTGCACTGGGCTTTCTTGCGGCTGTACAGGTCCAACATGCAATACCTGTCGGGGTCTGAGTTGTATGTGCAGTGAGCCTGGCGGTTGCAGTGGCGGTGGGGGAGGTGGTGGCGGCGACGAGGATCCGTCGTGCAGCGTCAAGGAGACGGCCACCATCTGCGCTGAATATTGTACTGTGACGACCAACGCAGCTGCTGCGACAACAACTTCGTGCACATCGACCACTTGCATGCCAACTGTGGGCTGCAGTGTGACGGGGACGACGACTTCGACAATCACCTCGACGAGCAGCGCTGATTGTCCCTTCGCGACGGATATTGGAACCGGCAATAAATGCAAACCATGTGCCTGGGCCTTTGACACGGTTTCCGATTTAGACGCGGAAGGGAACCTCAGAATTCGAGAAGGCTTCCAACCTGTCTACGCTACTATTACAGCGGGGGCCATAGCCCCTCCTCATGCTGGTCTGGTGAAGAGGGCCCCCGCGAGGACTTCTACTGCCCTTGGAGGTTGCCAATTCAAAGCGGGGGCATCTGTTACCATCCCAGCCTACAAGGGTCCACAGAACTATGTCCAGTCAGCCATCGCTGGAGAGCTTCCTGCCTCCCTCTCAATGTCCAGGTGGTACAGCAAGACGACTGTTGACTGCGCGCCCGTCACAACCATGATATCCGATGAGCAGATACAGCCTTTCCTAGGGAATGTCAATCAGTCACCGACTATCGAGCATTGCTGTAAATATCCTTCCGACATCTCAGATAAGTACTTGAGAAGCACTAGAATTGCTGCTAATGGCTCGCAGATGAATTGAACTGGATGGACGGATTCTGGAAGTATCTGTTTACTGAACAACACTACTCCTGCGACGATTTCAACAAACTCATGTTCGACGGTTGCAACATCCTTCAGCCTGTTTATGATAGCCTGCCGGGAGACGAGCATTGGGACTTTGTTGGTATAACTCAAGAGTTAAATTCGATCAAGGCCCTGGTAGGTTAGAGCTTCCCGGTGCCCCAGGATTCTGCTGACACGATACAATTGCAGATAGGGGGCGAGTACCAAGAGACCATTGTCAGGCAAAGTGCAAATGCCCGCAAGAAAACTATAGTGCCCCAGAAACCGTGGAAGGCTTCAGAAGCAATAATCAAGGAAAGAATGGGGGTTTTAGAAAAGATCGCTCTTGGTTGTGATTTATGGACTTCAAGCGCCATCTTCGGTCCACTTGATTCAACAAATCATCGGATATACTCCGCCTTGTATGTGATCTCCAAATCTTTGGATGACGTGCTTTAGCTGGGACACGATATTAACTATTTCTCCTAGGAGAAATGTTGATGCTGACCTAGCGGCCACATATCGATTTTGGATGACAAATATCAGGATTCCCCAGCAGATGGCGGCAGGCAGCGAACAAGCTGCACTTTTGATCACATCCATTGAGACAGGACTTAACACCGCCACTGCGAAGGCAATGGAAACAGAAGATGGTGCAAACCGTTTGAGTGAATACCGCAAGGCATTACAAGCTATACGTGAGAGATACCATCTTGACGGCACAGGGAACGTGTGCAACAAGCCTATCAATTTGAATTGGAATATGGCTACTACAGATGGCGCCCTGAGGCCCCTCCTTGCCGGCCGAGATTCATGTCCATTCCCAATCACGACCAATACTCCTACCAAACCGACTAGCACATCTGCTGCTCCCACAAAGACTACCACATCTTTATCTATTCCAACCCCGACCAAATCCAGTGATCCAATTTACTGCTTCAATGAACACAACGATAGCTCCTATGTACCATTCGAAATCGCTGGGGCACGGGCAGCGATGGGAGCACTTTGCAATAACGGCAATTCACTAATGCCTGGCGGACCTCCATACACGTATGTATACACTGATCCCTATGGAATCAACGTGATTGCATCTGTTCAATGGGCCCCGGATCAGTCTGGCTGCAAGCCAGAGAAGGAAGTCGAGATGAAAACCCACGTACGTGCCCCTTTTCCCCCATTGTTATTCACAGCACTAACCAGACCTTTACAACTAGTGTAAATCTTCAATGGAGGATTGTTTGTCCAAATGTAGAAGCCCTACCGAGGGCTACGGTGGTGCTTTTGTTGAAAATCAAGAGTTTGGTTGCATTCAGTGGATGCTCTACGCGCGGAAGGGCAAAGGGCAGTGCAGCTGCAACGAAAATGGGTGTACACCCGATAGCCCTGCATGCTGTGCTAATGGTTCCTGTGGTAAGAGTAATGCGTTGATGTCGGCGAAGATGAAGTTGATCTCACTGGACGAGGTGGATCCTGCGTTGAGCCTCAGACTGAACATGAAAAGTACGGAGGACGATTGAAAGCTTGATAATTGTCCGGGGTAGCAAGAAGTGACAGTTATAGACTGTCTCGCCAACAACCCTCTATGTACTATTCTTTCTATATTCATATATCCGTTGTGATTGTTGTCAGCTGAAGCTCGCCTCCTGGTAACAGAGCCGGTGAGGTAACATCTCTCCAGTCCATCTCATGGTGTATCTGCGAGCAGTATCTAGCTTATTAATTTAAACTTAACATTCAATTCTAGAGGTATCATAGTAAAGCTCGCTTTAATATTATGAGAAAAGGATCCGTTCAAACCTCCGATTCTGGGGGGAAAGAGAACGGGTATATATTACATTATGTGTAGAGCCGAATGGCCCAATTATAACTGTCCTCATGGCCCGCCTGTTATTTTCACCAAGTTTTCCTGTCCATTCAGTCAAGTGAATGTAACAACATCTAAGCCACTTACTGACCGTGATGTCGGGAGCTAGACAACTCTCCCTGAGCGGATAACTAGGTAGGGCGAGCCTATCTTCTACGAGGAATCCATCCTGTATCATCAATGAGTATCTTAAGTGAATAATGCATTTTATATTTACATCTGTCTAGTTCAAGTTCCCAAATACAAAGTATCCGGAAAAACACTGACTAGTTCAGCCCTTTAAGAATCTCCGGAAAAAGAAGCTCATCGTACTGCCACAACGTGGTCTGGAAATTAACCGAGAAAGCGCCGCCGGTCCACCAGGTCGACCGTCCTCCCTGCAGCGCGTATAGCTTCTGGTAAAAGCCGTCTTTCAAGTCTGCAACCGACACGCGGGCATGCATGGGCCCATGTGCAGAGAAGTCGACCCAGCTCACCTGCTCCCCTTCCTTCGCATCCAACAGGCGACCGGCTTTGCGGAGAGTATCAAAGTCCTTTTGCACCAGTTGTCTGGCGCCGGCAGAGTCGAGTGTATCGTCACCAACGATCGTCACCCTGAACACGTTATCGCCACCCAGGTAGTCAATGCGAGCCGTGAACGAGGGATTCGGCAGGGCCAGATAGTTGTCAGGCGCGGCAGAGGCAGGGAGGTTGAAGTACGAGTAGTTGGTTGCGAATGCAGAATTGTTCACCAGACCGGTGTATTCGTTAGTGTAAGTAAACTTGGAGAAGACTGTACGCTCGTTGTCATCCAGGTCGAAAGGCGCCATGTTGTCCTTGGTCGGCTCGATAGCGAGGAGGAGCCTGCGGGCTGTGATGAGGGTGATCTGGCCTGTCTTGCTGTTCTTCACTGTGAGGAAGACGCCATACGGGGTACGCCAGCTGTCAACAACTGTGCTTGAATACAGGACGTCATCGCCGAGATGCTCGGCTACGGCATCGTACAGGTCCTGGTTGCGACCGGACGCAGGGACAAACATTCCTTGCTTGCCGAGCATCGCTCGAGCCATGGAGGGACCGAACGACTGTAGAACAAACAGAGTGGTTTCCCGCGTCATGTTCCCGAGGCCAAGGCCGGTACTCTCGTAGATCAGAGGGGCGGCATCTTCGAGACCATGTTTGGTGACAAAATCACCAAACGTAATCAGAAGATCTTCAGGAATGGCATCTGGCTGGGGAAAGTCGTAGTAGCCCGGCTGCATCAGGTGCTCCCACGGCTCGACCACCTCGAGGAATTTGGCCATGGCCGCAAACTGGTCGGGAAAAGGTGGCAGCGTCATGTTGACCACGTCTCCGGTTCGGAAGTCAATGTACTCGGTTGTGACCGTGGGGTTGGACGAGTTGCCCCTGGCGATGCCAAACCGGTCAAAGAAGCCGGCCGCATTACCAGCGTCGATGAAAATCTTGACGCCATAGTCAAGAGGGGCGCCGGTCTTGGGGTCGACATAAGAGTCGACCATACCACCCTGTTGGTGTCAATAACTGTGGATTTACCCGAGGCAGGGAAAAACTTACAAGGATGCTCTGCTTCTCGATGAGAGCTACACTTTTGCCAAAATCATCGCGAAGTCGCACCGCAGCGTAGGCACCAGAAGCACCGCCACCGACAACCACAATGTCCTTAAAAAGGATATTTGGTAACAGGCTAGCCGTGGCCAGAGACGCGGCTGCGGCCAGGCTGAGGATAGGAGATGCAAGTGATAACATTGTGGGAGTTTGGAGGAAGGATATCGTCTGAAGTAGGCGATACTTTCGCATCTTGGGGGTTGCATATGCTTTATAAATCTGCAGCTGGCCCTGTGGGCTTGTATTCTTCGGCATGATAGTAAGGTAGTATCAACCTCATCCAATCACTTTGACACACCATGGCTTCAAGGCCACGGTTATTTCGGCAATAACCCCAGATTGAGCAATTTCGTTGACCTGGACGAAATTAATTGGCCGACGGCACAAATTGAAGTGATAGCTATGTCAGCTATGCCGTGTGTTAGCCTCTATAATCCCTGTCCATGAAGTGCCAAGTCTGTGCTAGAGTCGGACCAGAACCGGATACGGAATTCATCTTCTTCCTCTCTGCAGTCAAAGCGTTGTACTGAGTCGCCGATTCTTACACAGACTAGCTGGCTTCGCTTTCGAAGGAACACTGAGTCAGTAGCTTCGGAGCACTAAAGTAGGTGACATTTTGATATATCTTGGCAATCGCGGAGATGTCATCTAAGCCTCGGCCCACGTCTGTGCCTGTAGAGATTCTGAAAGTGACTGGCAGGGACCGCATATACACTGAAAAGATCGGGGGTTCAGATGGAAACAGTCTCCACTTGACAGGTGGACTAATTTTATCCGATAAGCCGGTAGCTAGCATTGCTCATGTCGCTAACACTGCTTTTGTCACAAAGTCAGCCGGCTAACTGTATTCGGCTGAGACGACAGCATTAGGCACTATGAGTAAGCAGAGACCAGGGTACTGATGCTTTTGTCGCGTGATTGGGGGATTAATGTTGATATAGTCTGACATACTAAGGTCGGGTTCGCTGATCATTTTATAGAGATGTACGCATATATATACATGCACAAAGGTCGTTGAGATCATAGTCCATAAATAATCATTATAGTCGAGAAGAATGAAGGAATGGGAAATCAACTAAGGTGGCTATAGCAAGACGACAACAGCATCGCATCTCCCTGGACATTAAACTGGAAGTGATAGCCATAGATTTCATGTACTGCCGATCATACTCTGTCAGAGCGAGTTATAAAATCAGTTTATAGAGTTGTATAGTCTAGCAATGAAATACATGTCCCTGTACTCGTGTGCAACTGTTTTGCTTTTGGTCATGGAATAGAGTCTGGAGTCTGGAACATAGAATTGCCGCAGTATCATAGGAAATATATTCCCAAGCTGCAACAACTTGTAGCATTGCTGTTACCTGTGGAGTCCGAACATCCCCAGAGCAGAAGTTTAGAGCGGCAAAACCCTGTCAGTGCACATGTCTTATACGAACCCCGCCGGTTTCTGGTAGCATGGAGGGCATATCGCGTCCACAGGCGACGCCGATTGATTCTCCACCGATTGTCCCTTAAGCTTATCTGTACCTTACTGTAGAACCAGTGGTAACCAATCATAACAAACTGCGCATCTCGGCGATCCGCTTGAAGTCACGTGCCGCTGGGCCACCTATTCTTGGCTTTTTCGCGGATCGGGGTCTGTGTTGTGTCCATCCTGAAATTACTTCCACTTTTGTTTAGAATTACTACGTAAAGTATTTCTCATTCCTGAGCTGCAATGGGAGGGAAACAGTTCGACCCCTTTTATGATGAAAAAATTTCCGCCGTCTCGGATCCGACCTGCATACAAGACGTGGATGATCCATGGATGGTCTCTTGATCCGCATGCCACGCCTCTGACTTCCACCCAATCAAGTTACATTTATTTTGGCCGTTCCCCTCTTATCGCCACGGGCTAGCCCAGGCCATTTGGTCAGCCAATCACATCACTGCTTTTAATACGGGGACACAGCGCAACCGCACAACTGCCGGACCAGTGTCGACGCTCAAAATGGTCCTTTGATGGTGATCGCTGAGTTTTCCCACTTTCGGCCGGCCACTTGGTTTCTGTTCGGATCCGACAAAAGGGGATTATATTTACAGTCTCTGGCTGAAATGTTCAGCATGTTCTTCCCAAGCACATCGCATCATGCCACGCCGCATCCTGATTGTGGGTGGGGGAATCGCCGGTCTCACGGCCAGCATCGCTCTAGCAAAAGAGCTCACACAAGTTGAACCGGATCTGGACATCGCCATCTATGACAGTCGAAATGAACATTTGATGGGGGATGGAGGGGCCATCAGTCTCACCCCGGTCGCTCAGCACCACTTGGACCAGCTCGGCGTCCTGCCCGAACTATCAAAGATGGGAGAAGACACGGGAATTGAAATAGACGAAATCAACATCTACTCGCTCCGCTCCGGGCTATCGTTGGGTCCCTTGCGATTTGCCGATGAGACCGGACGCGGTTACGGGGGCTATAAGAGCCGCCGAGTGTTGCGGAGTGCTCTCTTTCGCGCCATGCTGGCCGTGGCGCGCCGGTACGCGCAGATCTCGGTGGAGTTTGACAAGAAACTATCCAGCAGCAGCACGGCAGGGAAAGTAGTGACCCTGCAATTCGACGATGGGACGACGACCACAGGCGATCTACTGCTAGGATGCGATGGCGTCCACTCGGCGGTCCGCACGCAGCTGGTGGATCCCGGTAACCAATCCGAATATACCGGCATCGCCTTTATTCAGAGCCTGGCTCCGTCCGAGCGGGTATCTCTACCTTCTCATTTCGACGAATCCGCCATTCATCTTACAAAGCAAGGCTCGCTGCTGGCCAGCTACTGCGACCCCAGTCATCAGACCATGTTTGTGGCCGCGATCATGCGAGTGAATGAACACATTATCGAGCGGTACCGAGCGCTGGCCTACACAGATACCAATATCGCAGCACTCACGTCAGCGCAGATGGCCCTTCGCTACCAGGTGCGCAGCAAATTCGGCGTGTCGGCCTTCCCGTGGATTCGGGAGTGGATTGACGAGACTCGCGATTGGCAGTTGTACCCCATCTATCAGGTTCGCCAGCGGGGGAAATGGCACGTTGACCGCGCTCTCCTGCTCGGGGATGCTGCACACGCAGTAAGTATGAAGGTCTTCTTGTGGAGAAAAATTGCACCGTTAAATGACAAATTGCAGATGCCACCGCGCGAGGAGTCCGCCGCGTACGCCATCGAAGATGCGGTCATATTCGCGCAAATCTTTGCTCGAGGGCGTGATCGTTCTCTTCACCATATATTTGTAGAATACGAGAACGCGCGGCGAGGGCTGGTCGATAAAGCGTTTGATGCCACCCGCCGGTTGTGGCAAAGCGACCTTGACAAAGGACTCTTTCCCGGGAACTTCCGCGACTGCATGTCGTCTACTCAGCTGCCACCAAACCCGTTAATCAAGGAAAAAGCCGCCGGGCCGATAAGTGAACCCATCTTCCCGCCGCCGACGCACGAGAGCATGTCCGATTTATCCGTTTATACATTGACAAGCGAACTGGAGGCGGCTCTTGATGCGGATGAAGGGAGGACACAAGTCCCTTTGTCATTATGAGGTCTTCTATGGAATGTTAGAGTATGGAGAACGGCGTTTGACGACTCGTGACGACTCATGATTTGATGGTGGTTTCGGTCTGGATATGGCCACGGTAACATGAATTACGTACGATCCTCAATAGATAGAGGATACCTTATGACTTATGAACTTTCTGCAATCCACCCAAACTTTATTGTTCAAATGTCTTTGACATAGCCTCAGGGAGGATGAACATCACCTCGCTTCGATAGCCATATGTGTTCTGCATGGAACTGAAACGGGCTGGATGGTCAGAGCCAGGCGGTCATCATCGTCACCAGTCGAATTGGGGCCAGCGAGATTGAACGGAGGGGTCGGAGAGGAGACTGTACCTTAGCAAGGAGTGAGCAAAGGAAGATGACGACGTACTAGCGGAATCCTTCTTCTCAGTGATATCACTGATTATGCGAATGACATCTGAAGACGAGCCCTGGAGTCTCGTCTTCCGAAATGGTAATAACCATCTACCTCTCGCGCCGAGAAATGTTCTGGGCTGTGATCTTCAGGCTCCCCATCGAATTTTCTACGTGCACTTCCCAGCCCGACCTCTCAATTGGACTATGATGGGGCTAAGGGCAATGAACATAACACGTCAAACCGTCGATCAACGTCCAGAGATCATCACATCAGGTAGCCCAGGTTCGACAGAGTCGTCAGGCAATTAACGATCCGTCCAATTACCCTGCTCATATCCCGCTATTGGATCATTTCGGCAGGTACATTCCGTACCTGATCAAGGCTGTTGGGGTGGGGTATTTTCTGCTGCTCACTCATCGTCAAGTGATCGCTTGTAAGTGTGTACAGAGACGCAATGCTGGCTATCAGAACAAACAGACAGCACCCCACTCATGGTGCGAAAAAGCAGATGAAGCTTATTGATCACACCGCTGGACAAGAGAAAAGTGCTATAGCTGAGCCAATGTGTGATATAATGTACTTAATGTTCACCAAATGCCGGTGCACTATAATCATATAAGGAATTCAACGTTTACACCTATTGTCTTTTGATTACGCGGTTCTGCCTTTCATGGCCAAAGACTGAAGAAATATTACATAACGGACAGAAGTGAAGCATACTCTAATAAAGAGCCCCTAACAGGTCCATTATAACTACAAACCACATGAGGTAAATAGAAATAGAACGCGGGTGAGCTTCCTAGCTTCTACCATTTATTCACTTCAGTAATAGGTTCTCAAGTTCAGCATAAAAGTCATTGGCACTTACAGCAACTGTAGAGTGAGGTCCCCATGTATTTTTGCCTTGAGCTGCACCTCAATGTCCAGATTCAAATCTAGCCGTAACCTCACCTGCTCATCCTTGCCTTTCGGCTCACCCTGAGATACTCCAACCACATCCCCCAAAGCCTTGCCAGCTGTGTTACCAGCGGAACTGATAGCTTTCGAGCTCACCTCCTGAACGGCACCTACTGCGCTATCCACTGTCCTGCCGGCAATATCCGATTCGATCGGAGCCAGTTGTTGGTTTCCACGCCTACGGCGTACCCGCCTATGCCAATTTTCAATAGGGGCAGTACTTGGGCGATCAATCACGGCTGTTTGTGTAGCTGACGGCTGAGCTGCTCTCTGAAGACCGCCTTGGGGTTCTGTTTCGGCTATGAAAGACTCTGGCTCACTGATGTACTTGTCGTCCACAGTCGACTCGTGGCCAATGCTTGTCAAGTCCCCGTCAGTATCACCAGAGACTTGTCTGGAATCGGGGTCCTTGTTGGATTTATTGTCTTTTCCGAACGCTTCAGTAGCAAGGGGGAAGTTCCTTCGGAGCTTCGGTGGTCTTCGCTTCGGCGGAGAGTTGATACCAGGGTTGTTCGGGCGGGCATGTGTGCTTGGAGGTTTCTGCACAGTTTCCGCCATTTGGATGGTAACTATGGCGTCTGCTTGATAAAGGGTACGTGGATGTAAGTATTTTGACTAGACCTAATTCATATATGTTACAAAGTCCGCTATAAAATCGTCGATTTTGTACTTTATCATCTATTTGACCCAGTATGTATGTGCGGTTGTGATGTCAGCGTGGCGACCTGGCTTGCTGCTGGGAAATATGTAGCGAGTATCTTGGGAAAACTAGGAGAAACAAAAGAAAATTGATACTGAAATAAATTTTTATTGCTCCATGCTTACAGTCTTCTGTAGCCTAGACCTGGACCTGGTTCGTCCGGAAGCTGCCATGGTGCTATACAAAGGGAATAGTCGAGGCACAACCAACACACAACCGAGCGTAGGTCTTACGTAGAATCAAGGGATTACTTTGCTTCCTATTGTTACGGCGCCATTAGGTCGAAAGTCCATTAAGGTATCATACTTGGATATTTACTGGCGGCATGGCGCCAAATACGCTCGGTTATCCGGCCACTTTGCAGATAACCATACCAAGGTTAGGTTGATATAAAGCACGTCATGGCCAAGAAGATGATGTGAACTGTGTTCGTGATCACGTTCCTTTAATGCGAAGTCGACAATCCAGTCCATGGTAGCCTTCATTGCCCGAGCCAGAGAACTGTTTACGATTAGCGAAATGTCGTCGGTGGCGCTGCAAATAACAGAGTACCCCCAGGGTTTACAACATCCTTGATATGAAACTACATCTGCACTCTGTATAAGACATTGTTATCTAATTGCAAAGTGGGTTGGAAAAAAAGCTCTTCTCTATTGGCATCATTTTGCTTTCTTACACCAGTTATTGCCAGAATGGCTCGCCCTTCTCGATCAATAAAAGAGGACCTTACTCTTTATGAAGACGACTCTAATATGGACCCTGCACCTTCTCCAGGCTATGAATATGAGAGCCGTTCCCAAGTTACACACAGATCCCCAAGTCATAAGCAAATGGAGAAGGAGACACAACAGCTGCAAGTAAATCGTCGGCTAAACAAGTTTCATCCTGCGAAGTCTCGCAGAGACGAGACCCAATTCAGCGCGCTGCAGCCACTTGACCGAGGCGCTTCCGAGCAGAACCCCTTGGCAGGGCCTGTAACTCGCACGCAAGACCAGTCCACTGAAGAGCTTAGTTTGATTGAGGAGAATGAGAGCCAGCAACTTCAGAAAAAAGATGAAGACTCGGGGCTTAAACTGCGTCTGGACTTGAACCTCGACGTCGAAGTCGAGTTGAAAGCCAGAATCTATGGTGACATTACGTTATCGTTGCTGTAAGTGTTTTCATTTCGTGATTATGGCACGGAGCTATCCTGGAAGCTGTTGATAACCTAAAAGTAGTAAGTGACACATGGGCCACGCCCATCATATCTTCCACTGTATTAAGAATCATCGGTCTCGATTGAACACTCAGGGTTCATGGATCTTTAACCTGTTCGCCTGGTCTGAAATAATTTCAGAATATATAGATTTCTTCATACACGCACACACCGTGGTAATTAGTATATTTTGGCGATGCCCATCATTACAGAACTTGCAGATATCTTTATATAGCTGCACATTCCAAATGTATTTTCACACTCTATAATGGAATGACGAACACCCCATCTTTTACCGGCTCAAGATGTCCTAGGTTGAACGAACATCTAATTGTGGGTCTGATTCGCTTCCTTTGGGCTACTGCGCCACTAAAGCTTCATTATTAAGCATATAGCTGTTCTTGAATATTATTAGTCTAAGATTTATGGACGCAGAGTAGTACGTGCATTAATTTGATTTACATGGACTCGATTAGCTCTCCTGTTATAAGTATTATCAAAGCTAAAGCCCGTAGAAGGGAGATTACGTTTTGGATCTATAGATCGGTCCCAGTTATTTATTTTGGGTTGATACATTTCGCTTAAACGACCTAAAATAAGCCAAGGATGACGTCTTATCGAAACGAGTCCAGGGTATGTCTCTGCGTTCTTGAAGCATCTAGCCGCCACCAACCGATGGAACCAAGACAAACGAACCAGTTCCGCCGTGTGGAAGACTTTGACGCGACAAAAAGCATGGCGGACCAAAGGAAGTGACAGCAGCCCTACAACGTGGTTCTCCGTATCACTTGGTACACAAGGCATCTGGCCATGTCCTAAAGTCGTCCTCGTGATTGAAGCCCCACGGTTCCTGCTGAAAATTCCGTACCGTGGTACCTGCCAGCCCCAATGATGGCTTTCTTTCCTATACGCTTAGTGCACAATGATGGAGCAGTAATGATGGAAGAAGACGTCAATGTAATCAACTCCAGCATTCTTGAGCTCGCGCAGTACTTTATAAGCATTGTCTTCGAGATCTCGATTACATCACATAGCAATCGCTCGATCGATTTATATCGCTGCCAACCTGTTTCGGTCTCTGGGCATTGTTATCTAAGCACCGACTATATTAGCCTCCACCTCCAAGCAGAGACTGACAAAGCCAAAAGACAAAGGGGGAAAAAGCAACTTCCAGCCAGTGAGATAATCAGAGAGAAGAAGAAAACACGCGTTCCGACATTGACGGTTTCTTCTTCAGATAAAATGAGTAACTCACGATTTCGAGAACAGAGGCACCCGGGCGATCAGGGTCGACTTGACGCTAAAGCGTCGGGTTCCGGTACGCTTGCTTCGTCGATCATGGACCGCGCGAAAGGGGGCGCATCGAAGCTCACGGAACTGGGTAAAGGGGCAGCTTATATGGGGGGCCGCTTCGTTCGCGACGAAGGTCAGAAGACTCCCGCAGCTATACCCGCGAGCAATGTTGTCAAAACCCATCTAGAAGAGACTTCTCTTGATCTGTCAAGTTTGAAGGGGCTCGAAGTTGGCGAAGACGGAAAGATAGTCGATAAAACGGGCCAACTGATAGGTCAAGTCATCGAGGGCGACCCGCAGGACCTTGTCGGTCAGATTGTCGATGGCGACGGGGAAATACTGGATGAAGACGGTGACCTCATTGGGCGTGTTGAACTCGTCCCTCAGGAAGTCAGGCAGGAGCCGGGCGATCGAGCAGTGACAACCGAAGGAAGCGAAGGGGCTAAGGGCATGGTAGAAAGTGGCCCAATACTCAAGGGCAGGAGAATAAATAAAGACGGCAAAATCGTTGATAAAGATGGCCAAACGCTTGGCAAAGTCGTGGGCCAACAAGACCCAAGTATTCTTGCAGGAAAGCTAGTTAATGAGAAGGGCCAAGTCTTGGATGATGACAATACTGTCGTTGGAAAGGTTGAAATCTTGTCCGGGCAAGGCGCTGATACTGGTTTTCAAACGCCGCAGGAGGGAAACGACGAAGCAATGAGTGGAGCTGTAGCATCGACTGTCCAACAGTTACCTGACATTGCCTCACTGGAGAGCCTGACTTGCGATAAGCTTGGCAACATTGTGAACGAAGCCGGGGTCACTGTTGGGCAGCTTATTGAGGGCGATGCGAAGAAACTTAGCCGAGAGGGTCTGCAGCTGGACAGTGAAGGTCAGTTCTGGGATAACCGAGGGCATCTGGTTGGCAGAGCAAAACCAGTGTCAGTGGAGCAAGAAGAAGAAGAGGTGGGTGTTTTTGCCGGTTTCGGGGAACTCTTCGTCGCCGACGACGGTTACATTCAGGATGTAGACGGAAACCGGTTCGGAAGAATCGTTGACGGTGATGTTGAGAAGCTTGTTGGACGTCCCGTGGATGATGACGGCGATATTCTGGATAAAAGAGGCAACATTCTCGGTCGAGCTGAGCCCTTACAGCCGTGGGAGATGGGATGGGGGAGCGAAGGCGAAGGAGAGGAGGAGGAGGAGGAAGAGGAGGAGGAGGAGCAAGATTTGTCCATTCTCGATGGAAAGATGGTGAACAAGCTGGGAAATGTTGTTGATGATACAGGGGCAGTTTTCGGGCACATTGTCGCAGGGAAGCTTAGGAGGATGGTGGGTAAGAAGGTAGATGCGAAAGGGATGGTCTGGAACGACACTGGTGAGGTGATTGGTATGGCGGAGCTTGTTCCACGTGAAGAAGACGAACTGCAGGAAGGCCCCTTTTTCGGACTCAGTGGCCTTGTTGTGGCCAAAGGTGGTGTGGTTACCGATAGTACTGGACAGATCATGGGGAAGTTAGTGGAAGGCGACGAGGATCGACTTCTCGGACGGGCTGTGGACGAAGACGGAGAGATTATGGACAAATCGGGCAACGTTATAGGTCGTGCAGAGCGCTGGACTCCGGATGAACAGCCACAGCTGTCCCCCGAAGAACTTGAAAAGCAGCAGCAGGAGGCAGAAGAGCGAGCCCTGGCAAGGAAAATGTGTACAATTCTTCGGCAGACGCTCGACTATGTTGGATCGCATTGCAGACAAATCTCACAGGTACATGTCCTCTTTCCTAACATTAGAACTGCGGACGTCTAATGCATGTGCATCCCCCAGCACATTCAAACTGCCAATAGCACCCCTAAGGAAGAGCTTGACGAGGAGCAACTCGTGAAGGACGTCAGGCCCTTAATAGAAGAGGCGAGTGCTTCCCTGCAGGAATGCAAGGGTGCTCTTCGGTCTCTCGATCCGGATGGCCAGATTGCTGCCGCCGCCAAAGCCCACAGTTCTTCTCGCGAGGCAACTCCGGAAGAATATGAACTGGCAGACCTCCTCAAGGAACTGACAGAGACTGTCGTCGAGACTATTGACAACGGAAAGAAGATGATAGCCGATATGCCTCACGCCAGAAGGCAGATCAACCCTTTGTGGGCTCTGCTTTCCGAACCGCTGTTCCAGATTATTGCTGCAGTTGGCCTCCTTCTTAGCGGAGTGCTGGGCCTTGTTGGTAAGCTTCTGAACGGACTGGGTCTTGGGGGACTCCTGAATAGTTTGCTGGGTGGACTTGGGATTGACAGGCTCCTTGAGGGGCTTGGATTGGGCAAAGTGACAGGCTCACTGGGGCTGGGTGGTAAGGAGTAGCTAATCTCTAGGAACCTTAAAAGCCGTTATTCTGATCTTTCTAGACAAGCCCTCTTTTCGTGCTCTCTTGGGTTCGCTCCTTTTCCTTGCTTATCAACTTATTTTCCTTGTATTCAACGCTGTATTTGGTTCCAATCGTTTCTGAAATCTCATTGCACCACTCATCTCACCATCAATAAGTATTTTCTCCGCGAGGACTGCCATGCTAGAGTAGGGAAAAATAGGTATTTGTATCTATAAATGTTCTGTATTTTTCCATATTACTTTATCTGATACAACCTCATAATTCAGAAACAAGTTCCTAATGCTTCGTATTAAACTCTGCTAATCTTTTATGTAATTAATTAAATCTGGTGACTGACCTACTACGTGGTACTCAGACTAGGCCACAAGGACAGTACTTGGCGTCAAAGTGTTGTTGAGTGACCCTAGCATCGTGATAAAAACTAATATTATATAGAAATGATAATAGCTAGGATTTATCTGTCCTTGCGTTCTCTCACGAGGCGGCAAGCTGGGGCCTCCAGAGTGTAGAGAGCCATAAAGTCCACTGTATACACAGTCAGCTGCTAACTATCTTTCTAATGCTGCCTGTTCTGAATAGGTTATTGTGGCACTCTAAGGAGGTATTATGAGAAACAACAACATATTTGCTGGCCCATGGCCGAAACTGAGATATATCTGCTCTTGGTCTCTGCATCCATAAGCGCACGGTCGGAGTATCGATAGACAAGGGGATCAGTCTTTGACCTAATGCCATTTTCCATACTGAGGATATCCTTGTGGTCTCCCATCGTTTTTTGACTGGAGTTGAACTGTCATGTCGTAGGTTACAGAGTCAAATGCACCAGTTGGAACGGTAGTTGGATGATTCAGAGTGTCTTGTTATAGATTTGCTTGTCAAGGAGCAGTATATTCAAATACAGTAACAGTTCAATCATGCCCGCGAAGCCACCTCGACGTGAACGTCCTGCGCCTTCTCGTTAAGCCCTTGATCAAGCTGCTTGTGAACAGCCGCAGCCACTTCATTCGCCTTTTCCTTGCCCTCGAACACTGTATTTGTCAGTTTTGTCTTGCAAGCTCAGAGGTGAAAACTTACTGAAGGACAGCTCCTCGAGAGTTCTGCCGGACGTCTCGGGAAAGATCAAATAGATAAACGCCACCTCGAAAGCCAGCCAGCAGCAATACACCAGCAGCCACCTCCAGCTGATATTCTTCAAGCCAACTGGGTTCACATAGGTTGCAAAGAAGCTCGCGCCTCGTCCGTAGAACTGGAACCACGAGATACCTCTGGAGCGACCAAAGTAGGGGAAGATTTCGACCAGGTAGGCTGACCAGTCAGTGGATATCTTGGCAAAAAAGAGGAGGACTTACTATATGTCAACGCGTTGTAACCGAGGTTATATGCAGGCGAATAGCAGAAAATGAAGAAAATGGTCAGGATGGCCGCGGCCTTGGCGTGGGTATTCATGAAGCGTTCCATGGAGATGGTCCAGGCGATATACACGCAGAGCAACGAACAGGCACAGGTTAGGTACATTGTCCGTCGTTTGAATCGAGGAGCAGTCAGCGCCAGGGTCGTGCCGCAGACGAGACCCCAGCACGCAATGCCGATGTTGATCTTCGACTTGACTACTCCGTCGGTGATGTCGACCATTTCCAGGAGGTCACTCAGATAGTATCTGGCATCATTAGCAAACATATCACGATAGTAGCAGCGGTACGTACGAGATCAAAGTATTGCCCGACCACTGGGTGAACAATCCCAAAAAGGCCGAAATGAGCAACCGACGACGCATACCGGCGGTGCGGAACATATCCCACCACGTCTGCTTGGCCTCTTCGAGCTCGAGCTTGATGGTGCGTTGGATCTGGGCGATTTCGGCTCGGACAATGACCGAGTTGCGGTCTCCTTCGGCATGGTATTTGGTGAGGATATCAAAGGCCTCCTCGTGGCGATCTTTACTGATCAAATACCGAGGGCTTTCCGGAAGAAGGCTGCGCACTTGTCAGTTCTGTTCAGGGACAGTAAGATATATACAACATACAAGATGAAGGCAATCTGCACCATCGCCGGTGCAATCTGAAGGAGGGACGGGATTCTCCACGCCCAGTCGGTTTTGATGGTCACCGTCCCCAACCCGACAGAAGCAGCAATAATCTGGCCAATAAAGTACGAAGAATTGAACAGCGACGTCAAAATGGGTCGTTCCTTGGGATATCCCAATTCTCCCAGAAGTGAAGACCCGGCAACGATGCAAAAGGGGATACCGAATCCAAGGACCATCCGCGCGACGATATACATGCCGACTACAGAATTAGCATGTGGATCAGACTCGAGGTGGGTAGCATACCTCCATTGGCAAAGCCCTGCAGAAGAGCACCCAGGAGACTGACGCAGGAACCAAACACGATCGTCCATCGTCGTCCGAATCGCTGGTTTACCCAGGGAACAAACGGGAGGGAGAGGATGGCTCCGAGGGAATATGCGGCTCCAAGGAAACCTTTGAGATTCGCTTCGATCTCATACTTGGGTTTGCCGTCGACAACAGCTCCGGTCGGATGACCGAAATCTGTAGATGTCAGCATCGATTATAGTATAACGTGTGATGAGGGATACATTTGTTCCATGTGTAGACGATCTGCACAGTATTGATGATCTGCGAGTCGAATCCCGAGGTGATCTCGATTCCCATGCATGCAGGAAACAGAATAAAATACAAGTATCTCAGATTGGGCTTCTTGTACCAAGGAGTGTGATCCTCGGCCAGCAGGTTGGCCAGGACGGGCTCCGCGACATCTTCTTCACGATGCTTTGGCACTACAACCATGATGATCGGTGTCGGATAATCGATGGTGCTGATGGCTTGATACTGTCAGGAGACGGCCTTCTCTGGCTATATGTAGAATCCCGTCTTGGAGATGTCTATGCCAGGGCAGACTGGTTTTCAGCGACGATGACCCTGTTGATAGCTCTGACCGGGGTCTTCGTCCAAAATGCCCCTTGATGGAAAAGGCATCCCGCAACCCCCACGTTCACAGGACGGGAACTCTGGTTATATCCCCCACCAATGGGATCTTGAAGTCAGCGTGATTGAATGCTGTCAGCATACCTGCCAAGAGCGGCCAAAGACCTCATGCGGGGGTTTGCTGAGACAATCCAACGAGCTGACGGAGGATTTGGGTTGCAGTTGGGTTAAAGAGTCAAAATATCATCACATGCCCCACGTTTACCCCGGATTAAACACGGTAACGGCCCTAATAGGTAATGAACGTGGCTCGATTCAGTAATTGATTGACCCCCCACACTGCCCAGGCCTGCACTTTGGATAAATGCATGCTCTTTATCCGGTGCCAAGCTCGTGGGATTCGAGTTCAGACTAAAAGATGGAACACGATTGCTACAATGCTGTCTATACACCACTCCAGTATCTTGTCTGCTCCACCCTAAACTCTCCTCGAGACACAATCTCCTGACTCGAAGTCCCAATCAGCACATGATAGACGCCCTCTTCACTCTTCCACATATCCTCGATCTCGTCCCAAAAGCTGGTAGCGTATTTGTCAATGTGGATGTCTACCGATTTCTCCTCTGCTGGATGCAGGAACACCTTAGTGAATCCGTGCAGTTCCTTGACAGGGCGTGGAGTGGCTGAATTGGGCGCGGCGATGTAAAGCTGTAGGATCTGCGCTCCTGCCACTGGGCCTGTATTCTTGACTAGAACCCTGGCAGTGGCTGGACAGTCCGGTGAGAAGATACTCGGAGAGACAGTCGCTTCAGGAAAGACGCTGAAGGTCGTGTATGATAAACCATGTCTGCAGTGGTCAGCATGCGTTTAGTGAGTAAGATTATCAACCTACCCAAATGGAAACAAGACCTTGCGGCCGACTTTGTCATAGAATCGATATCCCATATACACATCCTCACCATAGAGCATTCTACCGCCAACGCTCATATTGTTCAGATACGCGGGATTGTGCCTCACATCCACCGGCCAGGAAAGCGGCAATTTCCCACTGGGGTTGACATCTCCAAACAGGACATCGGCAATGCCATGACCGGTTTCATTGCCCCCATACCATGCCTGAACAATCCCTCTGGCTCGATCCGCCCACGGCATGGTAACAGGAGTCCCGGATTGGTTAACGATGACAGTCCTGTCAGCCGCCACGTCAAGCACAGACCAAATCATCGCGTCAATGCCCGGAGGAAGATCCATATCCGGACGGTCAAATCCTTCCGACTCCCAGTCTCTGTTGAGTCCCGTGCACACGATTGTATAATCCGCCTCTGCAGCGACTTTAACCGCATTGGCAACCATTTGCTCAGGGTCCATGTGTAGACACGCGCCGAGGTGGGCGGCGCCACCACCAAAGTGGACCACACCGATAGCTTTCATAGGACTGGTGTTGGCAGAGCCGAACTCAATTCGAATTTTATACGTCTGTCCAGCAGTGAGCTGCTTCTGGCCAACCTCCTGCACCGTGCCCTTGCCGAAAAAGGCCGTTCCGCGGGTTTGCCGCGAGGTGTTGTCAATGACCATCTCATCGTCAATGAAAAGCGTGGCCGTACCGAAGACAGTGAGTCCAAAGTCCCATAGTCCAGAGACATCTGGCCTGAACTCTCCGACTAGAGTAGCCCAAAACAGACCCCTGTTGAGACCGGGAGCATTGTAGTCCATCAACTGAAACGCAGTGTTAACCACCGGTTCGGTCGCCAATAACTTGCGCTCCTTTTTGGGCGGCTCATTGTAGAAGTGGATGACGGCATTGCTAAGCATCCGATCGATGACAGGAAGCATCTTGTGAGCATATGCTCCCGCTTCATAGATGATCTCAGCATCGGGAAGGGCTTCAACGACTGCATCATATAAAGAGACAGTATAGTATGGTTCAAGAGAAGCACTACCGCCGCCTGAAATAGCGGGGGTCTTCACATGAGAACCGATGAGCGCGATCTTCTTGACTGTCTTGGGAAGCGGCAGTAGATTTCTCTCATTCTTCAGCAGCACGATGCTGTTCGCGCACAGCGTACGGTTCAGCTCCCGGTCTTCTGGGAAGTCTCGGCCAGTCTCCTCGGCCGACGCAGGTGCGCGGCTGGCGCGTTCGACAAACTCTAGCACCTTGCGAGCACGCTTGTTGATCGTCGACTGTTTGATCAACCGCGCCTGCATGGCTGATTCGATGTACCTTCCGCGATATCGCGTCGGACCCGGCATCTCGAGATCGAGACCAGCATTCATCGAGTCGATGGTGGTGTATGTTCCTAACCAATCGCTCATGATCAAAGGGTCCCAGTTCCAGTCTTTGCGGACAATATCCAACATGGCAGGATTCTCAACGACATGCTTGCCGTTTATTTTGTTGTACGAAGTCATCAAGGCTCCCGCACGGGCGTCCCGAGCAACAATCTGAAAGGGACGCAGGTAGATCTCCCGAAGTGCTCGGGGAGTGACCAGCACGTCAACAGCGCGGCGCTCATGTTCCTGGTCATTCCCGACGTAGTGCTTTACCGTGGAGATGACCCCTGTACTCTCGCAGCCCAGGATAATCGACTTGGCCATGATTCCCGAGAGATGGGGATCTTCCGCGAACGATTCAAACCCGCGTCCTCCCAGCGGCGACCGCTGCATGTTGATCGTAGGCCCCAGCCAGCAATGCGCTCCCTTTGCGAGACATTCTTTGCCGAGCAGGACACCAGCTTGATGCAGCAGGTCACTATCCCAAGTGGCGCCTAGGGCTGTGCCACATGGGAGACACGCAGCGGGAACACCCGCGAAGAACTTGGTGCCACGGATACCATTTGGGCCATCAGTGGTACGAATCGGAGGCACATTGAATTTGGGGATTGCATGTGTGTGCCAAAAGTCACTTCCTATTAGCCATTAGTACATGTTGTAGGTAGTAGTTGCGTCAACAATAAGTACCGGAGAGAAGAGCGATCTTGTCGTCCTCGGTGATATTGGCTAAAACATAGTCGACGTCGAATTTGGGTGTCATCTTCAGTTGGTTGTCATTGATGGTTATTTTGTCATTGCCTCAGACCAGCACAGCTCCAGTGATCATAAAAGTATGGTATGGTTAAACAAGATGACGATCTTCACGGCCCTCGAGCCGAATTCCCGATTCGGTGCGGGACCAAATCCGTCGAGAGTATCCTGATGGACTTGGCAACCCCCACGCGATGTGGGTTTTATCTGATTGGAAGAAGGACTTTTGTGTCTCACAAATGAAATGAGTCGTTGTATCGGTTAAATGAATCTCACCGTGACAGTCGCAGAGTCCTGTCAAGCTGACAGTCTGCCAAGCTCAATTGCCGACATGAGATCTTAGCCTGCTCACGCAAGAACAGTGCTTCCTGACTCATTTCGCTGCTCCCTCGTCATTGCTCAAGTGAAGAATACAGGTACACTGAAATAGCCATTGTGATCAAGTGTCCGAGCTAATTTTGTACCAGGCATGAGTGTCATATATATATCGGGTTGACAGCGGGTGATGGCAATCACGACCTTGGCAAGAATATGACGCTGTAAGGACTATGCTAGGGTTCAGTACCTCTGTATTTAGGAAGGGCATTCCTACGCGTATGGCAGCGGATTATTCTCAGTTCAAGCCATGCTGCTAGCAATTGGTTTCTTGCGGACATTGTTGCTGAGTACTTCGAGCTCCACTGCCTATCCAGTAGCGGAGAAAGCCGATGCGACTTGGCGACTGAGCTGTGCACCTTACGGTCAATATAACTGCGGGATTATGTCCATGCGGATGTCGAGATGAAAGAAATGTGGTCATCGCAGTCGACAAACGCTCCTGATCGAGAGCACCAGATGCCTCAATCCGTCAGCACACAACCATGACGGCTACCACTACTAGGACAATTACTCCAACCGGTGCTTCGTGACAGGCAGAGAGACAAACACAGCCGTGGCGAATGTGAATAACAATATGACTCCTCGTCGTCACCTTAATCAAATTAACTTCCCTGGACACTCAAATAATCAGTCACCGCCAATAGCTCTCACCCGTCATGGGGGCCCGAGGCCAACATTGTCTGTGTAATGCTTCGCCTTTCAATACTGCAGGACGATGACGATCGACCAGAAGCGAGAGGCCTGAGGAACGGATAGATCAGAGAAAGGTCAAGGCGGAACGAGCCAAGCTTGGCGAACCAGTGGACCAGGAGCAGGCCTTTCGCCAGAAACGGTGGGACTGGTACACTCCGAATGGCATTGACTGGATTTTCTGCCAGACTCTACCAGACTCTGAAGGCCGTTTCGATCCCTGAGCGCGCGACTGATCTCATGTCCATGTCCCCAGCAGGGCATTGTACCAGAGCAACCGAGAACCTACCGCAAGAGATCGCCACATACGGCATCGAAGGTATAACATGAAGGGCAACATCAATCTGCACTCTCTTTGATACCTTCAAAGCGCTGGATGCTGGCGAGAGCCGGTCATAAGGACTGGTTCCGAGACAGAAGCAATTTGTCATACATCTACCGGTTCGTGAGTCTTGCTCAGCAGTCTGGCCTCCTCGGGGAGCCCTCGGTAACCAATGAAGCTTTGGACAATTGGCCTCATGCAAACGGCACTCTATGGGTCGTCAAGGGAGTACCAGGGACGTACTGTCGCAAGTCGCACTGTGAAAAGCCTATCCTCGTGATCCTGCAAGGCTGCTTCTGTTCAAAGACACTTTTGCCGTACAATCACTTTGCGGACCGAAAGAATTGACATAGCGTTCAGGGAGTGGACTGCGAGCCAGCAGAATAGAGCAAGGTTTCTGGAAAGGATATCCAGGAGGACTGCTGATCGTTCTACCTCTTCATTGATGGTGGTGTCATTGCGTCCCAGTAACGAATGCGAGCTATTGCTACTAAGTTTAATCCGGAATTTTGGTTACATATTCCTACTGATCAGTTATAGAATGTAATATCTCCCGCTTGAGTATTGAAACCTGGGGAACTAGCCACCACCACTCGCGTGCAATTAGTGCTTACTCTCTGGTATATTGGTGCAGACTCAACCTTGAACCGGCACGAGTCATCACTCATTTAATGAACCCATGCAGGAGGGGTGTAAAGCCCAGCATTGCCGCTTCATTGTCACATTCTCGAGTTCAAGTCAGTCCACACTCAGGCAGAATTGCTCAACATTTTGTGGTTCGTGATTGAAGCAGTCAGAAACATTCCTCGGCATTTTATACTGAGGCTGAGACATGGCTGATATGTCTGCTCATGATTGTTGAAACCCCGCATTGTGTTGTTTGCATGATTGGATGCAAAATACGGTGTAGCATTCTGAATACCAAGCGTCTAACCGGGTAGAACACTAGTGGACACTCGGACCCCTGCCTAGATTCGGGATTATTTATACAAGGGTCTAGAAATCCATCCATGAGGTTGCAGTGATCCTGGTTAGTGTTGCACCGCCATGGCACAATTTCCCTTGTTGGTAGACTCCATTACCCCGGAGTCCGATGCCATTCTTCAGGGCCGAAGAGCCGGGCTCTTTTGGGATAAGGCAGAGAATATTTGCTATGTTTCTTAGCTTACAGCATGTTGCCAGTGCACTCCACCAAGCAATGTCATTGGCTCTCTTATCGATGGAAGGATACGTGGTGGTCATTTCGTGGTTCCCCTCGTAAAGACGGCCCATCCAATAGGCCGCCCATATGACCCAAGTAAGACCGTCTGATCTCACCATTCCTTGCCGATAGGCTCGTCTTTTCCCTAGTCAAAGCGGTTTTCATGGGTCGATCGGTATGCGCCCGACTTCTCCGTGGTAGAAGACCTCAGAGAGCCCTTCGGGGACTGCCTATGTTCTTGCGAAACTCCACAGTTGAAATCATGTCCAGCGATGATATCGAGAAATATGCTATCTTAGATGCAAAAGGATGGCGACCTCGGCCACCGCTAAGACGCAGACGTCGGGCTATCGCATTCCAATTGCTCATGATATTCATTGGTCTCTGGATATGTTACGACTTTGTTGCTGGGCCTGTGAGCCTTTCATCACCGGATAAGGCCAGTGGCGGCGCGATCCACGTTCAAACCTCGCCGCTGACAGATGGACTGGACTTTGTCAAAGACAAGGGCGCGTCGATAGACCCCAAACTGACGCGACTTGAGCCCACTGAGTCAGAGCTAAACCCCGAAGATCCTGTAGTCGTCCCTGGTGACTTACCTGACAAACAGCCAACTGCGCAAGGGATAGACTATGTACCACCGCCTCGAATTGACTTGAGCATGGCCCTCGATCGGATGATTGCCATTCTGCCGGACGAAATGCGCATGCAAAGCCTCCTACGTCCTCTCAAAGCGACCGGCGGCGAACGACTCCGTGATCTGGGTCTCCGAACACGCGATTTCTGGGCTTTGTTCGAGGCGTGGGAAACCGTGCACCTGGTGCCAACCGATGATGGCCTGTACATCCGCGACGACATTATCCAGTACCTGCGACGACATCCTGAGGTGGCAGAGAGTATGGTGAGAAACACAACGGACATTATCCGCTCCTATGAGTCGTATCGCTCGCTCATTACCCGACTATCATCACTACTGTTTCCGTGGACTGCACCGCATTTTCCGGACCATATTCATCTTCATACACAGATCCATAGTGGCGGTCGGGGGCTGGTCTTTTCGGCCGGAGACAACCAGGCACCTTTTCTGCTCGCTTCGATTCCCGCCATCCGCCAGTTGGGATGCGACCTGCCAATTGAGGTCATGTATCTGGGCGACCAGGACCTGAGCCAGGACATGCGTGAGCAGTTGGAGGGGCTACCCGGTGTTACTACACGAGATCTGAGGCAGATGGTGGACGACAATGGCTGGACATTGGCTGGATGGGCCGGGAAACCGTTTGCGATTCTATTTTCGAGTTTTAGGGAAGCGATTTTTATTGATGCCGATTCGCTTTTCCTGCAGAACCCGGAGATCTTGTTTGAAGACGAGGCCTATCAAAAGAATGGGGCCTTGTTCTTCAAAGACCGCCTGATGATGCCCGAGTCTAAGAAACGATGGCTGCAAGAGATTCTGCCCAGACCAGTGTCCAACAAAGCCATGGAGAGTCGCTTCTGGAGGGGTCAGAGTGGTCATATGCAAGAATCAGGGGTGGTTGTGGTGGACAAATGGCGACATTTTATTGCGCTGCTTCTGGTGACGCGGATGAATGGACCTGACCGCGACGGCGACAAGTCGAAGCACAAGACGGGCGTGTATGATATGGTTTACGGTACGTTCCTGCCTCTCTGCTGTACGTGACTTTGGATTGTTGCGAACTAACGATGCAAATCAAACAGGCGACAAAGAGACCTTTTGGCTGGGATGGGAGCTGATCGGGGACCTGGATTATGCGTTCCATGATGGGGATGCAGGCGTGATGGGCACTCTGGAGAAGACTCCCCCGGTAAAAGGTCTACCGGCACAAGAAGAACTGAACAAAACCAATACCACGGACCAGAAAAAGACAACTGCGCCAGAGATGTACACCATCTGTGCTCCCCAACTACTTCATCTTGATCGCAGTGGTCGACCGTTGTGGTTCAACGGCTGGCTCCTCCCAAATAAGTTCGAGAAAGGCAAGGATCGAGAGCCTAGTCGATTTGAGGCCTTCTTAAGGGAACCCCGAGAGATTCGCGACCCGGGCGCCTGGCAATTGCGGGCGCATAACATCTGCTGCTTGACCTCGGAACATAAGGGAGAATTCAGTCCAGATGAGAGACACGCTCTTGATATGATCATTGAGTCAGGACGGCGTGCAGGCGTGCTGGGTACCAAGGGTATAGCACTTTAGCACTCAAGCAAGGTCACTGTAAATATTTGGGGCTTTTTTGATGTACATAATTGTAGCTAATAATGAACGTAACTGATAATGAAGAACATAAAAAGAAACTAGCGTATGCATCACTTTTTGGCAAGACCCCTGGTCCTGTTGAGCCAATCACAGCATGTCCTCTTGTTACCACATCTGCGGCTGCCTGATACTCAGGTACTTAGGCACTAGGGCTCAGTTACGGCTGAAGCTGAATATTAGTACCTTGGAGTCCTTACTTCTGCACGAATAATTTCAGCCTGTTGGAACTTAGTGTGGGTCTCGATCGACTCAGCTTCAGATTGGCGTCAATAGTTCACTTAGTTTCAATAGTCCAGCTAGGATTGACAAATGACAACTCATGAATACTTGAGTGCATCCACTGAGATGCATCTGCGGCCCGAAGGAAAGAGGGTTGTTCCCTAATCATAGTCTTCACAGGACGATTTTCCCTCGTCGCATTTCTGGTCTCCACGTCAGATTGTCAATCGCATTCCTGAAGGCTGTTCGTGGTATGATCAGCCGAATGAACACCGACGATCTTCATGCAAGGTGATATGACTGCAGCACGCAGGATACACCAAGAGAAAGATAAATAGCAAGATGCTCGCTCTGGATTTATTCTCCTCAGCATTACACGGCGCATTCTCACGATGATCTTTACAAACGCCATTCTGGTGCTTAGCACCTTGCTCCCTGCTACTGTCCTCTCCTTCGAACACATAGAGGTAAACATCTCGCCATTCATCTCACCATTCAATTATTCTGACTGACCCTTCAGGACTCTCTCTTCCCCGCCAGATGTTGGCCCGACCCCTGCGCCGGGATTACCTTCAAGAACGACACCTACGTCTGCGGAGACCCGCGCCTCGGCCCCGTCGTCCCACCCCGGAAATTCCCTCTGCGTAACGAGCTACGCACCTACGCGCGGTTCGGCGCTCTCTGTCCCGCCGAATTCCTCGACAAATGGGCCACCGACGTCGCTCCAAACGGGACATACATCTACCCGCCCGCCAACGGCTTCGTCGTCGACACAGAGAAGCACCCAATCCTCGGCAACGCGACCCTACCGGTTGGCATGAAGCTCGACCGCTTCGGGTCAGAGTACGGCACTTTCCTGGCGCCGCTGGGAGCACCGTATATCGAGCGCTCGCTGCCGCCGAGTAACCTCAACACGTTTGGCGGGGATTACCCGTACAATTACCACGTGTACCAGGTGACCAAGGAGTTTGTTGTTGGGCTGGGGCCCATTGCGCCTTGGTTTGAGCAGCCTGGGATGGGGACGCAGTTTGTGACCTATACCAATGTGCTGGGGTTGATTAATGGGGGGTTCCTGAGACGGTTGAATGAGAGCGAGTATGATGAGAAGGTGGAATATTCGAATCCGTATACTCCGGGGCCAAATCAGTAATGCATGCGCTTACGAGAATTATGGGCCTTGTCTTTAGATATTTTAATAATAATACAATCATCAGGCATGATGCCTCAGCTCTGAGCGCATTCGTCAACATGCTAGCATGATGCAATTGGATGTCGGGAATAACCGCAGTGTCTACTACTCTGCCATGGGCGGCTACAATGTCTTGGAGAGGAAAGAGAAAGCGGGCCAGAGAGCTGTCAATCTAGCCAGCGATCCTATCGTGATTCCAATAGCAAGAGTCGGCGACAGACTTTGGGTTGAAGGGATAAGTTTTCGATGATTTCCGGTATCTAGTGCGATGGCCACAAGGGCTGTTAAAGTGTGTTCGGCTTTTGCGGAACCGGGTACCTGCGTAGCTGCACTCCCAAGATGAGTCTATGTTAAACAGCTACGCAGTTACTACTGCCTTATTCTTGTTTGCATCGACTATTTACGCCTAAATACATGTTTCTCCTTCAGTCACTAGACGCAAGAATCCGCCAAGATCTGTCCGAACTTTGTACACATATTCCGCAGTTGAACCATGTCCCGCTCTTGACTTGCGATGAAGGATTATCTGATTTAACAGCGTTTGGAGAAGCTCGCATGGCGGAAGTTGGACACCTTTCCGCGTCAGACCAAGGCTTCTTCGTGACGAGTGGTTAGATGCCGGAACCCTATCTGCGACCTATGTGCAATTGCAAACCTTCTCCATTTGGCGTGTTCCTCTTCCTTACAGTACATTCCTTCGAGGCACTCATTAAGGTTCCATTCATGCACTCTGTCTCCATCCAGCAACAGCCTGAGGACTCCCACGCGCTCGTAGATCATCCTGCCATCATGATAGAAGAGAAGCAATTGCAAGAGCTCATGAAGTACACAAACCAGATAGTCTGGATGCATCTTATAGTCGACTCCCGTCTCCTTTATTAAGCTGAGTAGTCTACCAATCTCGGGTGACCTCGGGCGTTGCGTCCTGGGTATCACAAACCTGCGGTCTTCGGTAGTGATATTCCGCGGACCAAGCAGGTTCTCCGGGATACCGGTTCGAGTGCGGACATCCAACTCGAGCGTCTCAATTAGAATATGCGCGTCTGCAGACGCATGTGTTGCGTTAGGAGGCCCGCATTGGAGGAAGCGCTGTAGAACCCTGTACAAGTCCCAGCAATCCCCTAGAGCGCCTCCGCTTACTGAGCGGTATTTAAAGTACCAGGACTCAATGGGGCGCGTCCCGTCGTCTTTCAGAACATAAAACTTGGCGCGTGCATGCTTGAAACGGGTGGGAAACTTTTGGGTTGGCATGAAGAGAATCAGGCGCTGTCTCTGGAAGAACACAATGTCCGCCTCATATCTGGATGCAGCGAGTTTGTTTAATACTTCCCAACCTTCAGCTCGAAACTGGTGGTTGACCAGCAAAAGTGGATAGTGCAGTAAACGCTGTCCGTGGGACGCATACTTGGTTCCCTCAAACCGCTTTTCCCGCGGCGGGGACGGGGTGGGGTAATTTGGTAGTTCAATGCTGACTGGATCCCGTTCTAGGAAGCTGTATTCTATGATAATGTCCCGGAGCTCTCGTGGAAGAGATAGAATAGTTGGTTTTCCAGACGCAGCTGGACTGGAGATCATAATGATGCGTAGAGAGATGTTTGTCAAAGAATAATAGCGACATCAAGAGAAGAACCTACTCCATCATGTGATGCTGCTTGGCCCTCTAGCCCTCTCTGGTTGGCGCTGCAATTGTATAGTAACATGCTTTTATATCACCAGAGAAAAGCCAGAGATAGGTTTCTGGACTTTCCAACTGTGGGGAACTCCATTGTATATCTATAATACTTACCCATAAGCTACGTGGGCGTCAGGAAATGTCCGTATTGTTGTTGGTTGGAAGGCGCATGTGTATTTCCCTTTTTGGTCCCCGCTATCGATAAGCCCGCAGTATAAGATGGACTTGCAACCCCTCATCCTCTTTCTCTTTCTCCCATCGTCTCATCTTCAATCTTCTTTATCTTCTTTCATCTTCCTCTATAGAAAAATGTCAAAACTCTCCGACTATCGCCTGTTGTGCTTCGATGTTTATGGGACCCTAGTCGACTGGGAATCCGGGATCGTGAACGCCTTCCAGCCGATCCTCGACAAGAACAATCCCTCTGTTTCACGCGAGCATCTTCTTACTGTCTACCATGAGCTCGAGCATGAGCAACAAGCTCTGACACCCGATATGCCTTATTCCGAAGTCTTAGCAAAAATCCATCCCAAGCTCGCTCAGCGCCTCTCCCTCGCCCCGCCGACTGAGGAAGAGAGTATCGCATTTGGTGAATCAGTCGGAACATGGCCCGCCTTTCCCGACACTGTGGATGCTCTCAAGCGTCTATCAAAGCACTACAAGCTGGTGGTCTTGTCAAACGTTGACCGGGAATCATTCGCCAAGACGAACGCGGGGAGTCTGCAGGGTGTCAAGTTCGATCGCATCATCACCGCGCAAGACGTGGGCTCGTACAAGCCTGACCTGCGCAATTTCGAGTACATGTTGAAGACTGTACAGGCCGAGTTGGGTGTCGAGAAGAGTCAGGTCCTGCAAACGGCTCAGAGTCAATTCCACGATCACCAGCCTGCCTCCAAAGTCGGGATCAAGTCGGTGTGGATTGTAAGGCCAGGAGCTATTATGGGTAACACCAAGGATACTATCTATGATTGGAAGTTTGACACTCTGGGCGATATGGCACATGCTGTAGAAAGTGGCCAATGAACGAGACATCTATGAGAGCAGATTTTCAACGCAGGCAATCATATTGCTTATCTCAAATAAACTCCCGCAATGAAAATGGTCCAACATGGACAACATAAAAAATGTGGCCCATCCAAGATGGTGCCTAATCTAGCCACTTCTAAACACGAGCTTCTTCATGCCGTGATCAACATTAGGGAATTATCCCAGTCGCAGATGGCAGGGATGCCAGGTTATCATACCCTCATGCTAGGATCTACTAGTTCATAAAAAGATGTTATAATGTCATATAGACAATCCATGGGAGCTAACCCTGTGAGGTAGTCTACCTTTAGTTCAAGGAAAGATATACTTTCAGATGCCTGCAAACAGAAAGGCAGCATACATCTTAGCTTCCTTAGGTTTATAGACATCTGCTGCAGTTCTATCAATAATAAGAGTAGTAAAGAGGTTGCAATTACAACTAGAAGGTGATATAGACCATAAGACATGGCCTCATGTAGGCATAATTCTAAGTACTATATAAGATCATACACCACAGTTACTAAGTTCAAAGCCCAGGGACTATTCACATGAATAGGTATAAATAACAGCTAATTTTATGATAGTGTAGCCTCTTTCTAGAATAGTATGACATTAAAAATGCCAGGCAATAGAGATTCTATCACTTATAGCTACGTAAAAACACCTAAAGAAGTTAGAAACCAGTTGTTCTTAGCTACATACTAATGTCTGCATGCTTCAATATTTATTTCAACATGGTCTTGCAGAACCATAGGGAGAGTATCCCTATCATGTCAGCCACACCTTTTTTGAAAGTGAATATCTACCATTTAATTGTTGCTACTCTCGCAAATGTTCTGTATGTCTTATACCCCTGGTCGACTTCATAGCCTTAAGGACCGCCCATCAACTGAGTACGGCATGAGGCTACCCACACCAACTTCCTTGGGATTGCGCAGAGCAGGAAAAATCCAAAGCTTCGAGGCTCGCATCGACGCAGCAGAAGCACTCAAGATGGCAGCCCTAACCATGAAACGACAGTACGACAAGTCACACCAGCCTCTGGTATTCCACCCAGGCGACAAGGTCCTGCTACGGCTTCACCAGGGATACAATATCCCTAGAGCACTGTCGCCAAAGTACAGCGACCAATACGCCGAACCATTCAAGGTTCTGCAGCGTGTTGGGCCCCTAGCGTACAAGATTGACATACGAAGCACATGGAAGATCCACCCCGTCGTATCTATCGCTCATCTCGAGCAATACCCGCAAGGTGACGACCCATTCAACCGACCAGCGCCGGACCAACCGGCCCCCATCCAGGTCGAAGGGCAAGACGAATACGAAGTGGAACGGATTGTGGCGAAACAAACGCACGTCACGGAATCGGGCAAGACAAAGACTCAATAACTCGTTAAATGGGTTGGATATTCACTCGTCGTTTCCTCAAATACAGTTTCTCTCTCGTGTAAATATTGACTAGCTATATGACACCAAAGCATCTAGACTTATATTGTTTGTGGTCGTCTCGAGCCGCAGGCAATCACTTTCCAATTGCTTCAAGCTCATCGGACATACCTCGGCACAATAGTACAAGGATACGTATGCTCGGCCATCTCGAGTCTCCCGATTATTGAATTCAGGCTAAATACACTCCATTTATCCGTGCTTTAGACGCGTTCCGATTCCATATACTTGGTTACTTGGATTCGTCATGGATTCACCAGCAATATCTCTTTCTTTGTCCTAAGGCTATCCACCGACACAAAGCGTCCAGTCACTGGATAGTGAAGGTATTCGGCGTCGTAAGATAGTGGAAAATAAGTGTTACTGGGAACAAGGTATATAGAACTATTGGGTGTATGTTCAAACATACTGGTGTTGTTTAAGTCAAAATGAATGATGCAGGTGTAACAGGAAAATTGACAGGGTAAAATGGTTTTATTGACATCTGAACAATGCTGAATGATTGTGACTATCTATATTGTCTAATACATTCCACTGAGCCGAAACGTCTACCATAGTATTGTATAGGTGCAGCCACAACTTCACGAGATAGTCGAAACATCAACATATGATGCTTCTTCTAGAGTGATACAACCACTACGAGCTGGCAGTCTTGGGCAACTCAGCTCGCTCGCGGTGATCCAAATGCTCCAGCTTCTCGGACGTCTTCTCGCTCGAGTCCGGATCTTCACCCAACAAGGCCAGTAAGCCGATCTCTCTCTCGATGCGACGCTTCAGAGCCTCGTCCTCGACGGCTATGCTTCCGGATCCGAATAACTCGTCCATCTCTTCCAATGTGCGACCCTTGGTCTCGGGGACGAGGAACCACACATACAGGACACCGATGGTGGTCACCAAGCCGAAGAAGATAAAGGTACCGTAATCAGAAGCTTCGATGAAGGGGGAGGTTGATAGACCGACCGCGAAATTGTTGAGCTACCTTCTGTTAGAAATGTGTATATGCCACGATGGAGTACACATACCCAGTTGCTACTCCCGCCAATACTAACACCTTTGGCGCGCATGCTCAAAGGGAAGACTTCCGACACGACGATCCACGCGACAGGGCCTGCTTCTGTCAGTTCGTCTGTCAGAGTCCAAGTCAGAAATTGACTTACCCCATGCGTATGCAAAGTTGATAATGAAGATCCACACAAAGACCACGGCAGCCCAGCCAGCTCCCTTGTGATTCTCGAACTCGCCCGAATACGTCCCGATGATGCCGGCAACGATAAAATGGCAGACAGCCATACCGATTCCTCCGGCAATCAGAATCTTCTTCCGGCCGATGTTATCGACCCAAAGAACAGCGGGGATGGTGAAGACAAATTCGAAAATACCTGCGACACCGGTTGCGAGGAGGGAGGTAGTCTTGCCGCCTAGTTGAAGACCTTTGAAAATCTGCGGACTTTTTCAAGTCAACACAATGATATTGACTTCAAGAGTAATGCACTTACGCATAGTAGTTGATCCTGTGAACTGTTAGCAAGCTTCTTATTGCACCAAATGTATTGACTTACGCATTGATTCCGTTCCATTGCTGGAAGACCATGATCATACACTGCGCGAGTCAGCGACTTGCAGAGGACGCGGAGAGAATACTTACCGCTACAGTTGTTCGTTTGAACAACGACTTGTCGGTGATTAGAGAGAGATAGTCATTGAGCCCAATCATGAATCGGCTCTTGAAGGAGCCATCCTGGTACTGAGGATACCTCTTCCGAGCGGCTTCATCCTCGAACATGCGCAGAGCCTTGATTTCGAGAAACTCAATGCGGACTGAAATGTCATCAACAGAGGTATCGCGAAGTCTGGCCAGAGTCTGTAAGCATTCCTCTTCCCGTCCTTGATTCATTAAGTGTCGCGGGGATTGCGGCATGAAGAGTAGCATTCCCGCTGCCAGGACTAGGGCTGGAAGGATCTGGATGCAAACGGGGATCTCCCAGGCAGCAATGGATTGCCCCTCACCAGTCCCTCCAATATAGTTTGTCCCGTAACCGATCTAAAACATCAGCATTCGATCATCCTCGAGCTGACTATATACTTACCCAGAAGCTGACCATGATGCCAAAAGTAATGGATAACTGCTGCACAGCGACCAGAGAGCCACGGATTTCCGGCGGTGCCTAACGAGGTCAGACAGAATCGTCATATAGGTCCTTTGAACATACCAGTTCCGCATTATACAGAGGCACAATCATACTCAGGTTACCCACACCCAGACCAGTCACAAACCGCCCAGCGTAGATGTAGTCCGCGTTCTTTGTGCATGCTTGGACAATGACGCCGACGCAAAACACAACCACAGCAATGACAACCGTGATGCGACGACCGGTAGCATCCGCCAGATATCCGTTGATGAGAGTCCCGAGCCATGCACCAAGTTCCAGAATCGCGGTCAACATTCCCTGTTTCACACCAGTGGTCTCTGCGTATCCTTGGGTCTGGAAGTGTGAGCGACTATCGACGTTAGGTCGTCAAGAGGCACATACTGCTTCAATGAATGAGTGCATTGTCAAAATCTGCGCGAACATTCCTTGGTTGTCTGGATACGTCAGCCTCTGAAGCATTCCTCATGGGGAGTAGGGTGATAGGAGACGCTCATACATCCATAAACTAAGCCACCCAAAGAGGCGAACAAGGCAATACCAAAGGTCTTCTTGCTGCTGAGCAAGCCACGCCAACCAACCTTTCCTCCGGCCAGTTCGGCTCTTTTGGCCGAAATGTCTTGGGAAGTCATGCCCCCGCCCATTCTGATGGATTGATGTAGGCAAGTGGATGAACAGAGGTGTAAGACAGAATCAAACCCGTACTAGCGAGAGACCAGAAAAGTAAAAGAAGGGTTCAATTGTCATCAAATATATAGTTGACACACAGCTAGGTTCGGAACACTCGGCAGCCAAGGGCGTCCTGCGAGAGCTTCTATTGCCAACAAATGCTTGATTTCAGACCGATAGCCGACCAGAACCGGCGCGAGCCTCCCCATCAGCCCATGCATTTACCCCCTCCTGTGTACGATTCGATTTTCGGCAATGATCGGTATGGATTTATCCTGAACCAATGGCGGTGATAGACTGAATGGGGATTGGTCCACTTTTCCCCGGCCTTTATCCCCGTGGGGCCACAGTCGCCTGGAGTATGTCCATTTTCTTGTCACAAACATTCACAATAGTGGAATCGTTGTTCAAACTGTCGGTAAGTATAACACCGCAGAAAAAACCGCGTTGTAACCTGGAAGTGTATGCCTTCGATATTTGCAATATTATTAAGCTTCGTGGCTGCCGGTACGAGACGCCATGCCGGCTGCCGGCGCGGGATCGCAATCACTTTCCATACAGTACCGGTTAGTCGTGAAGCTAGGCAGGGAAACGGTCATAGAGCGGCGCCAGTGCTTTAGCGCAGACAAGAGCAACTCCAGCGTACCAATCATAAGCACAAGGAGATACGTACTGTCTCAATCCGGGGGTGAAACCGACTCAGGTCGTCGGAAGAATACTCAGGAGGGGAAATTTCTCACCTTTCGAATCGAGTGGAGCTGGAACAACCCAACGTTGATTTTAGCCGGAATTCTCCCCTGTGGACTGCGGTATCATTCATGTTCGATTGGACCTTAGCAATCGATGCATTGCAACACGTCATAACTCATAACTATCTATGCGGCATAAGGACGGCATAATGCGTGGCTGGATACCATGGCTCGACACATGTCGCTAAAACCCAGAACATGGACACCGAAGTTACTGAGTCTGTCGAGATATTCGAATGAGAAGGCACAAGATGCTGTGGAATACTCTCAAACAAAGAGTTGCCACAAAATATCGCGCGCTCCTGGTTCGAGTCTGATTTCCATCTCCAGAAGGAACTTTCCGGATAAAAGACGAGCTTTTCGGCGTCAACTGTCAGGTTCTAGAATATGATCTAGAATAATCCATGACGTCTGTGGCCATGCTAGATAGGGGGCTTTGATAGTGGGTTCCAGACATAAACAAGAACAAGAATTGGATACTAAGGTAAAAGCAACCTCAGGCAGTCTTAGCCTCAGGCCACAAGAAACCAGATAAAAATGATTAGTCAGCGTTCTCCCAGAAAGATAAACAGACACAAGTCTGGACCTCTTTGTCAGTGCTATGGACCTTTCTCTTTGAACTACAACAGTTGAGTGGAACCTGCCTAAATCTGGCTGCGGTTGTCTTTCCCAGCCAAGGGTGCCCAGCATGGAAATACAAGGCCATATGCGCCACTTTTCGTGAAGCGTCTGCAGATGATGGTGATCCTGCATATCTCCGTGGACCTTCACCTACATCATCTTCGAAAATCGACGCGCGGATGTCTATCTCATCCAGCACAATGGTTAAAGTCCGCCTTTGAAACTCCATGCCCAACCAATGAGGAATCAGTCAAACTTTGTCCTACAAATAGCATCGGAGTCTTTCCGGGCTCGATGCAAGTTGCTGACAGCCAAGACTTTCCGCCGGCAGTGAGCTCCAGTTTTCCCCCCCGCTATTCCATACTGCGACTTTGGTTCACCAGTACCGTTCGGCATTGTTGGCCAAGATCAAGTGGGAAAGCAGCATAGCCACTTTGTCATTGATAATAAAGCACAGTCTCCGATTTTTGACTTCATCATCGGCGGGAATCTGACATCTTGGCTGGCGTTAACGCCTTTCTCCGACACATCCGTCAGCTACCGAGCAGAGTGTAATCGGCAGCCGGTGGCTGTGCATACACCATATCAAGGCCCCGGCCAATGAGCCAGGCCACTCACGATGTCGAGTCTCCTGTTCGATTGGGTTCTTTTGAGATGACGAGTCCCTATCTTGGCTTCCCCAGTACATCGATTTGACCCTGGGAACCGCAAAGTTTCTTCGATTTATTTGGATGCCTAGCGGAAGTCACAGTGGCAGGCTCTATCTGCAATATGTTGTGGTTCTCTAACTTGTTCGTGTTGAAGTGGCGTGCAATACATATATGGAAATGAGGTCTAACGAGAAGATGTCGATTTACTTCATGTGTGAGAGGCTTCAAAGGCGGTAGCCATGATGATTCTCAAACTCGTCAGTTTCATTGGTCTCCTTGTTGCTGTGAGTCTAAATGTTGCAGGTAAGGTGTGAGCACTGTACAATGCACTATACGTCCTAACGTTCTTAGCACATTCGGTGCAAACCTCCGTCTGGGATAGCGAGACCCGAGTCGAGGATACCATTATCCATACGCAGTCTCATCGAGTCGACGCCTACTCACACTTTGATTTGTCCTTTAAGCTTCCCGGGCAAGGAGCGCTGAAGCTGAGCCTGGAGCCGAACCATGATATCCTCACACGGGATTCCCGTGTCCAGTACATCGGTACAGACGGCGTAGTTCGCAGGAGGGAAGCCGTGAACAAAGCCGAACACAAGGTGTTCAAAGGAGTTGTGTCTGCTCAGCAGGTTGGCTCAAACCCAACTTGGAATCAGGTTGGCTGGGCGCGGATATATATACATCGAGATGGGGATGATCCCATGTTTGACGGTATTTTCAGCGTGGTCGGTCAGCAGTACCAGGTGACGATAATATCAGGATCCGGAAATACCGGGGAGCCGCACATGGTTGTTCACTATCACTCTTCATATCATGAATGGGACCAATTAGCACCTCGGTCGCCGCAGTCTTCGGGGAATCCTTTCATCACAGACGACGATTTACCATGCCCTAGCACCAGAAGAGTCGCCTTGGTAGGTATCGCGACTGATTGCACATACTCGGCCTCGTTCACCTCCAGCGATGAGCTCCGTCGAAACGTCATCAATATGGTAAATTCAGCTTCGGAAGTCTACGAGCGGACCTTCAACATCTCCCTCGCCCTCCACGACCTGACCATTAGCGATCGAGATTGCCCGAGCAGTCCGTCGAGTTCAACGCCATGGAATGCCGACTGCTCGGCAGGAGATTTAAACTGGAGACTGAGTCGATTCACCTCCTGGCGCGGTTCCCTCAACGATGGCAATGCATACTGGACGCTGATGACCGGCTGTCCGTCGGGTCAGGAGGTTGGTGTCTCTTGGCTCGGTCAATTGTGTACTTCCAACCCGGGACGGCAAAGCGCAAGTGGTGCGAACGTGGTGGCACGCACTCGCAGTGAATGGCAAGTTTTTGTGTAAGTCCTCCTTGCCTTGCACACGCAATGTTTCAGTTGGCTGAACTGCGAATTTTGTAGCCACGAGTCAGGCCACACATTTGGGGCCGTCCATGATTGTGAGTCAACGCAGTGTGCTTCCGCCCAGAGTCAGTGCTGTCCGTTGTCCTCCTCCACCTGCGACGCAAATGGCCAGTACATCATGAACCCGGTCTCCTCAGCCTCGCAGACAGCATTCTCTCCATGCAGCATCCGGAACATCTGCTCGCAACTCAGTTCTGGGCGCGTCAGCACGCGCTGCCTGGTCAGCAACAGCAACATTACCACCATTACAGACGGGCAGTGCGGGAATGGGATTGTGGAAGTTGGCGAGGAATGCGACTGCGGCGCCACCTGCGATCAGAACAGTTGCTGTGATGGCTCGACCTGCCGGTTGCGAGCGGGGGCTCTCTGCGATGATGCCGCGAGTCCGTGCTGTACTAACTGCCAGTTTGCTTCGGCGGATACAGTTTGTCGTCCGAGCACCGGCCCCTGCGATGTTGAGGAGACGTGTACTGGCAATTCGACCATATGTCCCGCGGATCAGGTTTTGTCGGGTGGACAACGCTGCGGGGGTGGTGATGGGGGATCCTCGTGTTCCAATGGAGAATGCCGGGGAAACGAGAGGTCATGGGTGGACAGTCATCGATCACTTATTATTGGTCTCGCTGCTGGGATTGGCGGTGCGCTGGTTCTTGCCATCTTGGCTTGCATGATCTGTAGCTGTTGTCGACGGCCGTCAAAGAAGGCATCGCCAGCTGTGCCAGTTGTGTCGCAGACCTATCCCCCGCCGCCACCTTATCGTTACGGTTAGGATGATTTAACGAGCCCAAGTTTTTAAAATTTGTAGAGGATCTTTCTGCAGCATAGCAATCGATGAGCACGGCTACTTGGTGCTACACTCATGTCCCTTTCTCACTGGCTCTTTATTGTACAGAAATTGCAATGTCCATGAACCCGAGTACGACATGCCGTTAAACTACTGCCCTGTCATAGGTATTAATGTAGTAGTAACTGACTCTGTCTATTCATGCATTGATAACTGGCAGATTGCGAGTCAGATATCCTCGCCACTCGGGAAGGGTACGTTTCCAAGGAGTATTCGTGGCCCTTTGCAGGTCTTCGATGGCGCTGGCGTATTTGATCAGAGTTGATTCGGCAAAGGCAGTCTGCATAATTGCTAGTCCGTACGGCATCCCTGATTCCTCATTGACACCAGCGGGGATTGTAATGACAGGATATCCCGCCTGTGCTGCAATCTGAATACTTTGGGCCACATCCGGCGGTACCAACAAGCCGTCCAGAGTGCGGTTTCCGTGCTTCAACGCCGCATCGATTCCCTCTTCACGTGTAGTACGTCTGCAGAATTCCAATGCTTGCCAGTATGTTTCGTTCATGATGCCTTTTGTAGCCAAAGACGCCTCGAACCCGTCCTGCCCTGAACCGAATGCCGGATGGACACCGGGGTAGCCGCCTTCCGTCCCAAAATTCGCTCTATTATACTCGACCAAGTCTTCCAGAGATCGCATATTGGTGTTGTTCAGTTCCGAGAGATAGGCTTTGATGTTGTTGTAAAAGTCGACCTTCACGTAGGTGTACTCGGATTCATTGGGATATCCACGTTTACTCCCATAGTCCCAATCCCATCCGTCCGGGGACACAAGTTGACGATAGTGGGGAAACTCGGTGCCATTGATGATGGTAGCGCCGGCATCCTTGATCAAATCCAAGAGCTCCATCAACTGAGATACTTGGTCTGGATCCCCTAAGCGCCACACAGATTCCCATGGAAGGCCGAACACGGCACCCTTGAGAGATGATCGATCGCTCAGGTACTGAGTATAGCCGCCAGGAGGCGTCCGGCCTCGCTGGGCCAAGGTGTAGTTATCGCGCGTATCAACACCATGTATGACGTCCAGGACGTAGGTCGCATCGCGCACCGTTTTCCCGAACACTCCCACTGTATCTTGATGCAGTGATTCAGGGATAACACCGTCGCGTGAAGTGAGGCCGACTGTAGGCTTTATACCAACAATAGCATTTCTCTGCGCTGGATTGATCACTATCCGTGATTGTCAGAGATATTCCGAAGTATGGAGCTCCATATGAGAAACGCACCACTGCCATCCGTCTCAGTACCAAGAGCAAAAGGCACAAGGTTGGCTCCCACAGCCACACCTGAGCCAGAACTGCTGCCCCCGGGATTGACTGTGAGGTTATATGCACTGCGGCACTGACCTCCTCGAGCGGAATAGCCTTCAGAGTAGTTGTTGGATCGCATGTCAGCCCATTCGCTCAGAGCGGCCTTCCCCAGCAACAGCGCCCCCGCTTCCCGCAACCGCCGCACAACAAACGCGTCGCGTGGCACCACCGAGCCCAACAGAGCCCAACTGCCAGCGGTTGTCTCCATGCGGTCCTTGGTCGCGATATTATCTTTGACAATGAATGGAATGCCGTGTAGTGGGCCACGTATTTTACCCTGGGCGCGTTCAACATCCAAGGCCTCCGCGATAGCGAACGCGTCGGGATTGTGCTGGAGGATCGCACTGTGCTTTGATTCAGCCATATGAACTGTGGTCGGCGCTGGCAGTAGAACAGGTACTCACTTGAGGTAACTATCCGTTTGGGAGATACGATCCAGGTAGCAATGAAGCAGCTGAAGGGTTGTCAATTTCCCGGAGGTTAGGTACTCCTGCAAGTCGTCGATGGTCACTTCTTCCAACTGTATTCCATGACAAGGTCGCATTGGAAACAAAGAGGAGCCACTGGTACCAAGCACTGGAAAGTCATAGACGGATGGATTCCAATAAGTCTGGACGTCCAGGAGATGGTCTTCTGCCGGCTGTGCATTCGCCGGTAGAAGTAGGGGCAACAACAGGAGAAGGCGAATCATGAAGGCGGATGTTTGATACACTATAGGTGAGTTGGTCCTAATTTAATGCTCAAATAAGTAATACTCCGTACTGCCCAGGTGATTTTCTGATACTTTCGCAGCCCCACTGTGATTTGTTGTGGGGTCACAGGGATGAAGTGGCTACAGTGCAGACTCATAGCCCTGATGATAGTCCTATAGAACTGCAAGTATTTGCATACCCGAATTTCATGTCTCAGGCTGAGCAGTAGAGAATATACATATGCCTAGAACACTAGCTGATCCGCCAGCTTATCTTTATTTTCTTACACATACTAACTGCAGATTCAGGTCAGAGCTCCTCAGTCTTGCCTGTTAGGCATGTTGTGATCCTCACTGAGAAACCCTCCTGATTAGTTCAACCCCAGGTCCGATTCTGGTATCCTAGGGCAATTCCCCGCCATGATGAACCAGCTGTTGTTCCTAGCAGTATCCCGAGACTTTGTAATGAACCCACATCCGGCCTGCTGTGCCCTTATCATTTGCGCGTCCTCGCCCCCCGGAATTGGCGCGGTAGTAGAATACAACTCCCTCGGCAACAGTTGGAGTGGTAAGCAGAGAGAAAGCTGCAATAAGACCGACAAGAAGTCGCATAGTGGCAGATTTCTGACATTCAGAAGTTAGCACTAATTGCTCATCAGAAGAAAGAGCCTGTCATGATTTATTAGATCCAACCTTTGCTGAATGAGAACAGAAGAAACGTCAAGCACTAAAGCAATATTATATTTTGCCGGTCTATATAATTACTGTTTAGCCTTTACCTGATTATGCTCCATAGTGAAGATGTCATACCTTGTAACAGGCCTGAGCCGAATCAAGTTTGACTAGGCTAACGGATTTTAAGTACAAAAGGATCGATCAGAGAAGAAAAGAAGAAGGATAAGGAATCGGCAACAGGTTGCGAAGGATTTTCTAGGGGTGAAAAGCGTGAAAAGTCCTGGACGCCTTGGCAGAGAGTGGCTTCTTCAGAGATGCATAGTTTTCTGTAGCTCTCGTATTTTCCTCTGGCCAATGAGCAAGACCATTCTGAGAGAGGCGATGATGCCCTGACCATTGGACCAGAGCTACAGCCACTATACGCATGATAGACCAGTCGACAAGGCCAAGTGTAAGACAAGCAGCAGCTGAGGGCTTTCTTGTCGATGACAGTTGATTGGGTTGATCCACATACTAATTCAATTCTGGATAATTATCTCAGTGCTTGAAGTTCAATCTTGACGACAGGGAGGGACGCGCAATGTTAGAGACCCAAATCTTCACATACTCCCATGAGATCAAGAGCATTTGCAACAGACGGAGCAGCATGTGGGGTAAGAACCCAAGCTTTGAAAGGTGGAAACCCTAGATACTCCAGGTCTGGGTGATCATAGGTTCGTAAAGTACTAAGTTCAACCTTTGTGTGGGTCACGTCGAGGCTGAAGCTGGATAAGCCAACCAACCGTGTCTAAATTCACATCTCTATATTATTATATAGCGGGCCTCTGAATTCTATTATGCAACTGCTTCTAGATGGGTGCTCTCCCCGACTTACAAAACTCCATCCTTTCTGCGGAAGCCTGTTATTTGCCATCACCTTGTGTTGTAGCAGCCCTGGGGAAAGATGAGCGCGATTGACAACAAGCGATTCTCGACCGGCCTGCGCAACAATTGGTTGACTGTTCCCAAGTCGGAGATACTGGGGTTGTTCTGCCACCGTACGCTCGTTGACATCATCAAACAGAGAAATGGTAGACAAAAGTCTTGATTTCCCTGCCAGTACGAGGCACCCTGGTGTGTATAGAAGGTCATCTGAGAGATTTGATTTCTTATGACTTTCCCACTAAGTGGCAGTTTTTGGAAAACCGTCAAATAGCCAAAGTTGCAACTGAAGGTGAGGTACCTGCTGGTCTGAAACTTTGGATGGATGCTCCTTACTTTGCCCATGGGTCTCCTTGTCGCTACCTACCATGTATGTATCTTACCTCATCATTATCTTCACTACGTCTAGTTATCTCATCTCATTTCACTTCACTCGTCAACCTCGCGACAAGGTAAATCATATATTTTACTGACCATCAGACAAAGAAGATGTTATCATATTTGTCTTTCAGTCTTCCCTTTCACTACTGGCTTGCCTCTTATACGGCTGCCACCATTTACCGTCTCATTTGGCGTTCAGCCTCGGAATCATTCAGTTGTTTCGATGTCTTGTCAATCTTAGTATGCGCCTCATCTTACGTCGTGTTCGCCAAAGAGGACCTGCCATGCCAGCACAATTACAGAAGGGACATGCTATACTACACGGGTCTCCTTATCGCAGCGGTATATCTGGGCAAGCTTTCTGACCACGTTGTGGAGCATTCATACTCTTTAAATAACTTGCAGGGTCTGTCACAGAACAACAGGAAATGGATTGTCCATGTCCTCTGCGTTTTTGCTTTGATTGTCGAAGCTGAATCCAAAATACACCCGGTCAGTCCTACAGTCTACAGTCTACCACCTGCTGTGCACCTGCCGAACTGCTGTTGGCTGACCATTCTCACAGTCAAAGAAGGCGAAGGTGCATGTTCTACATTCTCGTGTGACCAGTCAGCGTAGATTCTTCATTATTTTTGTCGTCTGCGGATTAGGATACGGACTCGGACGGATCACAGAGAGATTCTATGGATTCAGATTCACGTTATGTGCAGGTTTGGGACGTTTACACCTTAGCGAACACCCTAATATCCTGGCCACGGTGATGGGGGATGTATGTGGTCAATCACTGGTCATTCTGATTCTCCAGGTAAGATTTACCGTCACCATGCACGTCTTCTGCAGGTATTGACTGATACACCTAGGTTGCCGGCGTCATCGAGGCGATGTTGGTGAAGACACAAATCCTCCAGCCTGAACAAGACGACAAGCCTAAAGACGGAGAACTCCCTGATCCGAACCAGAGAGTCCGCTTTGGGAGATTGCTTGTCGAGAGCACTGTTTGGTATTTTGTTTGGTCTTTTCTTCCTCCTACTATCGAGAAACGGGTTGGCCCCAGCGCAGTTTTCGAGAAAATCGCCCTCGTCACAGTATATTGGATAGTCAGCAAGTGGATCCTAAATATAGGAGACCGTGCCGCCGGTGCCACAATTGAATCACTGTTTTCAGCCTGATACCAAGAAGGATTCCCTAGTTTGCTCAGACGTTTGTTATATAATAGTCTGCCTTGACCCTATGATATGAAAGCTCGTCATTGACGCATATAAGCTTTACCAAGTACTGTGATAATGGCTTGATATCATGATAGGTCCCATTCGCTGATCTTCAACTCTCTGCTTGATTTTCTTCGTAAAAGCATTCAGGCTTTACAAGTAACATGGTTTAAAAGTTCATTTCATTTCTTCTCCTCTTCCATCCTAAAATAGAACTATATGGTCAATCGGTACCCTGTATACCCTTCCTCTTCCATGAATTACCGATGTTTCTATTCCGAGAAGTAGCCTTGAGTAACCTACTCAGCAGCTGCGCCGGCTTTCCCCACCTCTGTAACAGTCCAATATGAATTGTTTCAGGCGAGACTGATACGGCAAATGAGCCGGATTATCCGAAACGCTGGCCTCCTTACTGAACATGATAGGTGGAGACGATTGTCGTAGTGGTCCATTCATTAGACTGCCTAAATTGTCCCGTTCTTCAACCTTGTCATCCGATTGACCGGAATATCCTCAGCACGAACCTTTTTAATCTATCTCGGACCCTGCAGGTTCCCCAGGTTGATGGAGTTTCCTTGGCACGGGGGAATTTCTGCAGCAATCATGCTTGGTGTTTTTATTCTTTTCAGGCCTGCAACTTCGGTATATAAACAAAAAATGGCTCCTCTTTTCATGATCCATGTTTTATAACCCATACCTCCAATATGAAGCTATCCGCTCCTCTTCTGGTCAGTTTAGCAGCTTTCTCTCAAGCTGTCACGGCGCTGGTCGCATTCCCTGGCGCTGAAGGTTTTGGCGCCAATGCGATCGGAGGCCGCAAAGGCCAGGTTTACGTCGTTACCAACCTGAATGATTCCGGAACAGGTTCGCTACGCGATGCTGTTTCTGCCACTGATCGCATCGTTGTCTTTGCAGTTGGAGGCGTGATTAAGATCTCCGATCGAATCGTGGTTTCGAAGCGGGTGACTATACTGGGACAGACGGCGCCTGGAGACGGCATCACAGTCTATGGAAATGGATGGTCATTTTCTAATGCGGACGATGCGATTGTGCGATATATCCGGATGTATGTCTACGCTTTCCGCGGTGACCATGTATTAGATTTGCTTACTGACATCTCCAGTCGCATGGGTAAGGGCGGCTCCTCAGGCAAGGACGCCATGGGCATCGCCGAAGGAAATAGGATGATCTTCGACCACGTTTCGGTGTCATGGGGACGCGACGAGACATTCTCCATCAATGGAGATGCTAGCAACATCACCATACAGAACAGCATCATTGCGCAAGGGCTGGAGACGCATTCCTGCGGCGGATTGATTCAGACCGACGGTGGCGTTTCGTTGTTCCGCAACCTGTATATCGATAACAAGACGCGCAATCCCAAGGTCAAGGGCGTGAACGAGTTTACGAACAATGTCGTGTACAACTGGGGCGGTGGCGGAGGATACATCGCTGGAGACTCGGATGGTCAATCCTGTATGTCCCTCTACCCTCTGTGTTGGCACCAGCTAATTATTAGACGCCAATATTATTGGCAATTACTTTATCAGCGGTCCTTCGACGTCAGTGACGGCGTTTACTCGTGGCAATGCAAACTTCCACGGATACGTCGAAAACAACTACTATGACCCTGACAAGGATGGGCAACTGGACGGCTCTGCGCTCGGCGTGTCGTCGTCGAACTACGGCGGCATGGCAATTGTGCCGTCTAAATACAACTATCCAGCGGTGGCATATACCATGAGCCCAGCTGAAGCTGTGACCTACGTGACCAAATGTGAGTTTGCCTCGTCCAGGGTGAGCATCGCTGACTAAATTCAACAGATGCCGGAGCATCCAAGGTTAGAGATAGTGTCGACACGCAATTGATCACGCAAGTACAGTCTTGGGGCACAAAGGGTGCTTTGATCTCGGATGAAGCTACTATGGGAGGACCAGGTAGTCTAAACGGAGGCACTCCTGCAAAGGATACTGATGGGGATGGAATCCCTGATGAAGCGGAGAAGCAGCTGGGAACAGATCCCAACACCAACGATTCTATGAAACTACATAGTAGTGGCTATACATATCTGGAGGTGTGGGCCAACTCGCTGGTTCCGTCCACCTACCATTGACCTGTCATTACTGAGCTCAGTGCATTCGGAGTATATATGCTAAATTTCCCCAATTTTTCCACGATCCTTGCAGAATACGATCACAAGGTCATGTAGATCATCGATGTAACATAGATATTAGCCTAATCATGTCGGTACTGAAACCTTGTATAGGCTCATCGGCTGATCGGAAGAATGCCTCTCGAGCATATAAACCGCAGGATAACTGAGGTATCGAGAGGGTCACCAACACAACGATGCTTTCCTGCTTAGTCTTCCTTTACCTCATCTCCAGGGGAGGTAAGTCACCTCTCTGTCTTCCGTTGCTATTACTGACCATCCAGCTCTGGCTGCCACCTGTCCCAGTCTCCCTTCATCACCCCAGCTGCAGGCCATCAGCACACTCCCCGATCCCTTCTCGTGGTATCCGCTGCAGCAGTCCGGTCGTGTTACCACCCTTTCCGACTGGCAATGCCGCCAGAGCCACATTAGCACCCTCCTCCAGCAGCTCGAACTCGGCACCAAGCCTCCCGCTCCCTCCAGCGTAACCTCCACCTTCAGCCAAAACAAACTAACCATCACCGCCTCCAACGCCGGAAAAACCATCTCCTTCACAGCAACCATCACCTACCCTTCCTCAGGAGCTGGTCCCTACCCAGCAATGATCGCCTACGGAGGGCTGAGCATCCCCCTCCCACCGGGCGTAGCAACCATCACCTTCGACAACAGCCAAATCGCGCAGCAAAACGACCAAAGCAGTCGCGGGAAGGGCCTCTTCTACACCCTGTACGGTGCCAACCACGCCGCCGGCGCAATGATGGCCTGGGCGTGGGCCACATCGCTCATCATCGACCGGCTCGAAGCCACCCCCGCCGCGAGAATCAACACGGCTCGAATCGGGGTGACGGGGTGCTCGCGGAACGGCAAGGGCGCACTAGTCGCTGGGGCATTCGATTCGCGGATTGCACTTACCGTCCCGCAGGAGTCCGGCACGGGGGGTTCAGGATGCTGGCGGCTGGCGGCGGCGTCTGAAGGCGCGCCGCAGAACGTGCAGACGGCGGGGGAGATCGTGCAGGAGAATGTCTGGTTCTCGACTGCGTTCAATACCTACGCGAATAACGTGGACCAACTGCCGTTCGACCATCATATGCTGGCTGGGTTGATTGCTCCGCGCGGTCTGCTGTCCATTGACAATGCGGGGTACCAGTGGCTAGGCCCGTGGTCGTCGCTGGGATGTATGGGGACGGCGAGACTGATTTGGCAGGCGATGGGGGTACCGGATCGGATGGGGTACTCGATGTCGACGAATCATCCACACTGTTCTTTTCCGGATCAGCAGCGGGATGACTTGTTTGCGTTTGTTAATCGGTTCCTCCTGGGGATGGATGTTAATACCACGGTGCAGAAGAATTATGCGGGGATTGCGTTTGATAGCAAGCCGTGGGTGAACTGGCAGGTTCCCACTTTGACCTGATTGTTCGACGATCGAGTCTCAGTTTCTTGTTTTGGTGCTCTTCTATGATGATGTGCTTGGATTTATCGATTGCCTATAGCTTGATCTGTCATCGTTTTCTAGCTAATGATTCTTGTATTCGGTTGCCCTAGCCGGAACTCAGACAGCTTAGCTTTCCTATGACCCCAGACCTGAGGACAGGCCGTAGCTAAGGGGAAGGTAGTTGTAAGTTGTTATAGACTCATGGGGGAGGTCGACATTGTGTAGCTCCCAGCTATGCCAGTCGCTGTTCTGTCTAGATCGACTGGGAAATAATGATACAATGGTCTATACAGCGTAGTGTCTACGTGTTCAATCTATGAACTGCGTAGACCTGCGCGAGCATTTCTCTTCAGATTCCTATCTAAACCCCTTTGAAATCATGACCTGCGGCCAAATATAGCTGGGTCACACAAGTAATGGATCCATTCATTATAGAAGAAGCACTTCCCTGCCAAGTTAAGGTATGGCGCGAGAAGCAGGAGCTAAGCTGGGTTGCAAATAACAAAGTCAACAAAGAAACAGAGGCACGCGTTGAAAGGTGGTGCCAAGAGGATGTATTTTAAATACAGTCAACAGGATGTATACAGTTGCAAGACGAAATGATGGTCTTAATAGTATATATTGTAAAAATATATAGATAATAAGTAGCTAGAGTTATCAATAGACTATAGTAGATAGCTTTATGGTATATCTAGACTTCGTAGTGATAACAGTTTAACTCAGAAAGGGGGATCCACCTGCGCAGATAAGTCAATCTTATTATCCACCCTGAGCTCCTTACAGAAGACCCCTTGGGCTGCTCCCACGGAGTCCCACCTCGGCATGGAGTGTGGCGAAACGTCGATAAAGATGGTAATGTTATAAGCTATAGAGCTCTGAGCCCAGAAGAAATCCCAGAAGCGCTGACTATTTTTCCTGGCTGGATGCGGGAAGGCTCGGAGAGCGATACGAGGGGACTGACAGGAGGAACGTTACAGATATAGAGCAACTGATGAATCCTGGGAAGATCTCATGCCGAAATTTGGAGGATAGGATGGGGCCGTAGATGGGAGGAATGAGTAAAACAAGCTTTGGTGCTTTGATAATAAAGTGGTGGCACAACGCGGTCTAGACATCGATCATCACCATCTAACGCTCTTCGTCTACTGATGCAATAAAACAGGCTATCGAGCGATCAGATCGTTCAATACTCAATTAAGATTGGATATACATCATCGGACCGGTTCCTGTCTGTAGGCAACGGATGAACGCATCAAGAAATCTGCTCCTTACGTCACCATTGCCTCGGCCTGGTCGGTCGAATTTGTCAACAAGTCTAGACGCCGTGTATAAGATAAGCCAGTGTCAAGGATGGCATCCGATTTCTCAAGAGCGCTGAATACTATAAAATGCATCGAGGACTGAGTTTACTTCGGCGGCAATTTGGTATAATTCGCGGGACTCACTCTGGCCTGAACACAGTGCCCTTCGTATCTAGCATCTACTGCAAGAACCACCCTCATCAAGGCTTCCACCACAGCGTCGGAAAAATGTCCAATTTCCACAAATTCAACGGCAATACGGCTGATAAGCCGCCCAAGAATGAAATGGTTTATCTTCCCGGCGTGATGTCGCCCAATCGGAAGTTTGGCGTTTTCCGCAAAGTACTACATACAGGCTTGTACTCCCAGTTTGTTGCTATGGAAGTACCAGTGAACGGAGAGATCGGAGATGAGGTTCGTCTTTGCATTCAACCTTTGATGGCTCGGTGAAAGCTAATGACCTTTAGATTCACACTGTCGACCAAACGCTCATCTTCACACACGGAAAGGGAAAGGCTATCGTTGCTGGAAAGGAGCAGGAGATCAAGGAGGGCGATGTCGTCATCGTTCCCGCAGGTACCCAGCATCAATTTCTTAACATTGGCGATGTCCCCTTGGAAGTGGTGACAATCTATGCGCCTGCCGAGCATTATCCGAGTACTATGCACCAGACCAAAGCAGAAGGAGATGCACAGGAAGAAAAGGGCGAGGATGAGGCCCCGGAATGGAGTCAGCGAAGCAAGGCCGAAAATGAGAAGATGGGGCTGGTGAAGGGGGAGTGAGCTTCTATAGAACTCCTTGAGTATGTGCCGCCCGCAGCCTCGTCTTGTGTCCCAGGCGACAACTGTATTTAATGATGTCTGAGCAATTGTTTATTTTTGGCATATTTCGAATTAATGCATTCTAGGAGTAAAGTTCGCCAAGATATTGTATCCTTGCTCTGGAGAAGCGGCATCTTGGATGGAAAGGATGGAAACCTCATCAAGATTGATAGGATGCAACTAAGATATATTAGTCTGACATCTGCAAGACTGCCAACTGCACTTACATCAAACTTCCAGATGATCAGAGCAGCTGCTCGCTTCAATTCTTGCCAAGTAGCTCGAGCTTTTGCAGAATTTGGCATATTCGGTCGCAGAACCAACAATGCTGCCTCCATCAGTCTCAGTTGCCGTCGGCCCAAGTCGGCCTGTAGCCATCTCTGAGGCCGAAAAGAAGAGACGTCTTCTCCGAAGATGGTATGATTATTACTTAGAGTCTCTGAATGAAACTGAACGGCCGTTCCTTCAGGAAGGTGATGTCCCAGGACTGCTATACCACCCCCAGGAACATCTCTTCGAGGATCGAATCTCATGGCAAGTCGCATCGATTCTTTCATGACAGCATCCAGGAATGGTAGGGTGTGTAATTCCGTCCCTTTCTGAAGAATATCAGACAAAGCCTCCTTGCAAAATGCGATGTCTACCTCGTGCTTGAGTCGAGACATAGCCGTAGGGCACTTGACCAAATGGAGAAACACTGAAACGAATGCGGTAATCATACAGTCCGCTCCTTTCGCAATCAGAGAGGCGTGCGGATCCAAATCTTCACGGGTTCCTGCCTGCAGGAATGGTCTCCTGCCAGTCTCCGGCAAGACTTCGAAGATAGACGCATCGTTCCACCCGGAATAGGTCCCTGTGCAAGAAACCCATGTTAGGCTATTGTTGCGTTTGCGCTTTAGCATAGCAATTGGGCTCTTGAACATAATATGCTCCAGAGACGCTGTAAATCGGCATCTATTCGTAGGGTTTGTCCCGGTACCCATGGCTGCTGCTCGTTCATTGTCAAGGTCGTCCACGAACATGCGTCTAACAATGTCTGTCGCGAAGGTTCGGAACACGGCCAGTTTCGAAGTACGCTGATTTCGAATGGCTCGGAGAAAGTCGAGAACCAGGTTCTCGATTTTATCATGATGGTGAGGTCCGTCGTCGGTCTGTCCGTCTAGGTAAACACGATGATTGCTTTTGAGTCGAGTATTGACAGTCCCTCCTTCTGGTTCATCCACATAGCTATCAAGGAACGGCTTCATAAATCTCAGCTTGTAGTCCATCTACTTGGAGAGGAAGTGATGAATACCTTCGACGTTTGTTGACGGGTGGCGTCCAGCCAGAAAACGGTGGAGGGGTCAGGGACGCTGACTGTCTTCGGCCCTATGCGAACCACCTCGCCATATTTGCGATGAAGACGCTCCAAGCGATAAGCATATCGTGGTGACGATTTAAGACACTCCCGCCAAATATTAGATAGACGCGCAAGCACTGGGCCGGGGATTGAGTTTAGCCGCGTATAGTTCCACAGGATTCCGCCGAACACGCAGAGAATCAATAGTAAAATCGCAAGCACAGCCATTTGCCTGGGACATCTTTCGAAATGGAGCTTGAATCATACCTGTGGGCTTTGTTCTCCTTTGAAGAAATCAGTAGAGAACCGACTTTAGAGTTCGATGAAACAACTCGGCATGACACCACTCCATCTCCTTGTTTAACCGCGATGTCCCGAACCGAGAAAAAGAACCGGGGAGAAGGGCAGTGCTTCATTTTTTGTTTTTCTTTTTGTTTTCCCCAGGCGACCAGTCTCAATCCTTGAAGCCTCGAAGGTCACCAGCAGCACAGGTAAGCCTAGGTACTGCGTAATTGGTCAGCTTTTCCTTTGGGTCTTATCTGATTGTTCAGTGGGTTAAGTCATGTCCATCTCAAGACCCAACTGGATTGGTCGTGCCCCATTCTCCATCGGGCCGACGGCTTATCAGCTCCCATGCTGCGTGACACCACAAGCAGCCATTAGGTTAATCCGGGGAATCTGGAGAAGACATCATTGATTCATGAGAAAAAAAAGTTATCTTCAAGGTCTGCCAAATACGAGCAGGATTTCAGCCTCGAGGTCAGCAGTGTGGGTGTCCAACGAGACAACACTGTTAAAAAAAGCCGATCGGAGAAGGAGCATCGTGGGGTCATGAGACGAGCTTCGGCAAACATCGCATAGTCGTCGTCAACCTTGATTGCATAAATAATCGAATCCTTGAGCTCACTTCCTGGGCTGTTGACGCCCCTGCTGTGAAAGAAAGGACAATCGAACGAGTTCAAGTCTATTGCAAGCCAGTTTATCTGATCTCCCAAAGGCAGGAGACAGTCAGTATAATTATGTTCTATCTTTGACTGCCACAAATACTTCCCAATGGCGCACGGGAAAGCTCGAAGTGGATTGCAGAACCGATCAATAGACAGGTCGGGAAGTACGCGTTCTGTTATAGCGTGCGTGATGATCACCAGCCGTTCTGCAGAGACCTGCTGACGACTATAGCAGATGCAATCGATGTCGGGGCAGAAAGACCCGATGCGCTGGCACACCACCCTATCCCTGTGCTGCATGTGAGGATGCGGGACAGATATGTGTGTATTCTGAAGCTGAGAAACGTGTGTCGGTATCTGAAAGGTGAGCAAAACTACCCGTACTACGCGGACCAGGAGGGGAGCGGAGATATAAAGGAATAATCGTCGGGAAGGTGCAAGGTGCTAATCGCAATGGTACCTCAAACAGCTACCTGCGTCAGCTTCAATCGCAAGCTAGAGCTGCAAGACAAGGGTCGGAACACAGTCTTCCACCTCTGTCATCGCACTCCACTCCAAGCCAGCCCACCCCTTATAGCAACGCGAGCGAGAGCACTCCGCCTAACCGAGATGACTGGTGGTATAATGGAACGGATAATCTTTTCTTAAACCGATCGGGAGAACATCGTACGTCCCATAGGTTGCGTCATCCATGATAGCAGCTAATCACTCTCAGACTATGTTGGCCCTGCTGCGGCGGTCGCGCTAGCCAAGCGACTGCATCCTTCATCATCCAATCTCGCATGGGACGTACGCCCTCTGTACGATGATCCTTCGTCTCTGCACCGTTCCGTCAATCGGGCTCTCCCACAGATGCCACCATTCGAATTCGCCAAGCGATTGTTCTGGGTGCAGTATGCCTATATTGGAACTATTTTTTCCCTTATACAGCCCGAGGACTTCGAAGAACGACTCAATATCGTCTATCATCACCCCCCTGACTTCTCGAACCGGGAGTCATGCCTCGTTTATTGCCAAGTCCTGCTTGTCATTGCCTACGGACTGATGTATTCAGTGAACCAGTGGTCAGGTGACGATGGCCCGCCTGGCTTCAAGTACTTTAAGCATGCCTTGCGTTTTCTGCCAGACATTCATGAGGAAGGCTCGATATTCTTCGTCGAGGTGCTGTGCTATGTCGCTTATTACATGCAGAATCTGAACCGACGGGATGCTGCTTTTCTATACGTAAGCATTCGTTTTTATAATGGCATTGATGGCCCGCTGACATGGTTGTAGATTGGCCTCGCGCTTCGCATGGCTATTTCTTTAGGACTCCATCAGGAGGTATCGCATCCCGATGTGAGTGATGCGGATCGCTATCGACGACGGCGAGCCTGGTGGTCCGTGTATAGTCTTGACAGGTACTGCGCCTTACATCTTCTGGGAGCGGCATGCTGACATGTTGCAGGTTACTTTCTGTCAAGTCTGGGAATCCAATCACTATCCAGGATGAAGATATTGGGACATTATGGCCGATACCTGAAGTATGACTCCTCAAACTTTATTCTTTAAGTTCTTTCGGTTTTCGTCATTCAATCAATGACTCTTTGCTAACCATTGGCAGGGCGGTTCTGCATCAGCTCCGTGGCCGTCCGTCGTTCTTACTCATTACACCCGACTGTCTCGCATTCTAGGCAGAATTGGAGAAGGCAAGCTCCTCAACCTAGGCCGTTCAACAGCAATGCTAACATGCGGTATAGAGATCTACCGCAAGAAGCCCCGATCCGGGTCTAATCTCCTGGCATCCGTACAGAGCATTACAAATGACCTATCTGACTGGCTCCGACAAGTGCCAGATCGCTTACGCATTGATTTTACCACGCTAGACACCCATATCAATCGCGAATCAGTCTCCATATTCCTTCACTTTTACTCATGCATCAACATGACTGCCAGACCCCTAGTGTTCTATGTAATCCAGAGGCGACTGGATGCAGAGACTGGAGGTCAGGCCGCGAATGACTGGAAAGCAGGCTTGTCGCAAAACACAGTTGCCGTCATTGAGAGCTGCATCACCGCAGCTCGAGCCACGACGCTCATCATGGATGCTGCAGCCAGGCACAATCTAGTGGGTACGTTCTCATATCTTCCTTCTCAACCCGAACTTGATGCTCATTGTAAACCGATCAGCAACCTACGGCTACTTGGATGGCGAGTACATCTTCTCGGCCGCTCTACTGCTGGTCATGGTCAATGCAGCCTTTCCGCACAATGAGACCAATGCCCGAACAATGGACATGGCACTGAATCTGTTGCGCAGCATGGCTGATCGAGGGAATACCTACCTCGGGTCTCGTCACTCCTTGCTGCTAGAACTTCAGGCCTCCATTGGATCCAATCAAGTGGCCGAGGAGAGGGTTGATTTCAATGCTCCTGTGACACCTAGGAGCAGTCAGCAGCGTAGTCCTCCTCAAGATATCGGTATAGGACACGATGATCCAAGGGTCGGTCCCTCAGACTGGCCATCCCAGCAGCATATCACGTTCAATCTTGATATCAACGACGACCCGGGATTGTGGGAAGAAGTCCTTGGTCAGATCGATATTGATATGGACACTGACTGGATTGAGAACACGCTGAGAAGGCAGGACTGATTTAATTGTTCTCCAATAAAGACTTTGCGATGTTAGTCATGACTCTTTTTCAAATGTACATATCAAGTCTTGGCATAGGGTCTTCTCTAGTTGTGAGCACAACTCTGGTAAGATGATAAGCCATGGATATTTTAGGCTATATTCGGAGTTCGTGACCAACTCCCATGGGAATTCTCTTCCCTGAGGCCAGCCTAGGTTCTATAAAGATATAAACGTGTTGCATGTTTACTGCACGGTTGCTTAACTCTCATAGGCCCCAAGACCGCACAAATAAGTGGAGATCATTAGTATCATACTAGTACTAACGCAAAATACAGCGCACTGTGCACTGGTTCCTGGCCTATCCTAACTAAACATAGTACTCCGTACTAGTTAGCGTCACTAGGGTGCTTAGTGTTTATAATGATCAACAAACACGAGTCCATACCCACCTGGCTATCCATCAAGAGACTGAGAACTAGTTTAGCCTACTTGCATCCAAGCAACAATTTCTCTGTCTGATGAGAATACTGCTAAGATAGTACCATCATTCGTGTCATTCCTGTACTATCACGCTCATCCTTCTGATCCTTCTAATCCTCGTTTCTGCTGACTGGGGTATTCTCGGTGTAATCCCTAGTGGGCCCATTGACCATGCCTATCACTAACTATCTAGTACTAGTCTTCTAGTTAGTCGGCAGCTTAAGAGCTAGACATGAACATCCTGCGCAACCCGACTGCAGGTACAAAAAGGGGCCCCGTGGCGCGTGGGCCCATGGGCCTTTGTTCCGCAATCCCGTTCAGTACGACTTTGACTTCGGCATTGCATCATGGGCAATACCACCAGTATCGCCGCAGGGCGTGACTGTTTACTATCCGCTGTTGGGGGGAATCATGCTCATGTCGCTTTCCAAGATCAGCTGTTGTACCAGGCTACCGCAGTCGAGCCATACAACTTGAATATCCCGGTCACTCCCGCAGCAGTCACATACCCTCAATCAGCGGAGGAAATAGCTGCGGTGGTACAATGTGCCTCTGAATATGGCTACAAGGTGCAAGCGCGCAGTGGAGGACACAGTTTCGGCAATTATGGTATGTATGACTGGTTACGGTGGTAGCTTGCAGTCTCGGATATACAGTCCGCTAACCGTCTGTTCTAGGCCTCGGAGGAGAAGACGGGGCCATCGTGGTCGAGATGAAGCACTTTAACCAATTCTCCATGGATGAGTCGACCAATATCGCGACCATCGGACCCGGAATCACACTAGGCGACCTCGATACCGCGCTGTACAATGCGGGCTATCGAGCAATGGCGCATGGTATCTGTCCGACCATTCGGACAGGCGGCCACCTGACGATGGGCGGATTGGGTCCGACAGCGCGCCAGTGGGGTCTGGCGCTCGACCACGTCGAGGAAGTCGAGGTCGTGCTAGCAAACTCGAGTATTGTGCGAGCGTCAGATACTCAGAACCAGGATATTTTCTTCGCTGTCAAAGGTGCTGCCGCCAGCTTCGGGATAGTCACGGAGTTCAAAGTGCGCACCGAACAGGCACCTGGCTTGGCTGTCCAATATTCATTTACGTTCAATCTGCAAACCCCTGCCGAGAAAGCAAAGCTCGTCAAGGACTGGCAGGCATTCATCGCTCAGGAAGACCTCACCTGGAAGTTCTACTCCAACATGAACATTTTCGACGGTCAGATCATTCTCGAAGGTATTTACTTTGGTTCGAAAGCGGAGTACGACGCGCTGGGCCTGGAGAAAAGGTTTCCGACAAGCGAGCCGGGCACCGTGCTAGTTCTGACGGATTGGTTGGGAATGGTCGGTCACGGATTGGAAGATGTCATTCTAAGACTGGTCGGAAACACGCCGACCTGGTTCTATGCCAAGTCCCTAGGATTTACACCTCGTGCACTGATTCCCGATTCCGCAATTGACGACTTCTTCAATTATATCCACAAGAACAACCCCGGAACGGTGTCCTGGTTTGTTACCCTCAGCCTGGAGGGTGGAGCTATCAACAAGGTGCCTGAAGATGCCACAGCATATGGCCACCGCGATGTGCTTTTCTGGGTCCAAATCTTCATGATTAACCCGCTTGGTCCAGTCTCGCAAACCACATATGGTTTCGCAGATGGTCTGTACGATGTTCTGGCTAAGGCAGTACCAGAGAGTGCGGGTCATGCATACCTCGGATGTCCCGACCCCAGGATGCCCAACGCCCAGCAGGCGTACTGGCGTAGCAACCTTCCAAGATTGGAAGAGCTGAAGGGTGAATTGGATCCAAAAGACGTCTTCCACAATCCACAGGGCGTTATGGTTGTCTCCTAATATAGCACAGGTTGCATTTTTGTAAAGTGTTATGCTTCATGCCAGTGTAGGCTCCAGTTGACGGTGCTCCACTTGCTTGGATATCTCCTTTGCGAAAGGTAAGCGCCGGTTGCTACCATCAGCTGGGCAAAAGACCTACTCCAGCTTCCATATATGTATATACATATCTTCTATCCCTCTCTTACAGCTCGTCTATCCTTCCCACTAAGTCTTGGGTAGCCACTAATCATCCTAATTAGAAATATAAATACTTAAATAAGTTAATAACTTAGGTACTCTTATAGTTATAAACTAGAGATATATATTGGCTATTCGCTAGATTACCACACCAGGCATTCCATGTATCTTTACATACAAACTCCATATAAGACATCATCTGAGCATTGATTCCACACCGCAAGTCTGTGCAAGACGCAGCCTTCAGCAGGACAATAGGACTTCTCCTGTATATCACTGGTATCACCTTAATCTCACTCATCACCATCGTCTTCAACATTCTTCTATCGCAATGACCGGCCGCATCGGACCGCTGCTCCCGACGCGCCGACCATCGGGCCGACACGTGATCTGGTCGAATGCGCCCGCAACGCCGGCACGGAGAATGCAGCGCGAATGATGGGGCCAAGTAGGCGGAGAACCAGTCAGATCGGCGCTGGACTTGCCAGTGATGTGATTTCGTTATCAGTGATGGTCTCTTTCGGCCCTTTAAAGTCGGAGAGCGAACGAGCTTAGTGTTTGCCAGAATCTGGGGTGGCATATTATAAATCGGTGATACCCCTCGTTCACATAGCATACTATACTTCTTTCCCCCCTCCATCCTCTCCAAGTTCTTACATCATCTCCGCACACATACATAAACAAGATGGAGGAAGAATCAGGGAAGATCACTATTTCAATCGACCGCGGTGGTACATTCACCGATGTCCATGCCATCGTACCTGGTCGTCCAGATATCATTCTTAAGTTGCTTTCGGTTGACCCCGGTCACTATGAGGATGCCCCCACGGAAGGTGTCCGTCAGATCCTCGAGCTTGTAACTGGCGAGCCGCATCCTCGGGGACAGCCATTGAAGCTAGACCGCATCGGCAGTTTGCGGATGGGGACGACAGTTGCTACAAATGCCTTACTCGAAAGGAAAGGTGCGCGATCTGTGCTCTTCACAACGAAAGGTTTCCGAGATCTCTTGAAGATCGGCGATCAATCGCGTCCCAATATCTTTGACTTGACGATGGCCAGGCCTGGTGTCTTGCCAGAAGGTGTGGTGGAGGTTAATGAGCGTGTTGTGCCCTGCCATCCGTCTGCTGACAAGGACTGCTTCCCCGGCGCCCGCATTGTCGAAGGTGTTACCGGCGAGAAGTTTCGCGTGGTCCAAGAGCTGGATCTCGAGGCCGTTCGAGAGGAGCTTCAGAGACTGAAAGAGCAGGGGTATCAGTCATTGTCGGTGGCGCTTGTTCATTCATACGCATATCCAGAGCATGAGCGCCTGATCGGCGAGCTGGCTGAGAGCATGGGCTTCTCCGTTACACTGTCTTCCAAGTTACAACCCATGATCAAGGTCGTGCCTCGAGGGATGTCGGCCGCAGCCGATGCCTACCTCACCCCAGTCATCAAAACATACATTGATTCCATCTCTGCCGCCTTCGAAGGGGGTCTGGAACAACAGCGCGAGTGTCGATTCGAATTTATGCAATCTGACGGTGGCCTGGTTGACTTTCGCCGCTTCAGCGGGCTGAAGGCGATTCTGTCTGGTCCGGCTGCTGGCGTGGTCGGTTTCGCAGCCACCAGCTATGATCCTACGGAGAAGATTCCCGTCATTGGTTTCGACATGGGTGGCACATCCACAGACGTTTCGCGCTTCGCCGGCCATCTGGAGCATGTGTTCGGATCCAAAGTCGCTGGCGTTCTGATCCAATCCCCTCAACTCGACATCAACACCGTGGCAGCCGGTGGAGGCTCCATCCTCACCTGGCGGAACGGTCTGTTCTACGTCGGTCCTGAATCTGCTTCGGCTCACCCTGGTCCGGCTTGTTACCGCAAGGGTGGTCCTCTGACCGTGACGGATGCCAATCTGTTCCTTGGCCGCCTGCTGCCGGAGTACTTCCCACACATCTTTGGTCCGAACGAGGACCAGCCACTTGACCTGGAAGCCACTACGAAGCTGTTCAACGAACTGACAGACAAGATCAACACTGAAAGGAGAGAAAAGGGTCAGCCAGAGTACACGGCGGAAGAGATCGCCTTGGGTTTCTTGAAGGTGGCGGACGAGTCCATGGCTCGCCCAATTCGCAACCTGACCGAGGCTCGTGGTTTTGAAACTGCTTCCCATCATCTGGCTTGCTTTGGTGGTGCTGGTGGCCAGCACGCCTGCTCCGTTGCCGCCTCCCTTGGAATCTCCCGCATCATCATCCACAAATACTCCTCCGTCCTATCCGCCTACGGTCTGGCCTTGGCTGAAGTCGTCAAGGAGTCTCAGGAGCCGGTCTCTGCTGACTACCACGCCTCGCAGTCGACGCTGCAGAAACGCTTTGACGCCATGACCAAAGCTGCTACCGAGGAGATGGTGACACAAGGCTTCCGTGCCGATCAGGTCCATCATGAACTGTACCTCAACATGCGGTATGAAGGGTCGGACACCAGCCTGATGATCTTGAAGCCGGAGGAGGACTCTGGTTTCCTCGATCAGTTCCGAGAGCGTCATCGCCGAGAGTTCGGCTTCAACTCGGAGAGAGCAGTCCTCGTCGATGACATCCGCGTGCGTACGACCGCCTCTTCCAAAGTGCGGACGGAAAAGAGCCCACTAGTCCAGCTGAAGGAGGCATCTCTGAAAGACGTCAGTCGCCCGCCTGATAATGTCACCAAGGCATACTTTGATGGCCATTCTAGCCGCATTGATACTCCCGTTTATCTGCTCGATAAGCTCGAGAAGAGCACCCGTGTACATGGACCTGCCATCATCATCGACAAGACTCAGACCATTGTTGTCGTACCCAGCGCTGTTGCAAGCATTTTGGAGACGTGCGTCGTAATTGATCTCAAAGACACCAAGACCGATGCATCTGCGGCCAGCGATGAGTCATCTAACATCGATCCCATCCGGCTCAGCATCTTCGGCCATCGATTCATGTCTATCGCCGAGCAGATGGGCCGGACGCTCCAGAAGACCTCGGTATCGACCAACATCAAGGAGCGTCTGGACTTTTCCTGCGCTCTGTTTTCTCCTGATGGGGGGCTGGTCGCTAATGCACCTCATGTTCCTGTTCATCTCGGCTCGATGCAGTTTGCTGTCCGGTATCAGCACCAGAAGTGGTTAGGGAATCTGAAAGACGGCGACGTCCTCGTTGCCAACCACCCAAGCTGTGGTGGAACTCACTTGCCGGATATCACGGTACGCTACTTTTATTCCATCGCTATTTAATGTACTGACATTCCCAGGTTATTACGCCCGTCTTTGACCGCCCCGGTGGCACCGAGATCATGTTCTACGTGGCGTCTCGTGGCCATCACGCGGACATTGGAGGCATCCTTCCTGGATCGATGCCTCCCAAATCCACCGAGCTGTGGCAAGAAGGAGCAGCGATCGAGGGCGACAAGATCGTCAGCAACGGCGTCTTCGACGAAAAACGCATCATGGAACTTCTGGTTGACGGACCCGCTCAGTACGAAGGATGCTCGGGTGCACGATGCGTCAGCGACAACATCTCCGATCTGAAAGCGCAGATCGCCGCCAACGCGCGCGGTATCTCTCTGATCCAGGCTCTCTTCGCCGAGTACGGCGTCGAGACCGTCCAGAAGTACATGTACGCCATCCAGCACACGGCCGAGCGGGCCGTCCGCGACCTCCTCAAGGGACTCCACAAGAAGTTCGAGGGCCAACCCCTGGAAGCAGTCGACTACATGGACGATGGCACCCCCATCAAGCTGAAGGTCACCATCGATGGCTCGGACGGCTCCGCCGTCTTCGACTTCGACGGCACCGGCCCGGAGGTCTACGGCGGCTGGAACGCCCCGATCGCCATCACCCACTCGGCGATTATCTATTGCCTGCGGTGCATGATCAACGCCGACGTGCCCCTCAACCAAGGCTGCCTGGCGCCGATCGACATCCACGTCCCATCACCCAGCATCCTCTCCCCGACCAAGACCGCCGCCGTCGTCGGCGGCAACGTCGTGACCTCGCAGCGCATCACCGACGTCGTGCTCAAGGCGTTCCGCGCCTGCGCCGCCTCACAGGGCTGCTGCAACAACCTCACATTCGGCACGAACGCGCGCACCGACCCGCACACCGGCGAGACACTCCCAGGCTTCGGCTACTACGAAACCATCGCGGGAGGCAGCGGCGCGGGGCCAACCTGGGACGGCGAGTCCGGCGTACACGTGCACATGACCAACACGCGCATCACGGACCCGGAGATCCTGGAGAAGCGGTACCCGACGCTGCTGAGGCAGTTTAGCCTGCGGCCGGGATCGGGCGGCAAGGGTCTGCATCCTGGCGGGGACGGCGTGATTCGCGAGATTGAGTTCCTCGCGCCGATGCAGTGCTCGATCCTCTCGGAGCGGCGGGTGCATCGTCCGTACGGACTGGAGGGCGGCGAGGATGCGCAGCCGGGAATGAATCTGTGGGTTACCATGGATAAAGAGACTGGGGTGGAGCGCCAGGTGAATGTTGGCGGGAAGAATACCGTGTCTGTGAGCACCCATGACCGATTTGTAATTATGACTGCTGGTGGTGGTGGATGGGGGGCTGCCCAAGCATGAGCATGAGCATGAGCATTTGCATTTATTGTATATGGCGCAGGTACTGTTATATTGTTTACGACGAATATAAGAAATGTATGATTTCAATTGAGGCTATTCGTCTATTCCTTATCCATCTAATGCAGGCTATTTATCAGAGAATCTCCATCCACAAACGATGGAACTCCTGCTTAGACCGACAGTGGTAGTATCACGTCGACAAGGGTGTTGCTAGGGTGTATCGGTCCGACAGCCACAACACCCGAAGGATCATGAAGCAGTGTCAAAGCACGACGTGATCAGGTGGTTTAATGGACTGAAAGGAACGTGCTCAATGCTCCTCGTGTCAAAGGACCCAGCACTAGTTCAGTTTTGAAACAATAATAATAGTAGCTAGCCTCGGAGAGATCTGAGCTCAGAATTGTCGCTAAGGATTCCTCGCATGAGCCTAAACAAGGATGCTGCAAGGCGTTTTGTAAGTGCCGAATACGGAGTACTACTTTAGTGGAAGCATGTTGCGACATGTGAAGGAGTTGGATCAAATATTTACAGCCCCTGGTCTCTCATCCAGTGATCAACTGGACGACTCGGTTGGTGCCTGAGGCATCACAAAGGATCTAGTGTTACTGAACACCAGTCGTACAATATGAATCTTCGTTGGATCTGCTTCACTTCATTGAGAGGAAGTAGAACATACACCTTAGATAGATAGTCTACCTCTCTAATATTCAGACATCTTGACAAGTCACAGAAACTCAGTTCTCCTCTCTTCAGAATCCTACTCCTGAAATCGGCGATTCCATTCCTGTTTTACATAAGCAGAATCACATGTTTGTGATTGTGATGGCTTATGGCTTACGGCTTATGGTTACTCCCGGAGATGGCACCTTTTCTGCAAGAAGATCCCATCCTGTCTGAGCGTCTGCCTGTGACCTGTCATGCAAAATGACACAAATCAGTCAGAAGAATTATTGATTAATTAACATTAGTCTGTTTCTGATAAAGCTGGGGTAAGGTAAAAAAAAATGGAAAAAGAAAAAGACTGATTTCCACGATATCTGCTATATCGACTAGGTACAGGGTACTAGTCACCTTATGGATGATGGCCAGATAAACTAATACTTTTCCTCGTGCTATAGCTATATCCTCATGATCATGTTGTCTTGCATCTGCAACAAAAAACAAAAGCAATGCTCTGATCTGATGGCTTGACCAGGCATCACCGGTCACATTTACCCCGCCGGACCTTCACAACGAACAACTGGAGAGCTTCCCCCTCCCTTGACTGCTCCTTTTGACAACCAGAAGAACTGCCTTTCTCTGTTTTTTCCTTTTCGTCATCCGCCTTTTTGTTACCTGAAAGCTCCCTTAAACGTCTTGCCTGCCATGGGGAAACTCCCCGCAGCCATCGTTATAGCCAGGTATGGTCGAAGTTCATGAGCTTCTGAGGTAGCAACGTTTGGCTGACAGATTGATCTCAGGCATGGCGCTCGACTAGATGCTGCCGACAAAAATTGGCACCTCACCTCTCCGACTCCCTATGATCCTCCCCTTTCCTATGGCGGATGGCTCCAGTCCCGCGCGCTCGGAGCTCGAATCATCAACCTACTGCAATCCTTCGACGACCATCCCCCCGTCTCGTCCATCGTACCATCAGACGAGCCGAATTTCCCATCATCGCTCCCGAATCCCAAAAAGAAGCGCAGATTCATAATTCATACTTCTCCATATCTTCGTTGCGTGCAGACGGCCATCGCTGTCAGCTCGGGGATCAGCCAGCACTATACGGACAGCGAGATTGTTCACCCCGCCGTCGCTTCCAACTCCACCCAGGTCAATGGTGCAGACTCACGAAGAGAGTCTATCTCGAGTCCGATGACCTCTGCCCCTGCGATGCCTGGTTCCCACGATCATCGGTGTCTCCTGCGCGTGGACGCATTTCTTGGGGAGTGGTTGAGTCCAGACTACTTTGACCAGATCACCCCTCCCCCGAAGTCGGAAAGGCTCGTGGCTGCGGCCAAAGCTGAATTACTTCGGCGCGGGGATGACGTCGTTCCCGAAGCGGACACGGCCAACAAGCCGTCGACAGGCAACTTCCCTGGGGGCTGGGGTGGTTTCACAAACCCTGACACAACTCGCGTGGATGGAACGGTAAGCAGTGTTGGCCCTTCCTCGGGTGTTACCCATACTCCGGGCCAGCGCACCCGTGCAGGGAGCTATGACAGTCTCAAGTCCGCCGAAACCCCTAACGCTAGAAGAATCCTCGGCAAAATCAACACTGATCTTCCACCGATTCCAGACGGCGCATACATGCCTCCCACGCCGAGCTACGCCATCTCGCCCTCGGACCCGATCCCTGTAGGATATGTCACGCACGCGCGCAACGCCTGTGTGAAGATTGACTACCAGTGGGACAGCATGCGTGAGCCCCAGAACTGGGGCAATGGAGGGGAGTACGGCGAAGAGTGGAGTGCCATGCATTCGCGCTTCCGTGCTGGCTTTGAGCGAATGCTTGCCTGGTACCGCGACAACGAGCAAGGTGCCGGGACTGGCCGACCGCGGCGACATTCGCAACAGCCTGGAATTCACGGGGATCTACACCAGCCAGCTGACGACGACGATGCGACCGACATTATTCTCATCGTGATTACTCACGGGGCAGGATGCAATGCCCTAGTTGGGGCTCTGACTGGAGAGCCCGTGCTGTTGGATTTCAAAACAGCATCCCTTACCCTGTCCGTCCGCAAGGACAATACGGACGAACAAAACGAGGCAGACACTGCTCGGGAGCGATTTTTGTCCCCTGGACCGGTAGAAGAGGCTCCACTCACGAAAGAGTACAGCTTACGACTTGTGGCCTCGACTGATCATCTACGCCCTACCGTGAATCCAATCCCATCCACCTCCAGCTTGCCCTCACCAAGCAGCGCGGTCACTCCCTCGATGTCCGCTTATCGTCATCGGCCTGCGTTGCGCCCCTCGCTTTCTCAGGGACAATTCATGATCGGCCCATCCCCGAATTCGGGTGTTGGATCACGTTCGTGGTCCCTTTTGCGCCCCTCTACCGCACCAAAGGGCTCCACTGGTCTATGGGGCTCCGCCTCTGTTATACACGAATCGGCCGACGATATTTTACCTAACTTTGGCGACCGGAGATCGACTTCGTCTGATGCCGTCGGTCCAGGTCAGGCAAAGGGTTCTGCATCAAAGCCTGAGGAGCCAGCCGCGTGGTCCAACCTGCCTCAAAGAACCTTTTCCCAACGCGGTCTCTGGGGTAGCACACCGGTATCCAAGGACCGGGAAGCTGCTACCAGAAGACGTTGGACGGTGACTGAAAGAAGGATATAGTCGGCTTTGTTTCCACTCTTATTTTGGTTCTACTTTTCTTACTTTGAATTTTTATCAGGATACCTTGGGATGTTGGTTTGTCACTATTTATGTGTTATTTGATTTGTATAAGGCGAGGCGTTCAGGGATCGCGGTCTACAACTGCATGAGACTCTCCTGAAACATGACATAAGTCATGTAATACTCCCCATTCACAATGCTGTACAAAAGTGATGGCCATCACCACTTCCATCAATTGCCATAGTCAGCCTTTTCTCACTACAATATATTTGACTCGCTTCTCGGACTCTAAATCATCTTCGTGTAGTACGTCATTTGTTTACTCCGCCGATTGCACTATGGAGTTTCCACTGACGAACCCCGTTGATCCCCGCGCGGATCCACCTGTTGTAATTGGTGGTGGCAAGCTAGTTCTGGAGGTGCCTTGCAGCCGTGATGCCTCAGGCAGCACTTGCTGATCCCCGTGTTGCCTTTGAGCTCATTCAGCTAGCTGTCTGATCCTCTTTCACTCTTCTCCCGCCTCTCCTTCTTGACATTACTATATCCTATAAATGATGACTCCAGTCGAACTAGATGGCCTCACCATCACACATTCCTCCAACAGAACAGGCCCGCCTGACTTGCGTCTGATTCACTACAACGATGTCTACCACGTGGAGTACGCTTGACCCCTCACCGACATGCCTTCTCGATGAATGCTGACCATGTCCCAGAGCTGGTTCCGCTGAACCCGTTGGCGGTGTCTCCCGTTTCCAATCTGTGATCAACTACTATCGTTCGCACCCGCGATTTACCGACCTTCCCGACGTCCTGACCTTCTTCTCCGGCGATGCCTTTAACCCCAGTCTCGAGAGCACAGTCACCAAAGGGCGACATATGGTACCGTTCCTGAACAAAGCAGGGACGGATGTAGCTTGTGTTGGGGTATGTGAGCGTTGCACAAAGGCTTGATTATGACCAGGAATGTGGCTAACACGCTATGGGGTGGACAGAATCACGATCTCGATTTCGGTGTCGCACAGTTTCGTCATCTGCGTAGCCAGTGCAGGTTTTCCTGGCTGCTGGCCAATGTTCTAGACCCGGCACTGGGTTCAGACGTCTCGATCGCCAATTGCGAGAAGATGGTTATGTTGACATCGTCGAACGGACTCAAGGTTGGCGTTATTGGGCTGGGAGAGCGAGAATGGTAGGCTATTGAACGATACTATGGTACTATGGTATCAGGCGATGAATTGACAATCTTAAGGCTAGGAACCATCAACTCCCTCCCTCCGGACCTGATCTATAAATCCGCCTCACAAACCGCGTTAGAGCTTGCACCGAAACTGCGCCAGCAGGGCGCGGATATTATCGTAGCCGTTACCCACCAGCGAGAACCGAACGACTATAAACTGGCCCAGAACCTTCCCCCCGGCACGATAGACCTCATCTTAGGAGGCCATGATCATTTCTACGGACATGCGGTGATCAACAACACGCATATCTTGCGATCCGGCACCGATTTCAAACAGCTGAGCTATATCGAGGCGTGGCGTAAGACTGACGGACCGGGATGGGACTTCAACATCGTCCGTCGCGATATAGTTCGAACGATTCCCGAAGATCCCGCCACCGTTGCCCTGGTCGGTCGGTTGACCTCCAGTCTCAAGGCGAAGCTGGAAAAGCCGGTTGGATACACTGTCCGTCCGCTCGACGGCCGTTTCTCCACGGTTCGTCAGAAAGAGTCCAATCTCGGCAACTTTGTCTGTGATCTCATGCGATTCTACTATGACGCTGACTGCGCTATGATGGCCGGCGGGACGATCCGCGGTGACCAGATCTACCCACCCGGTCTCCTACGCCTCAAGGATCTGCTAAACTGCTTCCCCTTCGAGGACCCGGTGGTCTTGCTCCGCATCAAGGGCTCAGCACTTATGGACGCCTTAGAAAACGGAGTGAGCCAGCTGCCCGCCCTCGAAGGACGCTTCCCACAGGTATCGAACATCTCCTTTAGCTACAACCCGTCCGCACCCCCTGGCTCGCGCCTCAACTGGGCCAAAGTAGGCGGACAACCGATCGAGTTCGAACGGAGCTACGTCCTCGCGACGAGGGGCTACATGGCCCGCGGAAAGGACGGGTTCACATCCCTCCTCGTGCAGTCCGCCGGAGGCGAGGTGGAAGAGATCGTCGACGAAGAGAACGGCGTGATGATCAGCACCATCCTCCGGCAGTACTTCCTCAGCCTCCGGATCCTGGGCAAGTGGCAGCGCTGGAGCAAGAGTCTATCACGGCACTGGGCAAAAGTCCACCAGAACCTCCACTGCGAGGGCTGGCTGAAACCCGCCTCCGCGCAACCCTCCCCCGTCTCCGAGAAGGTGCCCAGCCGGCCTTTCTTCTCGCGACCGAATCTCAAACGCACAAAGCACTATTACTACGGCCGGTTCACCGAGATCGAAGCAAACGGGACTGCCAAAGGCCGCGAGGACGAGGAGGGCACGAGCATGGACTCGGACTCGGATTCGGACCCGGAGATCTTGACCTCCCCGCAGCCGACCACCAACTACGTCACTCTGCCCGCCCGCTCTGCCGCGGAGGAAGAACAACGGATGCGGCTTGCGCGCCGGGCGGTCCGGAAATGGATGCGCGCTGCGGGGTTCGAGCCCACGACGCTCAACACGGCCGATGATGCTCAGGGGTTCACGCCGGCGTGGACCCCCGGCATTGCGCCCAGACTCGAGGGGCGCATTGTTATCGAGAAGTAGTGCCAACTCGTAGTTGGATACATGAGTTGTAGTCGGATTGTTTGGGAGCTCTGCGAGCAATGCTTACTTCTTGATCTAAGCACAATAGAGTACGACTTACGATAAATGACCAATGGATGATATACTTGGTATTGGCACTTGTTCATTTACATTATATCCATTCCAAACCCCCATTGCCGGTGCCTGAACGATCATCACTTGACAACATGGAACATAGCAACACTGCTCAATGACTCGAAGACTTACTTTTGCTTCGTCTTGAGCAGATAATCCCCTCCCCTCCAGGCTTTGTAGACACCATACAACCCACTCACAGGCCAGAGGTTCCACACAATATCTCGGATAGATCCCCAGCCCATACTGCCAGTACCATCCTCAGACGCCGCAAGTCTAAACCGAACCTTTTGGTACAGATCAGGCAGATAAGACGCATGATATCTCTCCCTCAGCTGGTCGTATTTCCTCTTATCGTATATAGACCAGAATTCGTCTTCGGTGTAGTACGCATGCGCATATAACCATTTCTTTCCATCGAGTTCGCGCACTTTGCCTTCCAGTCGGCGATTCTGTGCGATGAACTCGGCAGTGTTGCTGTGGAAGGGAGACGGCGCCCACAGACCAAAGTTCATGAGGTACCCGTCGTCCTCCGGATTGGTAGATGGTAGGGCCGCATTGGTCGAATCAGTACGTGACATCAGCCCTTCTGAATGCCGCAGAGGGCACAGCCAGATCGGGTATGCGCCAAAGTTCTGTTTCTGGTCCAGCCAGTCGAGGAACTCGGTTGTCCCCGTGTATGGTACCGCCACGTCTTGGATGATGTACCGCTTCGAGTGTCCGCTCTCGTGGAGAGCGTGGTACATCACCCGCGTGTGCATGAAATAGTCCAGAATGTAGCGTGTGATACGGTTGAATGGAACTAGGAAGTACGAATAGGCGTACCGGGCAACCCAGAACCCGCCCCGGTCATAGCGGAAAAGGTAGTCGGTCAACGGGATGTAGTCTGGGCTTCTTGAAGATGAGTTGGCACGTTTCTGTGCATGAAGATAAAACCACGGATCCCGAGCGCCGGTGAAGCGTTGTGGTTTGATGTTTGCAGGCAGAGAATCGGTCAATCGTCCTGTGCAAACGACGATGTGATCCCTGGCGAAGACGATCCCGTCGAGGTAATCGATCTGTTGATCTGCAGCCGCGGTGCGGAAGACGTCCATGGCATGAGCCATGCACGAGGTGGACTGGTACTTCAGCTCGACATAAGGTTTAGCCTGTTGACACTGTACCTCAAGCAACGTGACGACACCTAGAGTGCCGAATGCCGACGCAGCACCCCAGAAGAGATCGGGATCGGAGGTCTTCGAGGCAATCCGTACCTCACCGTTTGGCAGGACTATTTCAATCCAATTTACAGTGGCATCAAAGAAACCGTGTCGAAAAGAGCTGCTTTCGCCGGATGTGCCGGAAAACCCTCCTCCGGCCGTGATACCAGGAAACTCCATTACAACAAGAGGGACCAGGCCAGCAGCCAGAGTGGCCTGGACGAGGTGGTCCATCGGGACATTGGGTTCGACCAGCACTGTTTGAGCTTCGCAATCGGTGCGCATAACATGATTTAGATGTGCTGTGTTGATGGTATTGTTGTGATCATGCTCAGACTGCCGTGTACTATTCGTTGAGCCATGATAGATGCGAAAAGGTTGTTGGCGACTGTGGAATTTTCTGACCTGACCTGCAATGGTCGCTACGGTCTTGTTGTGATCGTCCATGTTGTGATGACCAGGGGCTTTGCGGGAATCGGGGAGAGCGGGTTGTGACGTAGAGGAATAGTACCGTGTCCTAGCTTGTACCCACACCAACTAGGCTACCGAATTACTCCGTAGTGGCTCGACTAACGCAGGGTAGGTCGGCAACAGTCGCATTCCGCGGCCTACCGGTTGTCTCAAACATTGCGAGTTTCATAAGATATAATGATCTTGGAATGCAGGCGCAACGCACATGCGATCATTTGAACCTTCCGCCAGATGCTATCACGCCGACCGTGCACCCTGTGCTCTGCAGCAATTTTCGCCGTGCTCATTGCTAGGTGTTCCTGGGAGCCATCCTTATCAGAGGATCACTGAACTCCAACTGGGCGCGCACCAGACAAGTTCACGACTCTTCCACCGCCGCCGGCAGCAGCAGCAGCAGCAAACTGAGATGCCATCGGTGACGGGGGCTGCACCCATCCAGGCACAGTATCATCTTCTCCTTCCCGTGCAGAGATTGTTTGCCAAACGTTTGGAAAGCCAGTAGGCAAGGCACCACGAAGTCGTGCACCAGGAATCGCAAACCGAGGGTTCCTGTGCGTAAGGTATCCGCGCATGAGACCTTGAGTCAGGAGCGATGCAAGAATGGACTCGAGCTCGCGCATCATAGGTGTTGGCTTTTCGTGTCCTTGATCTAGATGGTGAGCGTACGGATCTAGCTCAAATTGACTGTACTCTGCATCTATTTCGCCATCCGTCAAGGCGCCCGTCGGATTGTCTTGCCATCGGCCCAGAGCATCAAAGTATCCGTCTGGAGCAAGATAATCCCCATACTTGGATTGCAAGGTAGCGGCAGACTCCAGCTCACCGGCATCCACGCCACTCACTCCAGTGAAGTCCGGATCCAATACCTTAAAGACGATCTGCGACCCGGCGCTATTGCTAGCAGCCTTTGCGTCCTGCGCTCTGCTGGGCTGTATAACTCCGATAGCTCCGAGGGATGCCTGAGTATGTTGCGATTGCAGCCATCGCACAGCCGTTTCCAGTTTGCTCAAGTAAAGATAGGGCGGCGGTCCGCGCTGGGATTGCCCTTGAGGATCCCCATGGAAGCCGGCATGAATAAACACCTTACGCGCTAATGACCGCCAAACTAAAATCTCACATCGATTCCGCAAGGGAAGCAAGATGCCTCGCTTTGCATACCATTCAGTCGTCGGCGAGTCCACTGCCAGGTGCTCTCGGAAGGCAATGTAGTCCCCACGAACGATCAATTGGCAAATTGGGATGAATCGCTCGGCGAGTCCTTCGCATTCTGGTCTTTGCAAGAGTTGCAATGAAGGAAAGCGGCCCATGATGATGTTGCATGGGATAAGGTACGTGAGAATCATACGTTTCTGACCGACAGCCTGGCGGTGACACTGGTCATAGGCAGCTTGCAGCGCAATCTGCGCCGGATAGAAGAGGTTGTTGGAGAACAAATATCGTCCGAGGTAGTAGAGATAAGTGACTCGCTGAGAAGCCGGGAAGTACTTCAGAGGCGGGGACTGGGCACTGATGCTGGCGAACATTTGTTCCGCGTTTCGCAGCTTGCCGCACTGTATGGTTGTTTCAGTCGATACGTAATTGATAACGATGAACTGTATGCCGGGGATGAATGCATACCTGAAAGAGTAGTTTCAAGCACAGATTGGCCATAAGATATATGCCCACTCGCTTGCCTTCAGGCTTTCCATGAATCCCTGGAGTGCCGCTACGATCGGTAAGGCACTTGATGAAGGCTTCACGGACGACATTTGCAGACCGCTCCACGAGGGTGACTTTCTCAACGCTCTCTTCCTGGTTCGAACTACCCTCCTGCCTCAACAAGTGTGCAATCAAATCCGGCCGACGGTCCAGGCCCATTGCTAACTTTGCAAGGACTTTGGACAAATAGAGGACGGTCGGTAGCACTATCACACCCATCTGACTGTCGCCGAGAGCTATGACGCATTGGCTGTTTGGTTCAAAAAGGTACAAATCAGTCACCGCGTCGCGAAAGCGGAAATATCGGTCAGAATCTCGCTGCTGATCGAGATCGAGACAAGAAAATCGTGGAGGCGGGAAATACACGGCGGCGACTTACTTGAGGAGTCCCTTGAGTAGGTTATAAGTCTCGAGGAGGTTGTCGACGTTGACATCGCGAAGGAAGCTGAAATATAGCTTCATGAAAGTAGGGAAGGCCGCCCACGAGCTAGCTCCTTTCGTGCGCGGCACAACCTCTTCGCATCGTCGCAACAGGTTTCCTTCCTTTGGCGATCCGCTGGGGTATTGTTGTCGCAGCTCGTCCACCATCTGTCGGTACACGTCGGGAAGAGGAGGTTCGATCTGCAAGAAATCCTGAAGCTTGGCTCCATCGCGCTCTTTCACAAGATCAGCAATTCCTGCTAGGAAGCGATCCAATACAGGAGTGCCCTGGCCCGTCATAGTTGGTAGTCGCGAGAAGCAGCAATAGGAGGAATAGTTTACGTCGGAAACGTGGTGGATAGATTCAAGTTGTTGGCGGTCATGGGAGCTCAGCGGTCGTACGAACTGTGAGGTGAGTAGATAATTATCGGTAAGAATGCATTGTTCTCACTATAGAGAGAGAGATTGAGATTGTAAGCGGCGCAAAGAATGCGGTTGAGCGTATCTTGGGTGGACAGAGAGACTTGACAACCGCAAAAGAAGCGGAAGAAGCTGCGGAGTTTAAGCTCTTTTGTGGCGGGCGGAAGAGACAAGTGACTGACCGCAGGCCAATAATCCCTTTTGTGGTTAGCTCTACTCTTTGTTTTGGGAAACGACACGACACCACGTTGTCTAGTGACATCTGCTACACCTATCTAGATAATTGTCATCTTGCTCATCACTTCGGAGGCTGAAGATGGAGATTATTCAATTCGCTATATACAACGTGACGAAGTCCAACAGCCTTAATCACATCCATGATAGGCTAATCCTTGAAGGAGATTGGAGAAACCAGCCTCCACACAATATATATTTTGGAAATCATGCAAGATCTTGTCTCCGAGCTACAATTCCACATCATATGATGGAACCGATGCTCGCTGACACGGTACTTTATCCTATATATTTTGAGTGGCTTAAAGGCTCTATGGATGTATTCGTGTGGAGAATAGAGGAATGTACCTTAGGGGAAGCTTAAACTAAATATGCCTGCCAATCACCTCACAGTGTCTGCGCTAGATCCTGGAAATCAACCCGGAGATACAAAAGGACTATGGCGCTAGGAGGCTAGCTACCCTACGGAATGATTATAACCTACAAAGAGAGCATTGGAGTCTCGACCACATACACAACGGTCTGATCACATGTGTCTCCCCTGGGCAATACTTATGAGATATAGGTATCATGTTTGATGCCTGCTCTTTCGAAGCGAGGCTCGCCAATGATCTATTGCTTGCTATATTTCAGAATATCGCCATTTCAGGATTGCGTTTATGTAGTAAGATACAAGCTTTAGGTCATTGAGTTGGGTGCTTAGGTGCTATGATGATCTGGTGAAGTGAACTCGTTATAATGGTGAGTCGTCCACTGTATTCCGGAGATGGACATTCATCGTTTGCCTACCTCGGGTGAGGATCTTCGAAAAGCTGTCAAACTTGATAAAAATAACGCACCCCTGCAATATCTTGCGAAATGTTGATGCCGGGCGTCGTGGAACGAGAACAATCACAGGGAAGCAGCAAACATCCCTTTCCCTCGTCCACTTTCACATGAAGACGATCCACTCGCCTACGTCATGCTTGAACCACACCACCACCACCACCTTCAGAGCAGACCAGGAAAAGGCCTATCTGAGATCCGATTGAAAAGAAGCCTGATTTCCCGCTTATTGTCCTTCTTGTAAACAATTTACTCCGTATTACCTTCGCTTTTCATACTTCCTCTTCTCTGAGGTCCCCCTGCCATCGTTCAGCTGGGCAATTAAGTGTTGGCCTTTGCTATAATTTGTCTGCCATATCCAAAGTCGCAATAATCCTCCTAGGTGTCAACCGAGTGTTCATCTTCTATGGCACAATCAAAAGCCAAGTCCACGGCTGTGGACTTCTTCACGCATCCTTTCCTCATGGTGTTCAGTGTATTCTATATGCTATTCCAGAATATCCTCACCTGGATTTTCTCTCCCGCTCCTCCGCCTCCAGCATCAACTGCCAATGGTCTTCCCAAGAAAAGAGTAGCTGTCATTGGTGCCGGCTTGACTGGAGTATCGTCTGCGGCGCACTGCATTGGACATGGATTCGATGTGCAATTATTTGAAGCCCGTCCCAAGGATAAAGGCCTCGGAGGAATCTGGAGCGTACGTTGTTCTATCTTTGAACTTATTCGAAATTTTACTAATGCAATCTCATTTAGCGCGTCAACTCTACCTCATCCTTGCAGGTTCATAGTATAATGTATCGGTTTCATCCATCAGTGAAATACACCACCGCCTATCCCTCGCAACAGGAAATTCGCGAGCAGATCATTGACCTGTGGAAACGCTACGGCCTCCAGAAGCGTACCGTTTTCGACACTCCAGTTACGTCCGTCAAACAGACAAAGGACGGAAAATGGATCATTAACGACAACGAGGAAGAGTACGGACTCTTCGATGGCGTAATCGCATCTGTTGGCGTTTGCGGTGATCCAAAGATGCCGCCTCTTCCGGCTCAAGACCGCTATAAAGGCAAGATTTTCCATTCTTCTGAGCTCGACGGGAAAGACGTCGAGGGCAAGAAGGTGCTCATCATTGGCGGTGGCGCCAGTGCCATTGAAGCGCTGGAATTTGCCGTCAAGTCTAAGGCGAGTGAGATAGACGTGCTGTCACGGTCCGATAAGTGGATTATCCCGCGCAACGTATTCGTCCAGTCGCTGCTAGCCATGAACATCTTTGGACAGGAGACATTCTTGTCATGGATTCCGGAGTGGTTGCTACACAAGCTTTTCTATCGCGATCTCCAGGACATTGCCCCGTCAAGCGGTCTCTACACCGAAACTCCCATGGCCAATTCGGAGCTCTTTGACCAAATCCGCCAGGGTAAAGCACGCTGGCTACGCGGAGACATTGTCTCTCTCACAGAGGACGGTGTCATGTTCAATCATCGCTCACGAGGAGTCCCCAAGGGAGGTCCCGGACACGAATCGGTTGTTCCTGGAGATGTGATCATCATGGCAACGGGTTTCAAGCGACCATCGCTAAACTTCCTGCCGAATGATTGTTTCGAAGACCCTTATGGCCCACCCAGCTGGTATCTCCAGGTTTTCCCACCAAAGTACACGAGCATCTGCGCCAACAACAGCACCTACATCAACGCCATCGGCACTGTGGGAAACATGCACATTGGTATCTACACGCGCTTCCTGCTGATGTTCCTGGTTGATCCTCTATCGCGGCCAACGGAAGGTCGGATGAAGACCTGGATCGACTTTACGCGCTTGATGAAACGGCTGGCTCCGACAGGCGCTTTTGACTTCTTCACTTACGCCGAATTGATCTACTGGTACATCTTCGTAATTCTTGTCAACCCGTTCCGCTGGAAGTGGGCGCCATTCGTGCTCTTTGGCATTGGCCGTACGCTTCCGCTGGAAGTCGTCAGGCAAGAAGAATCGTTCCGACAGCAGTTGAGGAAGCAGCATTAAAACCTCTGTGTGGTTTTGAATGCATCTTGCAGCAAAGCATAAGTCTTGAACTGGACGGTGCCCCGGAAGATGTTCTATCACGATACATATGACATTTTCTTTCTTTGTTCTTATACAAAATATGTTTGATATTCCTGTAGACAGCACTTATAAAAAATTGCGCTCACGTTTTCTATGCCAATATCTTCCATTTAATCTGAGATAAACCAAGGGTCGAAGCAAACCCATGGAGCCTCAAGGACGTAAACACCTTCCCAATATTGATGAAGACTAGCTAGTCGCATGTCCCATGAGTTATGATTATCGCTCCAATGTTTGTTTAAAAGGTACGCTTAAGGCAGCCAATCTTGGTCCTAACTATAACTCTTTGTCACCCTTGCATCCGTTGTTTTGCCTTAGACAAAAGAGAGCTCAGATCCACTGAAAGGTCTCTCGGTTTCGGGTAGAATGAAAGGTGTTGATAAATCTGCAGAAGGCAGATATACTCCAGTTTGTGAGAGAAAAGGAGGTCTGGTCCCTCGGTGTCTTTTAAAGCTCTAATAACAAATTTCCGAACGATATTCACGCTCACGGGGCAGACAGAGTAGATATCTCGAGAAGGAGATAAACAAACAACGCCAACACAACCATGAGTTAAGTTAAACTTGATGACCTCCTCGAGAGCTCCGCCTCACTCTTTCCTAATCTCCGGTATCTTCCTCTCAATATTATACACAAGGTTTCCCTTGCGCAACATCTTATAAGGAATAACCCGCCTCTCCTCCAGCCACATGATAGGATAGAAGATGACAACACCGAGCATACAGAAGAGAGTCGCAAATGATTGAAAAGCAAGAACAAAGAGATGCCCTACATGGGGAACTAGAAACTTGATCCATTCTGAGACCTGGTACAAATCTTCTTGCTTGGCGATGTAGTAGAGGGTATGATCCCCGTTCACCATCGAGGGCTTCTGGACTCCAGAATCCGTGGTGAGGTTGATGACCGTCGTGAGTCTGACGGGAGAGACGTGGAATGGGACCACCCATATTGAAAATATCTGTGACATGGTAATATAGAGAGTGAGATGGCTTTCGTCATAGGCTGTGGATTATTAGCGACCCGCAAGATCAGAGACTTGAGCTATGAACACTTGCCTATGGAATGAATTTGGTGCTCAATTCGAGGCGACATGATTTTGTACCATTGGAAGATCTTGATGATGGACCAACGGCTGCCATCATAACTCGTAACACGGCAGAATGGATGTACAAAGGCTGCTGATGGCGTGAAGTATTTCTCTATTGTTTCCTGCTGAACTGATGGCGGTGACTCTATCAGCTGCTTGATAACTGTCGAGATCTCCGACACTGCATTGTCACATTAGATCAGATTGGCCATTATTGTAGGATTTTGGCGCTAACCTGGGTTTTCCATCTTCCTAATTCCTTCCTTCGAAGTGTGATTTCAATTGCCGCGTGAAGTTGGAAAGCAATTGAGGACAAAACGAATGATGGATGGGCTTCTCCTTGATTAACTTGTTCCTGTTCCTGAGGCCGAAATGGAGATGATGTCATTCGCTTTCCGACGCATGTGAAAATGCAATTCGGAGACGGTGACATTTCAGCATGTGTTTATCATCGCAAAATCTGACTTACATAGAGAAGTAATCATTTATAGAGATTACTAGATCAATGACAGCGCTGCAAGGAATTGAGCTAGTCTTAAAAGATGCTCTGATTAGAGTTCGCACAGGCGGCAAAATATATAATCGATCAACTTTTGGTGGTATCGGTGAAATGCCAGTTGCCTCACATATAAACAAAACTCCAGGACCATATCCGGAATGCTAAAATATGTACATCTAAGCCCGTTTCCAGCTCTCAACCTTCTTCCGACGCTTCTCAAAGATCTGACCCACTGCCGCGCCATCACTGCGTGGTCCATCATCGTTAAGTTTTCGCTTCCGACTCTTCTCCAGCGCGCTGCCGCTTCCTTTGGCCCTACGCGTGAGCTTTGCGATCCGGTCTGCACCCTCGGTAAGACCTCTCCACTCTTCACCACCAAAAGTGCTCTCCTTGCCCTGACCGCGCCGCTTGGCTCTCTCCTTCTTGCTCTCCTTGGCCAATCGCACGAAGTTGGTTTCTTCATATGTAGTACGTTCGGCCTCGTGCTCTCTTTCCCTCCTGGTCTTCGAATGTCTTCCTCCTTGGACAATCGTGCTACCGATACTGGGCTCTGCCATGGGAGCGGCCGACATTTCAGCACTGACAAACTCGTCAATGACATTGGATCTGCGTGGACGGCGGTCCCTCTGCTCTTTGCGTTCGGTTGTGGGAAGTGCAGTTGGCATGATTCTCGGAGGCCGATAGATACCGTCGCCTGCCATTTTCTTGTCTGCCTTCTCTTCTGTCTGAGCCGCCGACTTTATTCCCTTCGAGAAGGCAGAAATATTCGGTCGGTAAGCCATCTCATCAATGCCCTCTTCCTCCTCGTCTTCTCCTTCACTATCGCTCTCACTGTCGCCGGAGCTCTCTTCAGAGCCGGATTCGTTGTTGTTATCGGATTTCGCATTCTTTGCCTTGCTCTTTGTCGAAGCCTGCGCACCGCGCTTGGCCCTGTCGGCATCCTCTGCAGCCTTGATGACTTTGTCAACCTGGTACTTCAGTCGGCCCTCCAGAGGCCGTACGCCTCGGTCCAAATACACGCGGAGCTCGGTAAGCTTTTTAACGATTTCTTCGCGCAGTGACAAGTTTCCATTACCGACATCGCTGTTCTCTTCTGCCTTCGACTCCTCAGAGGCTACCTCTCTCAACTGGAAAATAACGAGGAAAACCAAGTTGTGTAGGTAAGATAGTAACAGGTCGCTTTTGGTGTCAAGAAGCGATATGCCATCGTGAGGAGGTTCGATGGAGACGTCGGTTGGTGAATCTCGTTTTGCTTGCGGAAGGGACGACCCAGTGCTCGACAAACAACTGGTGAGATTCTCCAGTAATGTAGAAATATTCTCTAGACCCGAAGGTTCTGTTTGAGCCGCCGCTGTCGCCATTGTAATGTGGATAGTTATATAACTTGCGTCTTTCTCTAGAGTGCGGTAAAATATGCTGAGGGAAATTTTTCGATCACCCAAATCTTATCGGCACGTGATTATTAACCTGTTGCTTGGGATCTCTCCAGCCATCACGTGTGCCAAGACTGCGGATTAGCTGGCTGTGCGGAAAGTCCAGGTAACCAGAGCTCGTACGGAGTAACCACTGCTTGTTACCTATTCTCCTGCTTCTACAGCAATTGTAATCCTTTCAGCCTGTTGGCCTCATCTATTGTCGACTTCCCATACATGATCTTCTGAGTAGGGTCTCAGCTTCACGGTGCGCGGGTTGTTCGACCTATGGTCCAGTTCGAGTACTTTATGAGCCATCTTTATCCGCTTTAGGCTTCGCCCGTTTATTCTAGACCGACACACCTGAGCTGATTGTCCCCTTTTCCCTCCGGAAACGCCCAATATGCGGCTCGACAAACGGTTAACGACATCTACTCTTCTCCTGACAGCTCCTTCATTATCTGCCGCCTTTTACCTTCCTGGTGTAGCACCAACCTCATACGATGAAGGCCAAGCTGTGCCGCTCTACGTCAACCATCTTACCCCGGGACTAGCGCAACAAGATGAACAGCTGCATTCCGTCTTCGCTTACGACTACTATCATACCGCATTCCACTTTTGTCGTCCGGCAGATGGACCGAAAGATGTTCGCGAGTCATTAGGTAGCATTCTTTTCGGTGATCGTATCCAGACATCGCCGTTTGAGTTGTTTATGGGCAAGAATGAATCGTGCAAGGCTGTTTGTGGAGAAGTCAAGTTCGATTCGCGAAGCGCCAAGTTTGTCAACAGAAGGATAGCTCAGGGCTATAATATCAACTGGTTGGTGGACGGGCTTCCCGGTGCTCAGTTGAACCTGGACGCAGTGACCCAGTCCAAGTTCTACAGTCCCGGTTTTGCGCTCGGCACTCTGAATGATGATGGACAGGCAATGCTGAACAACCACTATGATATCGTCATTGACTATCACCGTGTAGGGTTCGGCAGCAAGGACAAGTACCGGGTTGTCGGTGTGCTCGTTCAACCAGCGTCCCGGCGTGATTCCAGAGTCCTTGAAGATGGAACAGTGGAGTGCGGCGCAGACGACGCCTCTGTAATTCTGAGCGAAGATGGCGAGACAGCAGTCACTTGGACGTATGGCGTGTACTGGCGCGAATCGCCCACTCCTTGGGCTACTCGCTGGGATAAGTACTTGCACGTTTACGATCCGAAGATCCATTGGTTTTCACTCATCAACTCTGCTGTGTTTGTGGTTTTCTTGGTCGGTATGGTGAGTATGATCCTTCTGAGGGCTCTCAAGAAAGACATCGCTCGTTACAACCGCCTGGACATGATCAATCTCGAAGATTTGGATGGCACGTCAGCTGCCATTGAGGACGGAATTCAAGAGGATTCCGGCTGGAAGCTTGTTCATGGCGATGTATTCCGATGCCCCAGGTCACCTTTGCTCCTGAGTGTGCTTGTCGGCAACGGGGCTCAACTTTTCATGATGACTGGTGTGACAGTTGGTAGGTTTATCTGAAGTTCTCGTTGTGCGAACCGAATGCTGATTCTGTCAAAGTCTTCGCGCTTTTCGGTCTTCTCTCGCCAGCCAACCGCGGTTTCTTGGCCACTGCCATCCTCCTCATCTACACCCTTTTTGGCTTCGTCGGAGGCTATGTCTCGGCTCGCGTATACAAGTCATTCGGCGGCGAGGCTTGGAAGCGCAACATCATCCTGACTCCGGTTTTGATTCCTGGGCTTATCTTTGGTACCTTTTTCCTGCTGAACCTGTTTGTCTGGGCCAAGGGTTCCAGTGGAGCCGTACCTTTCACAACCATGCTTGCCCTGGTCCTCATTTGGTTCGTCATCAGTGTGCCATTAAGTGTGGCAGGCAGCTGGCTTGGTTTCAAGCAACGAGTATGTTCGTCCTCAGCCTCTAACGAGCATCTGCTGACTTGCATTTTCAGGCAATCGAAGGTCCAACGAAGACCAACCAAATTCCGAGACAAGTTCCTCCCATGACTGGAAGCCTTCGGACAATTCCTTCTTTGCTACTTACGGGCATCTTGCCGTTTGGCGCTATCTTTGTGGAGCTGTACTTCATCATGACTTCTTTGTGGACGAGCAAGATTTACTACATGTTCGGATTCCTCTTCCTCTGTTATGGACTCATGATCATGACCACTGCAGCCACCACGGTCCTGTTGGTTTACTTTTTGTTGTGCGCTGAAAACTACCGGTGGCATTGGAGGGCTTTCGCTGGAGCCGGAATGACGGGCTTCTACGTTTTTATCAATGCCTTTATTTTCTGGATCACTCGAGTGAGCTTCGGTGGACTCACAGGGGCAGTCCTCTATGTGGGTTACTCTGCCTTGATTGGTTTCCTGGTCTTCATCTTAACAGGTATGTTATTCGTCCATGAGCCAGGCTGGAGGGTTTTGAGGTGGTCCCTAACTCATTCTGCACAGGTTCGATTGGATTCTTCGCCAGCTGGGCGTTTGTGCAACGCATCTACGGCTCGATCAAGGTCGACTAAACCGTACATTATTTATGCCATTCGAAGTCATAAATCAGCAGGTAGTCCGCGCTTCCAATTGGTGAATCAGCACAACTTGCATTTGTTCTCGGGCTTCGGACGGGAGATCCCGTTGCGGAACAGTTGAATACACGTACAATGGAACGATCCAGACGTGATGATCGGACTCCAAAGTATAAAAAGTCTGTCTGATGAATACGCTTACTTCTGATATCTTCGTGCTTCCATGGTTCTTACACATCCATATTCCACTACTATCATGTTCTTCTAAGCCGATGACGTCAACCGGGACTTTGTACATATCTTTGGGTCAGCTTCAAGCTTACTTAGTCACCGACGCAATGGCGGAGGAACGACAACGGGGTGTTGGTGCGATTATTGATTTGACTCGAGATGAGCAGGCGATGTACGATAACGAAATGTAGATATATATTATAGACTGTTCAAGCGCGCACAGGGTCTGAGCTTGGAGGGTATTCTCTCTCCGCATCACGGTGTTATTAATAGAACGTCAATCTAATCAGGAGCTACAGTAGATAGAAACCATCAAGACCTGGGTTCGAGGATCGGAACTAGAAATAATACTAGATATCTTCTGATGATAAAAATAATAATACCCTGCATGAATTAATCCATGATGCATAGTGGAGCTTCCTTCCATCCTGCCGTCTGCGCGCCAAGCCGACGACCTGTTCTGGACCGATGGACTGCCCACGCTTGACGGCTTGACTGACTCCATTACAATCAGGAAGACCTACGGCCAGTTACGACACTACGACAGTCTATTTCTCCGACTGGAACCCGAACCATTCAACTTTCAAGTTTATTACTACACTAGGTTCTTTGTTCCTATATCATCCGTTATTAGCCTCTCTGTCAGTCATCTATACTCCTTAGCTCTCACCCTCTCTTGGCCAAGCAGCACACGATCTTATCAAAGCAAACCTCGCTTTACCCCGCGTCTTCCGTGCTTCCGTCTTTCCACCGCCGTCGCATAATAATTCGGAGCGCTGAGCCTCGCTTGTCCTTGTAAAGGCCAAGAGCTACTTTTTTATCCTTTGATAGTGTGTGGGAAGTTTGTTTGATCATGGGTAAATCGTGAGTACTGCGCTTGTTTGTCGTTCCGCGCATCAGGGGAGTGATGAGACGGGGTTACAACCCGCCAGCTATGGACTTTGCTTTCCCCACGGGGTCGACGACTATATGGTTTTGGAAACTAGGGTCTGTCGTCTCGACGGACCTACATTACTGTTTTCTTCTTGATTATCGTTATAGTTGGGGAAAACATCCCCGCTTAGGGATATAAGCTAACGACAACTGGCCACATAGACAGTCGAAGCTCTCCCCCTCCCAGCTCGAAGAGCTCCAGAGGGCAACACATTTTGATAAAAAAGAGCTGCAACAATGGTATAAAGGTGTGTGAAGAGTGAGCAGCGGCGATCCCAAGCCGGAGGAGATTCAAGTGCGCTGACCGTGGCATGGCGGGGTAGGTTTCTTGAAGGACTGCCCCTCGGGGACCCTGACAAAGGAGGAATTCCAGAAGATCTACCGACAATTCTTTCCCTTTGGCGATCCTTCCTCGTTTGCAAATTATGTATTCAGAGTGTTCGACTCGGATA